>NC_090196.1:20981023-21291523 GCF_024679245.1 Pseudorasbora parva | reverse complement strand
TTCTGGTAAATCTGCATCTATTTCCATTTCTCCTAAATCACGTTAATTTGTCTTCTTTTAAATTACTGTTCAAAAGTTTTGGCTCGGCAAGATTTTTAAATGCTTTTGAAAGAATTTTCTTGTGCTCACACAGGCTGCATTTATTTAATCATAAATACAGTAAAAACATTAATATTTTTCACCAGCCATTCCTCCAGTCTCAGTGTCTCAGTAATAAAAATATATTTAAAAAAACATTAGAACAATGTTATATATTTTGTTGACTTGTGGACTTACATGAACCTAAATGTTTCCAAGAATGCTTAAATCCAGAGAAATAAGCAATTTAAACCAGGACACGGACCGTGTCCTTGCGTCACCTATGACATCATACCCACGTTACCCTCGATTTCATGGAAAAATGATTCATTCCTTAGACACTTTGATGCATTATGTATTATATTAGACTGGTGAGCAACTATTTGGATACATTCATGGACCGAAAACGAATCATTGTTATATAGCTCAACAGTTAGTCTTATTGTTTAAATCTTGTTTTTCATGATTTACAGCGACATGGTAATGAGTACCATGCTTTATCATGCCTAATATCGATCTGGCTTACTGCACAACAAGTGTCTTAGAGTAGCCGCCGAGCAAATGCATAGAGCAGCATTATAACATAACTTTCCAAACAACCAAGTGTGTCTAATATGATAAAACAGCGCTGCGTTACCTCACATACACATGACCAGAAGAAGCAGAAACACTCGTCTGTAATAAAAGCTCGGCAAGGCGTCATCAATCTACGCCTTTGTTTTGAATAAGCGACCTCTAGCTACGAAAAATTACATTGTGACTTGAATATTTTTGTAGAAACTGTGATCTATTTTTTTTTTCAGGATTCTTTGCCTAAAAAAAATCAAAAGAACAGAATTTGTTTGAAATAAATCTTTGAAACATTATACATGTCTTTGTGGTCACCTTGCAAAATAGAAATATTAATTTCCTTAAATAAATCATCCTGACCCCATTATTTTGTTTGAAGAGAATGAAATAAAGTTAAGTGCGAAATAGTCATAACCAAGAGAAATAAAGGTGTGATAACAAGAAACTAGGACTGTGCGATATTAAGAAAAATGCGATATTTGATATGTGATACGATATTGCAATTAGTGTCTATTTAAAATCTATTTAAATTACATTAAATGATCCCTAATGATACCATTTGTGTTTCACATTCTTTCTGGGAAAAGAAAGTATCGCTACAACTTGTGACCAACAGTTTTTTATTGTATTTATTTATTGTATTTAATTTATGTCACACATCTGACGATATAATTTTAACATCAATGTAAACAAACAAAAAATATAATGCAAATGTAATGCAGACATGAAACTGAACTGAAGGGATCACACTTTCTGAGAGGCGGCTTTTGCACACATTTCGGTGTGTGTGTGTCAGACAGCGCGAGACTGCAAGGAGCTGTTTTTCGCAAGTCATTGCGTTTAATAACTCTTTTTAACGTCAAGCAACAGTTGTGTGCCCAGTCTATTCTCTGATATATGCATCACAGCTTTGACCCAAAACAATAACATACACTTTTTCACAATGTTGAAGTAGCCCATTAAAATCATTCAGATATTGCGTGCTGTTGCGATATGCATATTGTGATATATACATTTGCGATATTTCGATAATTTTGAGAGATAAAGGCTCAACTACGAGGAAACGCACAAATATAAAGTTTCACTCATGAGAAACAATCTCTTATTTTAAGATGGAAATGGTTATTATTCATTTTATATGGTTAATTATTCATTATATTTAATTTTTTTGTTTATTGGACAGATTACATTGTTACGGGGTTTGATGCAATCATTTTTTAATTGAGTCTTTGATCCTCTTGTGACTTCTTTCACACAGGTTTGCTAGTTGGTTCTCCATTTCTTTCCTAATGAGAATCAGTGACTGAGCGAGTTATAATTCAGACTTCTGATGCACCCCTAATTAACGTTCGTCTCTGTCAAGGATCACACAGGCTATTGTGCAAGAGCTCATTAAGCCGTTGTCAAGCTCTGACATAGCACATCCACATGTTCCCTGACAGCTGTTTGTCTCACCCATGATCTTACATGGCAGAATTATCCCAGTGGATTATTGTGGACTCCTCCCTTTCATCTTCTTCATCACACCTTCATCATTGGGTACAAGTGCCCCCTTATGCTCTTTCCTCCACCCAACTTGGGGTTGTGTGTTCTGCCAGTGTTGAATAGAGCCTCATTCACGTTCCTCCTCACTCACTCATTGGCCCTTGGCATGAGCATGACTAAATCACAGATGGTGGCTTTCTTTGCCTCTCCCCCCGGAGAGCCGAGATGGTCGTAACTGGGTGCTGGTGTTCGTCTGGGGCACCTTTTCTTTAGGGCCTTGCGCTGCTTGATTGTAAAGGGAGATTTAATCTCAATGGGGCCTGGTGGAGCGGGATCTGGCGACAAGCTCTTGTTTTGAAAAACAGATGGATTAAGATGAGGAAAATGGATTTGTGTCAGGAGGATCTGTAGTGCTCTCTCATTTTGCCCCAACACCGGGTGCCGATTGTGAAGGATGGCCGTGAGCATGACATGCATGCGTGTGCATGTGCGTATCTGTGAAGCCTGTGTTGAATTAGCAGCTTTGATGTGCGAGGGGCTCACCCTTGGAAGAGCTCCTGTGGTTTTGAGGAGGAGGAAGTGAGCTCTGACTGTGGGATTTGCACCATCAATAACTGATGGGTCAGCAGGCCTTGTTTCAGACCCCAGATGCTGCAGCTTGAAAAGGACCGCTCTCGCCCACCTTCATTCTAGAGGTTTTAATTTATACCTAATCTGCTCTAGTCGACCAGATGACAGAGATGAAAAGACATTCACATATTCTCAACATGATATACACTCACCTAAAGGATTATTAGGAACACCTGTTAAATTTCTCATTAATGCAATTATCTAATCAACCAATCACATGGCAGTTGCTTCAGTGCATATAGGGGTGTGGACTTGGTCAAGACAATCTCCTGAACTCCAAACTGAATGTCAGAATGTGAAAGAAAGGTTATTTTAAGCGTGGCATGGCTGTTGGTGCCAGACGGGCTGATCTGAGTATTTCACAATCTGCTCAGTTACTGGGATTTTCACGCACAACCATTTCTAGGGTTTACAAAGAATGGTGTGAAAAGGGAAAAACATCCAGTATGCGGCAGTCCTGTAGGCGAAAATGCCTTGTTGATGGTAGAGGTCAGAAGAGAATGGGCCGACTGATTCAAGCTGATAGAAGAGCAACTTTGACTGAAATAACCACTCGTTACAACCCAGCAGGGATAGAAATGAACTTTTTTGTCTTTTTTTGTCTTTATTTCAAAATCTACCAGCATGCATGTTTTTACCAGAAACGTTCTTGTTTTTAACCGACAATGTGTAACTGCATTTGAAAATTAATACTAAGCTCTACAATACTTAAGCAGTTTATTTAATCTCAAGTCTCAATGAAATAGACATTTTTCTCTTTCTCTCTTACGCCCGTTTCACACATACTCCGTCTGCAGTGCGTGTGCGTTGCGTATTTTTTTCCGTACCCATGTTAACGGATGACAGCTTTCACACTGCACGCGGATGCTGTCCGTCAGTCCGTTCCAGGAGCGTTGCGTCTGCAGCAGTGCACGGATCGTTTTCGTACCGAGTCTATTTTTTGCTGCGCTGCGCTGCTGCATTAAAGTGATAGAACATTGTTCGCATTAAAATAAACATGTACTGACGCGAAAATCTAGTAATTTCAACACGGATGCATATCATTTAAAATATACTCTTGTTTCAAAGTCAACACATGGCTTTTTTTCTCAAGTAAAGCAACAAAACGACACCTTACCTGGCATTTAGGTAAAAAATTTGCCATAATGGAGAGCACTTGTACTTTCTTGGAGGTGAAATGCAAAGTTATTTTTGACCTGCAGGATTTCTTTTCAAAGGGTTTAAAAACGAAAGAAAAGACGAGAGTCGGCTGTTTTTGAATAGCCTATTCTAAGTTTCTAATTTAAAATGTTTATGATTTTAGGCTATAACCTATGTTTAAATGTTTTGCCTTTTGTGTGCGCTAAATCTAAAGTATATTAATATATAAATATGAATTAATGAATTGAAAAAAATGTTGTTTAAATGTAGGCTTGTAGCCTACGTTAACCTGTCTACTCAGAAAGATTAAACAAAGAGAAGTGCAATTCTGATGAGCCAAGATTAGTAACAACTTCTGGATTTTAAATAAAAAATCATTAATAAATGCTGTGTTTGTGGTATGTAAAAGCGGATCAGTTGCGGACTGCAAACGCAGCATATGTGAAAGGACTACAGGGTGTGGGGCTCCTGCAACGCACACGCAACGCAACACGCACTGCACACGCACTGCACACGCACTGCAGACGGAGTATGTGTGAAACGGGCGTTATACACACAAACCATGAACTGAAATCAAAATTCTTGGCTGAAACCGAAAAAGAGGAAACCAAGGCCGAATACCGAAACGCAGAAAGAAATTATGTCAATTATTAATACCATTGCATTTATGGCTATGTAAATTTACTAAAAATAACGGCATTGCAATTGCATAAATTAATATTAAAGTTTTAAATAATAAATCAATTACAAAGTATGCAAACATTTATTTAGCACATTGCAACAATGCACTGTATAAAATAAAATTCAAGCTAAAATGTTGAGGTCAACTTGACCTCACTCGTGTATATTAAATAATAATATACAGGCCTACTGGCCTGCAGAAAGGTACAGAAATGGAATAAAGTAATCAAATAACTGCATATTTAACTGTTTAAATTAAAGATAAATCCTTATTAAACGTACAAAAGCTATTTAAAGCAGCACTTGGTAACTTTTGCTCTCGGGGTCCCCCTACAGTTGAGAAAAAATAATGTCCTCAACTACAGTCGTAAGCTCTGTCATCCTACAGCAGGGGATGCCATCGCGCGTGCATTTGTTGACATGACAACCCTGATAGCCCTGAACTAGTGATGCACGTGTCGTCTCAACCCGCGGACCCCGTGTGTCTATTTAATGATCGCGGGAATGATGACGGTGAAGATGACTTGTCATATTCGAACATACTGCAGCACTCTCATGGCTTGAACAAAGTTTACAAAGAGGTGAAACAGTATGCTATTTTTATTTACCCGCCACAGTGGCCGGGTGTTATGAACGGTGAAGCGAGTTTACCCACCACAACTCTAATTGAGTGCTAATTTCCATCCCTGCAACAGAGATATGCAGCAAAGCATTTGTGAAGCCACAACACGCAAAACCTTGAGGTTAATGGGCTACAACAGCAGAAGAACCCACCGGGTACCACTCATCTCCACTACAAATAGGAAAAAGAGGCTACAATTTCCACGAGCTCACCAAAATTGGACAGTTGAAGACTGGAAAAATGTTGCCTGGTCTGATGAGTCTCGATTTCGGTTGAGACATTCAGATGATAGAGTCAGAATTTGGTGTCAACAGAATGAGAACATGGATCCATCATGCCTTGTTACCACTGTGCAGGCTGCTGATGGTGGTGGTGGTGTAATGGTGTGGGGGATGTTTTATTGGCACACTTGAGGCCCCTTAGTGCCAATTGGGTGTCGTTTAAATGCCACAGCCTACCTGAGCATTGTTTCTGTCCATTTCCATCACTTTATGACCACCATGTACCCATCCCTTGATGGCTACTTCCAGCAGGATAATGTCACAAAGCTGATGATTCGGATTGCATGCCAAACTGCTGAAATCACGTGATACTGGCGATTCGAATCATTGATCGATTCACTGATTCACAACCGTTTGAAATCTTTATTTGAGGATTGAACACAAACGCGGAAGAGAAGACAATGCTGAATAAAGTCGTAGTTTTTGTTATTGTTGGACCAAAATGTATTTTCAATGCTTCAAGAGATTCTAATTAACTAACTGATGTCACATATGGGCTACTTTGTTGATTTGATGTTTTTATTCCCTTTCTGGACATGGACAGCATAGTGTGTATACACTTGGATACGCTCTCTGACTAAATATTAAAATTTTAACTGTTTTCCGAAGATGAATGGGGGTCTTACAGCATTAAGGGTGTTAAGGGTGAGTCATTAATGATATCAATTTCATTTTTGGTTGAACTAACCCTTTAAGGCAGTTTTGAAGGCAAAAGGGGGTCAAACACAGTATTAGTGTGGTGTTCTTAATAATTCTTTAGGTGAGTGTATATAGTATCATATTGATGATTGGCCAATAATAGTTTTCTTTGAAATAAATTTCCATTGTAATATACATGCAGGTCACACATGCGCACTTATTTGTTAATCTAATTTGTTGCAGAAGGTGGCAACACTAGCCCGGGCCATTGTTTCACAGTAAAAAAACAGAACTAAAGAAACAACTGCAGCAAAATACCAGGGACTGCAACAACAACCGATGCTTGCATTGACAAATGCTTGTGTGACTGGGCTATGAGTGAGCTTGCTGCAATTTTAGTTTAAAAGGATGCATACAAATACATTTTTATGACTCATAACTTCTGGAGAAAAATACCGCAGACACTGGGCAAAGATGAAACTCAGTCGGTCAATGTGACTGCCTATCAAATGGAGACATAGCTTGCGTGTTAAAAAATGTTGGTGAAGTTTTGCATTAACTTTGCATTCATCGTGTGTTAAATAATGACCCTTATGCAACAGTAAATCCATCATATGTACACAACACTTTTATAAAGTCTGTCTTAACCACCGTATCCATCCACATTGTGATCACTAACCCCGTCCACCACCTCTGATTGACAGGTGAGGGCAGAAGTAAATGTATCAGATGGTTCCACGTGGGGTACGGGTGGAGGGGTTTGTACTCTGTGGTGTTTGTTTCAGGCAGCTCCATTGTTGCAGCGCCCCATGGCTCCCAGTGTCTGTCTCCAGTTTGAGGCTGCCGCTCCAAACACGCCGTTGCTTGTTTGTTTCGTCTGGGATGAAATCAAAGCCCCCGTTGTGATCCTAGTTTGTCGAGTTTGTGTTAACCCGCTTAGAGTGTGACTGTCAGGTGTTCCTCAGAGCGACGTGCTCGTCGTGCTGTTTTTTGCTCATGGCAGCATGATGCAAGAACCTGCTGGGAGCTCGTAAGAGCACGATGGGAAATCTGATGTTTAGTGTGTCATCTGGGATTTCAGATCTCTCCCCGCAGACAGTTGAGTAGGTGGGGGCTCCAGCGATGGGGGCTCCATTGGGAATGTCACTCCGCCGGATGGAGTTGGATGGTGGGGGAGGCTGCGTGTGTGAGACGTGAGGGACCCTCCGCCTACAGTGGAGGTGGCGGAGAGTGTGTGTGTTTTGGAGGGGTGTGCTGGGGGGTGTCAATGTGCTTTGAGAGGCGAGTTTGTAACAATGGCCCGGCTAGACCCGCTCATCTGCTCTTGGGAACAGTTGTTTGGAGAGAAGCCATGGCTGTCTTGTCTGTTATGCTTATAGTAATGTTTGTTGGTTGTACTCCTGATGTTTAAAATAGATAAAGTCAGTGTGCTCTGACCTCTTGTTCAGAACAACTCACCCTGAACTCTGAAATTGGACTTTCATTTTGGCCTTTCTATAAACAATCAATCCTCTGTTATATTAAGCATTCGCTTATTACAATACTTTGCTTAAAATTAGTGAATTCATCTTAATTCATAACTATTTTAGATACACTTTGGTTGACAAATTAAGTCTAAAATCTCAAGTCAAGCTTAAATTAAAAAAACTTAGCTTGGAAGCAAGCATCAGTATGACGTCTTATAAGTTTCAAATGAGTTGAAATGCAAGCTTAAGTTATGTGTTTAGGTCTACAAGGAGAAATATTTAATCTGCACATTGTGGCACTTAATTACTCTCAGTAGTCTCTTATGGAAACAAATGTTCTGGTATTTATAATGTTGTTTCATATGAATTCCCCATTCATTGACTGTAAGTTATTAATTTTATAAGTAATGTTAAGAAATTAGTTTTCTGATTTCAGTTAAGCAATTTATTTGCCCTAAAAACAAACATTAATATTATTTTAGGATTTTGGGGTTTGATGCAGTTTCTTCATCATTGTTATATTTTATACAGTTATGATGTTAGCTTTCAACCTGTTGACCTTTGTTTTCCAGGAATACGTTTATAACCAGCAAGTATTGCTGTGCAACATTCTCTTAAGCTTGCCTTTAAGTAACGAGAAGTTATTTTTGCAATAGTACTTGTCACGGGTAAAAGCAGCCAGTTTGAGGTTGTGCAAGCATCTGTTTGGTTAACAAGCACAACAGTGTGCTCTTCATTTAATGATAAGACTATTTGGTGCTGTGTTGTGTCATTATGTATGTTTTAAGGCATGTATCCGCAATCCTCAGTTTTGTTTTACTTTTCCTGGCAAACTAGTCTTGTTAATGGTCCATGCATAAGCACATTATAGCACCTGGGGGTATTGGACAATGTCCTGTTCAAGATATTGGCAACAAGACCACCAAGTGGAGGCCACGGAAGAGACTTGAGAATGGGAGGCTGTGGTAAGGGGAGTTAATGATCCACATTCAGTTGCCTGTGCGGTGATCCCAAACCCTATATGTGCCTGGCCACCCATCCATGGCCACCTGTTACACCTGGCCCTGACATTGAGATGGGTGGCCCAGCTCTGTCCCATATAACCTGCCCTGCTCTTGACCCTTTCTAAAATTTGACTAGTGGGGGATGGTATTACCAAAATGTAATATCTATATTATATATATTATACCTATTATGCAGTGAATATAGCATAAAAAAACTTTTCTTTGGAAAAAGTAACCATTTTAGTACTTAAAGGAGCTGTAAGCAATTTCTGAGAATTGTTGTTGAACACTGTTAATATTTGAAATCAACTAGGGGTGTCACGATCGTTTAACGATATATCGCCATATATAGTTGTTAAGATATGTATCGTTGATGGATGATACATGATTGATGATTTGCAATGTAGAGTTGTTTTAGCCAAGGCTCAGCTTGCACCGTAGTAGGCCTATTTATAAGGTATAATTCACCCAAACACAAATTTACAGATGTACTACAAACGTAAACTCTGTCATCATGTACTCACCATTGTTGTTGTTTTTATTTAACCTGCAAACACAGATTAAGACCCCGTCCACACGGAGACGCGTTTAGCTGTATACGTATAAATTTTGTACCATATCAGCATTTCGTCCACACGGATCCGGCGTTTTAGAAGCATGAATCCGATATTTTTCGAAACCGGGTCCCAAGGTGGGTTAATCTGAAAACAATCATCTTTCGTTTTCGTGTGTACAGCGAATCCGTATATTTTCTGAAACGGTGATGTCATCATACTACGTCCAGCACGGTGAAAAAGTTAAGGGATACAACTACGGGCACTGGGCAAGCGCACATCAATATCGCGTCATTTAATTAACGTATCTGCATTATTGTAAGGGTATGTTTTGGGTTGGGGTAGGTATAGGCATTAATAAAACACATCTGTTAAGTAGCAAATGTATTTATTTTATTGTGATATTTTGCCTCACCTCCGACCACTGCTATACCCCTGCTAGCCACAACGCTTCTTCTCTGTTTTTAGTGTATTTCGGTGGCAGAAATACAGCGCCACACACTGGCCTGGCATGCAAACTACATCGTTTTTAGTCAGTTTTCATCATCTAGTGTGGACGCAGATATTTCTTGAAACGAGGGAAAAAAAGATTGGATTGGGAAAGCGCCGGCTTCGTGTGGACGGGGCCTAAGATATTCTTTGTGAAACCTTTTTGATTTCTGTCCCTCTATTTTAAAGTGCATTATTCCTGTCAAACTTAAAAGATAAAAATAAATGTCATAAAGGCATTGTAAAAATAACTAATTGAGTGGTCTAATCCAAATCCAAGTTTTCTGAAGAGGCACGAATGATGGCTTAAGATGAACAGATTTACAGCATACCTGTAGTAAACACGGACATTCAAATGATTGCGTGACGTGCGAAAACAGTATGAGTGAGTAAATACAGAATTAAAATTCTTGGATGAGCTAAACATTTACAGTTTGAGAGCGGCCATTTTTACACCCTTTCTTGCGATTAGAACTGTGAGGGACTGGTTCATCTGAAGCGCTGCCTGTATTGGAAGCATGAGTAATTTGTGAGGGAAAAAAAAAATCAAGTTTCAATGACATTATTACATTAAACAACTACATATAATGTTGAATTTTTTTTTTCTTCAAAATATTTTTGTTTTAAATGTACATAACACAAGCAAACCAACATACATTATCTTGTCATACAAGGCATGCCCTATCCACAAACCTCATACTTTCTAAACATTATCTCACACATCCCCTTTCGTCATAGATTTGCATCCAAAGTTTGTACAGGTACTGAGAATGCACACAGAACAAAAATATAATGTTGAATATAATGTGTAATGATGCAATGGGGGAATATTTGGGGGTCCTGATAATAATAGGCCTACACAAATAATAATAATATTGTTTTAATGATAATAAAAAAGTAAAAAAAAAAAAAAAAATATATATATATATATATATATATATATATATATATATAAATTATTATTATTTTTTTTTTTTGGATGTACCAGTATCTGGTATCGGCCTCGATACCACATTTTCGAAAATACTGGTTAAAAGTTCCCCGATACCAGGGACTATACCATGGTCTGAGAAATGTTTGATCGGCGTGTAAGGGGTTAATCACAGGCGCCGAGTGCCCACCCCCAGGCCCCGGCTGCAGCTCAGAGCGGGGAGAAGGCAAGACGAGACGAGATGTGAGCCGTGTGGAACTCTTTCAAAGTGAATGAAGACGACAAAACAAAGGCGGACTGCAAATTGTGCTTAGCGAAATTGTCCAGAGGAGGCTCAAAAGGTAGTGCATTTAACAAAATGAAAGTACTCGTTTACAAAAAAGTGGTATCGGTGCATCCCTACTTTGATATTTAAACTATACTTAAAATATTAGGATACTTATCGTATCGTGAGTTCAGTATCGTGATATATATCGAATCGTGTCACGAGTGTATCATTACGCCCCTAAAATCAACCCAAACAAACACACCCCACCATTCATTGCTCCGCCCCCAAAATGCACAAACACACAAGGCAGAAGTGGATGTTTCTTTATCATAGCACAAGCTTCACGAAAAATATATATACTTGTTACTTTGTTACTTTGTTAGTACTTTGTTCTTGTTACTTTGTTAGTCACCAGCAACATGCACTCAAAACCAGTGTTACTTACATATGGAGCAGAAATAACGCAACCTCTGTGTCTGTTTTCAGACCTTCCCTGATGGATCTCTCCAGAACTGGAAAGCTTTTCTAATATTAACATGGATCCTAAAACTCGTGCCTGATTGTAACCCTTCTTTTTCCAGTGATATTCTCTTTTGTAATGTAATGTCTATGCCTAATGTAATGTCCTACCTTATGATGGGTGTATACGCCCCCTACTGCTGATTGGCTAAAAGTTTGTTGTGGTCATTCCAAGCCATTTATAAGAAATCGCTTTCAACAACTTTAAAGGAAGTGTACGTAAGATTGTGGCCAAAACTGGTACTGCCGGTGTATCCCCTCTCCCCCTCCCCCCTGACTTGAAGTTGCCAGATAGGCTGCAGGATCCAGCGGGAAAATTTGTAGCTTCAGCTGTGGTAACTTGAGCAGATCTGGCAACCCAGATGCCAAAACACTACTGACTTCATGATTGGTAGATAGGTTGAGGGTGGAGCTTCAGGCCAAAACACAACATGACAACATCAACATCAGTTGAGGGCAGCAACAACAACAACTTTTAAATGACAAAATCCTGCAGTGACTACTGTGGTCAGTGATATAAGTATTTGAAATTAACAGGATTTCTTAATGTCTAGTGACATATCAGGACCATTTTATGATTAATTGAAATACGTTTCTTACAGTTCCTTTAAGTTATTAGCAGAAGACATGGGGATAAAAACTCACTGAATGTGACACAATTATTTGTAAAATTCCCAAAGTATAAGGTATATGCTGACCTTGCATGTGGAAAAAAATATACAATTTTTGGTTTGCATATACAATGTTATCCATAAACTTATATTGTAGAAAGTCCACCATTCAAATTTAAGAAAGAGGAAATATCTGAGGTTGTCAGAGGATAAGTGCTAACAAGGCGGTTTTTCACTGGTTACTTTATGAGAGTTATTGTATGCATGGTTAAGTTCTTGGGAAGAGAGAAACCATAACTTATCTCGATTGTATCTCCACTGTACGTTATCCTCAACTGCCAGTCTAGTGCCGTTCAGTGGAATCTGGAGCACTGCAAACACTTTATAAGAAGGTCTCTGTTATTGGAAGAGCCACAATTAGGTTGGTAAAATTTCTCTAAATAACCTTGCTGTGCTGTTATGAACGTTGACAAATGTGGGATCAGGAGATACAGTTCAGGGAGTGGAGAGAACGTTATACAGATAGATCAATGTTCACTGTCAGCCTGTTACTTTATTAACCAACAAGAGCTGTTAATTGCCTGTATGGAGAGTTTCTGGTGTGCACCAGAGACTGATACCGAGGGCGGCTCAGGTTTCTCAAAGATCTGTCATGGCAGATACACACACAACCTTATCAGTAACATTCAGTTAATTAGCTCTGAGACTAATAAAATATACAGCCTAACAATTTAGCGTTCGGCAAACTTATGGCACCCTGAGGGAGACTCACAGAAGCTCGTACCACTGGTCGTGCGAATGGTTTGTCGGATCTGCAAACTAGCACATGTTAAAAAGTGTTTGTGACTATAAGGAATGATTACCCCGAAATGTACATTGGTACACAAGTTCAAGGAAATAGAAAAAATCTATTTAAAACACACATCTCTTTAGTAAGTGTCACGCGCCAGTGATTGTCCCATGCCATAGGTTGCCGGCTCCTTATGTTTGTTTTCAGTAGTGTCACTTTTGAAACTAAATTCAGGCATTCTAAATCCACCTTTGTCATGTGAACTACAATGTCAGCCACATTGAAGAATATTTTGGTTAACTATTAAAGGGGTCGTTCATCCAAAAATAGGGCTGTTCAATTAATCGAATTTATAAATGTGATTACGGATGCCATGATTAAGTTATCTTTTTAAAGCCACAATTACCAAAAAAAAATCTACTTGCATTATTCTGCATGCTTAAGAGTTGATGCCCGTCAACATTTTTAAAAAGCTGTGTACATACACAGCCTATATATTAACTCGATGAAGTAGCTAAAACAGTGATAGATGGACCTATCAAACTTTATGCTAAGAAGAAAATTCAACGCAACTTTGAGGGGAGCAAGCGAAACATGACGTGGATGTCAACCACACCGCAAACACTAATACTTTTTTAAATTTAACCACACAATCAAAATAAAATGAAAAATAAAACAAGCATGGCTAATTTCAGAATTACTGTTGGTGCAAATGCAACCAGGAAGGGGAAGTTTTCTGGGAACCAACATGATGCCTAGATCCTATATCGAACTAACCGGTGTGAAAGCTCTAATATATCACAATGCATATTTATTTATTTTTACTTATTAATATTTAAAGAAGAAAGCAAACCAATTTATAGTTAACATTCCAGGATTAATACTACAGAAAAGCAATACAAGTTTTCAATACAAGTGAGTATTTTCAGCTTTTTTCATTTTTATATAAAAATATGGCATGCAGTTGCTTCAAACAATGGTATAAAGCTATTCAAAACATAAATGTAAACCATGATAATCATATTTAATAATCACCATTACAATTTCAAAGGAATAATCGACAAATATGATTTGTCATAATCGTGCAGGCCTATCCAAAAATTAGAATTGTCATTATTTACTTATCTTTTGTTGTTCGAAACCTGATATTTTAAAAAAGATATTTTATAAGAGACATTTATTTGTATTTTTTTCTGTCCATACAATGAAATTTAATAGGTCCAGTGTTGTTTTGGACCCCACTGACTTCCATTGTTTTGACAAAAACATTCAAAACATTCTTTAAAATATCATACAGAGTGAGCAAATTATATAATTTTCATTGTTGGTTGAACTATTCCTTAAACCTTGACTGAAAATGCTTGTCCTAATGATTAATCGAATACTATCACTATAGCCCTGTTACCACCCAAATTACCCAGAACAACAAGTCTCTGGAACTCTTATTAAAATGGTGTTTGGTTCTAAAAGCGACCAAACACCATTTGAGACTTCTGAGAGTACTTCGACTCGGCACAGTAAAAAGTCATTCCTGAAAAATCCCCCCCCGGGGATATCTTTACCCGTAACTTTTATTTAGACCCTGGTACCTGCGGTTGAAACACACCGAGTACCACCCCAAAGTCCCTAGTTCCTGGGAAAGTTCCTGTGGTGCGGCTCTTGTTTTGTTTTTTCCCAACTGCATTGTGCACTTACCATACCTGTTTTACTAGTTAGTTAAGAAAGAAGATTGAGGTCTGATATCTTTTGGGAGCTGTTAAAGGAGACTTTGTTGTGGAAAGGACACACACAACATTAATTCCCCTTCTCTGCCATGCCATCTGAGCCACTGAATGGCACTTCAAAAGCGAAGTAGGGCTGTGTTAATCCCCCGCAGCTAGCCTCAGGTTTGAAGTGTGATCAAAGTTGAGGCTGTACTGATAGATGGGCCCTCTCTGGTGCTCTAACTGTCAAGGGACCAGGAAGTTTTGTAGGCGTAACGGAGGACCTGAGGGACGTGCGGAAGGCCAGAGTGGCCCATCATTTGAAGATGATCTTGGATGTACCTGGTAGCCCCAAACACTGAGTGAGTTGTGCAAAATGGATATAAATAGATGAAGACATTCCACATTTTTAACGGCTATAACCCTTTTTGTTACGGTGTATCCATTTCACCTCTGTACTTCCTGCCCAAACAGACCGTCTCCTTCAATAAGGAGTTTCACAGACACTTTAGCCTCCTTATTGAATACCCAGAGGGGATAATCAATAGCTTTTAATTTGCTTCAACAATCAACCCAAAAAAAGCCTAATGAATTCAGCATGTTAAGCAACACCACCACCATATTTTTCCAAGAGAACAATCTAAGGACAGTGCTTTTTCCCCCACCTTAAGCACAAGCGTGTCTCATCCTGTTTTCAAGCTCTCATTCTGTTTTTCCTCCTGCTGACACCGGGCTCCTGGTTTCCTCTCCACAGCCAGGAGGTGTGTGAGCTGACCCTCCATGACCCCGTTCTCTCTACCATTTCTCTAGAGAGAAACGGCAATCTGCAGCTTGAGTGAATCTCTCAATGAATGGATGGGCTGCCTCTCTCGCCCTTGAGTTAATTTTGTAGTGTCACTCTACTCTGAAAGGGTAAAGGGGGAGGATGTTTTATATGGGAGCTGGAAAGTGCTCCCTGTTGCCTGAGGGACTGAGTGGCTCGCTGTGTCCTCGTGAAAGAAAGCAACCGCAGTCGCTAAGCTCCTTGAGATAGATCGGTGATAGAGCACTGGCCATTTACATTTCTCAAGCTCCCCCTCCCTTTTTCTTAGAGTGACATTGGGCATTCTGAAGAGAGAGCGGTTCATGCTGGTTCGGGTTGTTCTGGGTCAGCCTAGCCCTAGCTGTGGCTGTGGGCTCATGCTGTCGCTTAGCTTCTCTTCTGTTCCTTTCAGGAGGCTGGAGTTTGCAGTCCCACTTATTGCTGCTTCATAAACCCTCAATAGCTGCAACACAATGGAAGAAGACAGGTCAAGGTTAAACCTCAGTTCTATCTTGTTTCTAGAAGCTTTATCGAGAACCTGGAGAATTTTTTGGAGTATTTTCAGTACAGTCTTAATTATTTTACTGTATATCAAACTTCTCAGGTTTTTTTTTTTACCATCTTTTTGTACTCTTGTAGTACTCCATTGCTAATTCATCTTGACAGTGACTTATTGCTTCCCGTATTGGTTTTACCTAATGTTTTCATAGCCTGTTCAGATGTCTAATTTGCTTTGAATAGTCATTAAGCTGACACTTTCATCCAGAGCAACTTGCAGTACACCTATAGGGAAATTACTTCCAGAGCAACACAGGGTGAATTGTCTTGCCCAAGGTCATGATGGTAATAGCTCTCGATGGTAATGGCTCATGGATTGCTCCTCAAAGTGATTAAGTCTACAATGGTGGCCAGATCTTTCATGACTAGGCTACGCCTCCAGATGTTATGGTGTAATGCATCAGTGCTTCAGGAATGTTGACATTATGACATTCTTAGTACTCAACCTTCAGCGTGCAAACCTCTGCATTTTTGTCGCATCAAGTACATTTTCTTGGAACTTTTAAAAATTTGACTGGTTGGACCTAGGGCTGCACAATTAATCAAAATTAAACCACACATTATTTGGCAAAGGCTGAGTTAATTTTTCCAGCTTGTGAAGCACGGCCGTGATCAGTGGTAAGAGCTGCTCCATCTGAAAGCCAGGGGTTGCTTTTGGGCATTAAAATTAAAATATGGGTCGCAAATTGTACAATAACGCATGCCATTCCAGGAAATTCCTATAGGCACTATACTATCATTGTAGCTGAATAAACAAAAGATTGAAACACTTGATTAAACATGACTAATAAACACACAACTATGGCAATATATGGTTATCTGAGTTCAAGCCTTCTTGGGTATAAGTGACTCTAACTCGCAGTGCTTTAAAATGGAGTAGCATTTACTACTGATCACAGCCATACTTCGGTGACAAGCTGCACATACAAAATTATCGCATTAAGTCAAATTGGTTTAAGCAGGATTTCAGGTAAATTGCGATTAATCTTGCAGCCCGTGTTTTATCATAGTCAAAAAGTGTTAGAAATGGCTTTATGGTGGTATAATCTTATAGTGTATAAGCACTACCACATTCACCAAACATGCAGTGCACATTGGGTGTTTTTAAAATGTGCCAACAATGGAAGTTTGTCAGGTTGGTTCCCGAACTGGCTTTGGTTGAGTGACATTTCTCTACAGGCAGTTCCTTATAACAACAATCTGTCTTTCTCTGGTTTCAGTCGTAATGCCTAGTGACAACCTTAGAAGGTAGTCAAACATGATCTGTTATTGCATCCCCTTACTTTTAGCTTCAGTACCCCTAAAGAGGTAACGGGAGGTTACACTGCTTTGCAGAAAATGTCAAACTACCTAATGAAATTCATAAAACTATGTTACTGCTATGAGCACCCATGTTATGTAGTGTTAGTAAGCCACAATATTTTCTCATCAGTGAATGAGTGGTATAAAAATGTCAACCTAGGATGTTTAGGCCAATATTGTTTAATACCTTCGTAAAAGCAGCCGCTAGTTAAACTCAACCCTGCTGAAATAGCTAACCTCCCCTCCCTGCTGTTCTTTTTGATAGGAACTTGAGCAAGCACTACTGAAACAAGACCAAGACTTCCTCTCAGACCTCCTTTGCTCCTTGCTGAAAGGATGTTACCAACGCAGCGACATCACGTAAGTTCATCACCATCAGTATTTCCTGTTCCCTTAAAGTTGTGATGTAACTGAAGTAGCGACAGATCTTTTCTCCCATATTGTGACGTACATCCTAGTAAACGGATTAATGAAAAAAACTAGGATAGTTATATATTTTTTAAATTAAAAATCTAGGTATATATATATATATATATTTTTTTTTTTATATATATTTAATAATAACTATGCATCTAGGAAATTGATTAAATTAAATAAGTTGGCATGAAATTTTAATCACGGTCATTTACATTTCATGCCAACTTAAAAGGAATGTGCTAAATAGGGTTAGTTCTAGGGGTGTCAATTTTCACAAATTCCCATGATCGATCGTCGTTTAAATTAACGATCAATTAATTGATTATTCATTAACCTTAAAACTGCGATATGCGTCTACAGCAGTGGCTTATAGCCGACAGCATGACAGGATATGCAAATGCTGCTCAAAATGCCATGTTCTTCACCAAATGAATGAGAAGGATTTTTTTTATCTAAACAAAGGGCTATGGGATTGTAAAATTAGTCGATGTGTTTTATAATTTAATTAAATGACTTATTTATTAACCAAATATAACCTGTAATACAACACGAAAGCCGCCTCAGATCTGATATTCAGAATGTGTGGATGCTCTTGCAAGAACAACGTGCTGAAACGTCACCTAAATCCAATGAATTCAAAACGACTTATTAAAATATTGTTTTCATTAATGTTATGTAATGTGACAGTCCCAATCATAGTTATTATTAGTCGTGTGTTGCTGTTTGAACTGCGCGAGCTGAAGCGGATGCGCTGAATCAACACTGGTGAGTTACACTAAAGCTCTTTGCTAGCGCATTATTTAACTCAACAAAAAGCTTCCTATATGAGATTAATCAGATTTATATAAAGTTAACAAAATTGTAAACAAAATTACAAATTATATCTGCACAAAATGATGCGAATGCACAAGTGAACTTGAACTGAGTTGCTGATATTCATATTCAGAATGGGAGACCTGTGGTGTTCACGTGCTCTTCCTGGAACAACGCTCTGAACACGGCACCTAAACCCAATGAATTTACAACCATTTATTAAAATAGTGTTCTCGTTTCTGTTATATATGACAGACATTCCCAATCCTAGTTATTATGCATTGCTCTGTACACGCTAAAGCTGTAGCACTGAATGAAAACCGGTAGCCGTACGTTACACTGAAGCCATTTGCTTGTGCGTTTTATTTCGCTAAAAGAAACGCATCCTGTATGATTGATCACATATATAACGTTACAAAATAAATGTAATATTACAGATTACTTCAGCACAATCTGATGCAAATGCACAAGTGAACTTGAACTAAGTTACATGCGCTCTTCCTGGATCAACGCAATGAAACACACGGCAAATAAACCCAAATAATTATCATTCACAATGTTTTATTACAATAGTGTTCTCATTAATGTTGTGTAATAAGACAGTCCCAATCATAGTCATGATTAGCTGTGCATTGCTGTTGAAGCTGCATGCTAAAGCTGATCAGCGCCACGCTTTTACTCCCACTCACCTCTAATGTTAATTATTAACCAAATGCATCCTTATGAGATAAATCAGCTATAGATAGGCCTGCACAAAATAAACACAATATTACAACTTACATTTGCACAAAACAAAAGGCTGCGAATGCACATGCAAAATTGCAGTCATAATAAAGGTGTAACTCCAGCTGTAAAATGGTCCCAAATATAACTCGGGCACGCTCGCTTCATTTTTTCCTCCTGTTTCACGGATGAGCCGCACGCACGTGCATGACCCTGCTTAATTGATGATCGATAAGTCTTATCGATGAAATGTCCTATCGACAATTAATCGATCATCGATTAATCATTGACATCCCTAGTTAGTTCACCCAAAAAAATGTAATTCTGTCATTTTAATTACTGTGGTAGATTTTTCCCTATATGCACGTGATTTCCCTATATGCACCAATTCATTTTTTACTCTACTAAGCATACTTCAATACCTATTCGAGTTGGTCAACATCTCAACCATTTTGAACTCTTATCACTTGAGAATAAGGTTTCTAGTGTTCCACTAAACACTATCATTTAAGAATAGGGGTAATATCTCTAGTGTCTAAACATGCTAACTTGCTGCGCAGCAATGAACCAGACAGACTCCAGCAAATCACTTCTAAATGCTTTAATCGACCAGCAGAGTTCTCAAACTATTTTAGACAATCTTACCCAGAAAGAATAATTCATCAGTTTTTATAGGACAGACATAACGATAGTACTCATGATCATCTTTCAGTATTTTCTTTCAATATGATTAGTTCAATCTGTGCAAAACAAGCCCCCCTTACTTCATCTGTTACTGGCAGAGCAAATATAGATATCAAACCCATAAAAAAAACTGAGGTTAGTAATTCATTTGATTACTCAATATGTCTCAATATTACTCAATAGGCTACTACTGTGAGATGGTCTAGCTTCTCAAATTCTTCCACTGTTTCCACATCAGTTTAAAATATTTTTTTTCTGTTCTCAAGTGTTAGCATGTTAGGTCTGTAGAAAAGAGATATTCTCGTCAATTCATAACATTTAAAGGGTTGAACCACTGTATTTGAGTGATGTCTTTACTACCTTTCTCGTCGTTGAAAGTTGTAATATTTTCATCAAAATATCTTAAAGCATTATTTCAATTCAAAATTAAAATGTTCTTATATTTTATTCACCCCCATCTCATCCAAGAGATGAGATTAATATCTTTCTTTCTTCAGTCAAAAGGTTTTTTAGGAAAAAATTCCAGGATTTTTCTTCACATAATGGTTTTCAATTTCAACCAACTGGTTTAAGGTCCAAATCAACGCAGTTTCGAAGCACTTCACTAGATAAGACCCTATTCCTCAGCTATGATCGTGCAGAGCCTTGATTTGGACCTTCAACCAGTTGGTTGCAATGGAAGACCATTATGTGAAGAAAAATCCTAAATTATCAGGACATTTTAATTTTGAAGTGAACTAATCTTTTAATTTGTGTTCCGAAGATCTTACGCGTTTGGAACAAATTGAGGGCGAGTATATTATTAATGAAATTTTTGTGTGAACTACCCTTGAAGCTCAATCATCAACACTTGTTGGCATGGTGTTGACTGCCATAAAAATTCATTTCCACATTCATTTCCCTTTTTCTTTAAAAAAGCAAACATCTGGGTACAGTGAGGCACTTGGAGTGAAAGTGAAAGGGGCCAATTTGTAAACGTTAATCATACTCGCTGTTTTAGATGTATAGTCAGATGTAAACTATGAGGGTTGTATGAATGATTTTAGTATTGTAAAATAGCTAACTTTTCTTTAAAGAATGAGCAATTTTACAAATGTGTTGCCTTGCCAGCATACAAAGGAAAATGAAGGATGAGTCCATTTTTGTAATCAACATTATGCAATAAATGTTG
Organism: Pseudorasbora parva; assembly: GCF_024679245.1. Taxonomy (NCBI): domain Eukaryota; kingdom Metazoa; phylum Chordata; class Actinopteri; order Cypriniformes; family Gobionidae; genus Pseudorasbora; species Pseudorasbora parva. Next base: position 21,270,592 of record NC_090196.1, on the reverse strand, counting down.
ATTGAGCTTAACTTATATTTGAACTGTTAATACTCCTTTGACTATACTGTACTGTTTTGGGTGTTTTTGCAACTCTCCTCTGTGCTGTTGAAGGATCTTATGCATGGTATTGCCCTACCCACATCCTGTGTCTGACTCAGACTCCATCTTCAATGGGACCAGTTGAGTGTAGTACCGCTGTAGTCATGGAACTAGGTTACCTGCAGCAGTAGTAGGTCAAGGGGCCATGGGCCCCCCATCCCAGTAAAGAGAGTGAGTTATTGTGTGAGTCAGTGCTGTGATGAATGACTAGCCCCTAAAGAGAGCTCCCTTCCATAGCGGTGCCTCATCAGCAGCAAAAAGGAGTCCGGTCGATGACTGGGTAGGCAAGAATGATCCCTTTCGCATACTCAGGCAGGCCGTTAACAGGACGCAGGGTTTTATTGGATTCGACAGCAACTGGCATCCAGGGGGAGGCCGCGGGGCACTGGCCTTTCACAGAAGTGCCCTTTTCATTCTACATGTGCTAAACGCTCCAGCAGAATGGGGGAGGGAGTGTTACGGATGAGAGAGAGAGGCGGAGAAAGATGGAATGGCAGGGGGCCTGCAGCTGTGAGAGAGATCATTCTGCTTTCTCAAGATAAGCCTATTCTTTCTATTCTTTTTTGCTCTCTACCTTCTCTCTTGTTGTCCTAAGGCTCACCCTTACCCTACGCATTAGTACCAGGAACTGGGTGTTTGGTTGATCGAATTGACCCCACCTAGAACTAACTTTTTTTCTTTTTTTTTCCCTTTTTTTTTTTTTAGCCTGCATCACAAAAAAACACAGTAGTACTTAAATCATATGAATAGTTTATAAAGTGGATCCTAACTTAAAATCAAGGTGGAAGACCCTAACTGCCGCAAAGAAGATTGTTGCTTTTACTTTGCTTTTGTTTGGGTTGCTTAATGGTACTTGACCCATTAGTGGACAAGTGTAAGATTTTGTGCTTCAGTTTTCCTGTTGTCACAGGTAATTTATAGACTGACGTAGTCATACTCAATTCTAGTCAGAATATGAGTCTGAAACTGCTCCATTGGGCTGTGATTATGGGGCGTGTTTCAGCCGAACCAGGAAAGACATCAATTGGCTAGACCCACAACCAATCAGAGCAACGAAGCGACGCATAGTCAAATGTCAAGAGACAGAGCTCAACTACTGTGTTGCCAAGTCCGCATTTTTTCCGCGGTTGTTTTATATGTCCAAGGGTTGAAGTGACTATGATGTGATATATAGACCCATGAGTGCGAATTTCAGCAGGCAATCTTGCCAAAATAAAACACATTTTACCCCCAAACGCCATTTCCCCCCCAGAGAATCCCCCGAGAAGCTATTGTTTAGGACTAGTTGTTGGCGGATTTTGTTGTAAAAACTTGGCAACCCTGTCTGCACACGCGCTGGAATAAACGATCTTTGCCGGTGTTGAAAAAAATAAAAAAATTTAATGATACACAGAGTACTTACCCAAAATGATCATCATCTTTGAAAGAAATGATGAAGGTGAACGCATATACAAACAAGCTCTCCGTTTAGGATTTGAACAAATATAATCCAAGCCCCTTTGATGATGTGCATGATTACGTTACTGTTGATCATCTGTCCGTCATCGTCTAAAGCCCGCCCTGATGATTTCATTGGTCCGAACAGTTTCTGCTTGGGGATAATTACTCCTCTATGGGGTGATGCCAGACCGAATTGCCCGACCTAAAAATGTTGTGGGCGGGGCTAAGTTCGGCTGGCATGCAGGCTAGGTAATTTATGCAAATTTTGGAATATGAAATGCGGGATGGAAATGCAGAGATGTTAATTTTTCAAAAAAACGTAAATGATTCTGTTGGTGTTAGTAATGAACATAAATGGAAAAACATTTTCTGAATAAGTACCTATGTGCATCGAAAGATTTTTGACTACTTTCCAAAAATATATTTTCACACCGCCACTCCAAGACATCAGACCGGCAGATGTTTTGTGTTGTTAGCAAACATGTCCTTTTTTCCTGGAACTGATGATTTTGTTCTCTTAAGCACATGTGATGAAACCGCTGCTTTATTTGCAAATTGCTTTATAATATTCAGATTTTTTTTTTGTGCACAAAATTCACAACTTTGAATGGGAACATTTTAGTTTGTCTATTCTAGATGTAAAGATGTATTTTAACCAAGACTATTTTGTTTCTTTTTAGGATTCAGTCCTTTAGCAGTTATCTAGAAGACATTATCAACTACCGCTGGGAATTAGAAGAAGGGAAGCCCAATCCACTGAAGGAGCACCAGTTTGAGGTGCTACCACCCCGCACACAGGTGGAGCTTTTGCACAGACTCTGTGACTACCGTCTTGATGCTGCGGATGTCTTCGACAGGCTTAAGGTAGCAACCTTGTTTTCATGTGTAATTGCACACTTTTTGCTCCATTAAAAAAAAAACAGATACATGTTTGCATTTGCTTAGTACTTACCATAACCGAGTCTAAAAGAGATCCTGGGTTTTGCAGGGCCTGGATGCAGACAGTTTGCGCGTTGAGCCTCTGGGCCAGGATGGAAATGGGGCCCTCTATTGGTACTTTTACGGTACACGGCTGTACAAAGAGGAGCCAGTCGAAGCGATGTCTCCACAATACAGGTATGGAGATGATTTCACATGTCTGCATACATGTATGGTTTATAATATAATTGCTAAAAGGTATGTTAAAAGTTGTAAAAAAAACACATGCGTACCATTTTCACAGTTATGCTTATGACAAAGTGTCTGAGAAGAAGAGAAGAGGGAGGCCACCAAAGAAGAAGTCTGAAGATATTTATGTATCAATGTAAGGGCCTCTTTAAACATCTGTTAATGCATTGTATGGCATGCGTACTAGTCATAATTTGGTGCTTGGAAGTTGAATTATTTAGAAAGAAAAGAGTCTAATCTTGTTTGTTTCAGGGAGGAGGAGGGGGAGGACTCTGTGAAGGAAGAGGATGAAAGTGCAGAGGAGTCTAAACCTGGAATAGGTGAGAAACGGGTTTTGCTGCTTTTAGTTGGATTTATATGGTCCAGATATAAGGTTATAAGGTATAGAGATGTTGAGTTATTGCAGAACCAATTTTTTTATCTGCAATGTAAGTGTCTTACAGTGCCCATGGCGACTGTAATACATGTCTGCTGCAATGAGCATGAAATGCTCTTTCAGCAAAAGCATGAAATTTGGAGCTTTCATGACACAAGTTGAAATGAAATGCTAGCAACCATGCCAGCAGTTGTAGCTTGCCTTCAGAGATTTCTAAGAGATCAAAGCTCAAAATATGGTAGGCAGCTTGATAGATTTAAAAGCATTTGACACATTATCTTGATGCTTAGTTTTATTATTAAATTCCCATTTGTGTCACACTTGCATCATGTGCAATTTTTTAACTGATCTCTGAACATGAATTTTTTTAATCTGTTAATGAGGTACTGTTTGTTTAATGTGTTATCAGAGCGCGAGCGTGGTGTCTGGTCTCTGGTGTGCGACACAGAGGAACAGTGGGTCAATCTGGCCGAAAGTATTAAGGACAGGGTCTCTTCTCAGGACCGGCACCTGCACCGCATCATTACGCAAAACTTCCTGCCTGAGATCAGTAACATGATTGAACACAAGGTGAGACTTTTCAGTCTGTCTGATGATCGCACCTCATGTGATGTGACGTAATGATGAGTCATGTTATCAGTGGAACTGGGATATAGGTTATCATCTCAGTAGAAGATAGCCATCTCCAGAAAAAAATGGTGACATATTAAACTACTGTTTAGTAGTTTGAGAACAAATGAGAATTCCTTCCTACAATTTAGAAAACATTCTTATGAATTAATAAATATTAAATTATATTTTCTTAATTTATAATATAATATTGCTAGCTTGAAAGAGATCTTAATGTTCTTCTCTTCTTAATGATTATTTCAATTAAAAATTAGGACATTTTCAAGTTATGCAACAGGTAAGGCGTTTTTATTAAATTTATTTAGCATTAATATTATTAACCAGTGTTTAAGCATTGAATTTGTTGTACTTGACAAGGCAGCATGAAGAGTAGGCAAGTATACAATCAGATGAGATGAAAAGGTATTTAATATTATTATTATTGTTTTTTTATTGATTAAATATGCACATAGATAATAGAGAAACTAAATACCTAATCTTTTTCTTACCAGTGAGAAAACTGCCTATATCTGATGCATGTTGGTATGCACACTTTGCAGTGGTGTTGACATGTCATTTCCGTAGCTAATCAAGACCTATTAGAGTGTCTCGTTGCCATAGCTACCCCGCTTCCAGCAATCACCATTACATACTCTCACTGTAAAATGTACATCTTGCTTCAGTGCTTCCAACGTTATGCAACTTCACATTTTTCACACCTGTACATAGATCCGCAAAGAACCAGATACTTTCTTTCGCAACCTTGATGCAACGGGTTTTGACTTGGACAACTGCCTCTTCAAATCAAACCCCTACACCCACTCTCTCTCACACAAGCACACATGCTCACAGCCCTGTCAGAGCCAATCCATCTAGCCGTCGCCATGTGGCAGGCTCTCACCTTGAGGTGAGCTGGAGCATGGTGATTGACGGCCTGCAGCGCTGCGGGTTTTTTGACCTCTTAAGTGGTGATCCCACAGACACTCCATCTTCTAGCATGGGATTAAGTGTTGTGGTGTAATAGACAGAGCGGAAGATCCTGAATATACAGAGATACGGGGGAAAGGGGCTGATTTTGATGGGCCTTTGTCGCCATGGGCTGTTTGGTTGTGCAATGACACTCTTTAGCTTCCTGCTTTGGTTAAACAAAGGGCACATTTGGGAGGGGCCTATATCCCTCAAGTGACCTACCTGACACCCACATATGTGTGTAAGTACAACTGACAAGGTTATTCTTCCCCAGGAGAAAGAGATGAAGCAGAAGCTACTGAATCCGCCTGAGGAATACAACAGCCACACGGAACAACATGGCATTAAAGAGATTGGGGTGGGTTTTTTCAACGTTTTTTAAACGCGTCTCAGTAATTTCTTGTTTGTATACGTGATGTAAGCTGGAGTTTAATTTATGCATTTGTGTAAAGCAGACACGAACCACAATGGAGGTGGAGAAACAGAGGGAGGAGGACCTGGAAAGGCAAGTCCTGCTCGCTGAACAACGGAAAGAAGAAGAGAGACTGCTTCAGGAAGAACGAGATAGAGAAGAACAGGAGAGAGTCAAAGCTGTCGAGGGTGAGTCACAATTCAGGTAACCGCCGACCAAGTTTCCCCAGCAGCATGATCAAACACACCCTGATGCTAAAGCACATTCTATGGTCTTGTCTCAACATGGCGGTTTTGAAATCAGCGTGCTTTTAACCCAAGGCGGCTTTAATCATCCAAAGAGCTGAGCTAGGGGAAACGATCAACCTCGCTCCTCGTGAGAATCATCCAGCTCTGATATCTTCTGTCAGCGGGTTAATTAACTCTTGATTGTGCTGCCGCTGATGGGCCTATCCACATTAATGTATTATGGATGACGATCGAGCCTGCAGTTCTCTCCAGTGGTTTCTTCCTCAATCTCTTTTAATCCTCCCAGCAGGGTGTGTCAGTCAGGGCCTTTAATGTCAGCACATAAAGCACTTCTCCCCTTTATCTTGCCTGTGCCCTTTGATCAAATGTGCCTTCTAAAGTTGCCTGATGATTTGCTCTTATTATTACTTGATTTTCATTTGCCAACTTTTCATCACGTTGGCCCAAGCACAAGTGTGCAGGTAACGTGCACTATTGAGTGGTGAGGGTATGACGTCACTTTGTAGGCCAACTGGCAGTTAGTGATCAACAAAAGTTTATAATACTTAAACGTTTTGCCCATCAAGATAATTATCACATTTTCCCAGAACGTTTGAGTTAGACTAATTTATAAGAGCATAACTATGAGCATAATGAGCTGACATTTTAATCTCCCGACAGCCTCTGTAGTTCCATTTAGGCACTTGTTAGCAACCGCCTTTTTCAAGACGGGTAACAGCTTCAAACAATCTTGAGTGGGGTAATACTTATGTATTTTATGTCATAGAATAAAACGTGAAAGTGTCTTGAGCTTGTGTTCACCACAGACCTTATTTAAGCTATTTAACCAAAATTCCATTTAAAAAAAACACATGAAAAACTCGCTTCTGCATTTTGGCCTACAAAGTGATCTCATACCTGCACCTCTCCTGTCAGTGTAAAAAAAAGAAGAAAAAAGTTGCCAGCCACGGCCAACGTTTTGATCATTTTCACAAAAAAGACTCTGTTTAATGTTGGTGAAACCCAGAAGATTCTGTTTGGCGGGGAAGCATTTTCTCACCAATACCGGAAAATTCTGTGTTTGGCGGGGAAAGAGTTAATGGTAATAAGTGCAAGACTTGGCTTTATTATTCTGTCATTCACCAATGGGTTGTTGTGTTGTTCAGAACGTGCGCGTAGAAGGAAGCAGCGAGAGGAGAAGGCCTGGTTGCTCTCCCAGGGGAAAGACCTTCCCCCCGAGCTGCTAAATTTGGAGACCCACTCACCTGTTCGTCGAGCACGTCGCACCAAAGAGTTGTAAGGACTCTGTTTTTTACTCTTGAAATATCTTTCCAATTGCTAACAGTCTTGCTAACACATTTAATGTTACTTTTACTTGCTAATTAATATGTATAAGCTCTTATGTGTACTTTTTCTGGTGATGTTGCTATTCGTTACTCCTATTTCTATATTGCAGTTATGACATGGATGACGATTACACTGCTCTCTACAAAGGTACGTTTGCACAATGGACCTTCTGTTGTGGTCAAACCACAGTGTTTGTTTCCTCATTCAGTACTCAGCAGTTTCACTGAAATAATGTAAAACTACTTTCTCTTCAGTGTTGGAGGCACTCAAAGCTCACAAAGATGCCTGGCCATTCATGGAGCCTGTTGATGAGTCCTATGCCCCTAACTATCATGAAATCATACAGGTAGGCATACAAGCTGTTTTAAAGAAATGTATTTGGCCTTTTTAAGAATAAATAAATAAATAAGATGTTAAAAATGTTTTGTCAGACTCCAATGGACCTATCCACCATTGAGAGAAAACTGAATGATGGGGAGTACGTTGCTAAGGAAGAATTTGTGGCTGACGTAAAGCTTATGTTTGAGAACTGTCTGGAATACAACGGAGAAGAAAGTGGTAAATATGATCAAGATTAACAGTTTTGTTATCAACATTTGTGGCATGCAAGCAGAAGTGAAATGGTTTAACAATCAACTCAACAAAATCTGTCCTTTGAATGAGACGTTAAATCGAGGTACTGACTCTCTGTGGTCATTAAAAATCCCAGGATGTCCTTCGGGAAAAGAGTAAGGGTGTAACCCCGGCATCCTGGCTAAATTTGCCCATTGGCCCCTGTCCATTGTGGCCTCCTAATACACCGATTGGCTTCATCACTCAGTCTCCTCTCCTTCAATCAGCTGGTGTGTGGTGGGCGTTCTGGCACAATATGGTTGCCGTCGCATCATCCAGGTGCACATTGGTGGTGGTTGAGGATATTCCCTCCTTCTATATGTAAAGCAATTTGAGTACCCAGAAAAGCACTATATAAATGTAACATTATTAATAGGGATGTAACGATTCAGTCGGAGCCTGTTGAAAATTGATACAAATGTGTGATAATTGAAGTCGGTTGAGTTGTTAAACAAATCGCAATACACGCTTTAAACAGCAGGGACTAATACTCAACACAGTGAGAGTCTCAGTCACCTCTGTCTGCATGTAAAAGACAATAGGCCAAACCACACTGACCGGCGGATTTGCAGCCCCACTCGATGCGTCTATTGCCATCAAGATCACAAGGTGCATCAGTGTTTTCACAGCGAAAGATACTAGGCTATTTTCTGCCATAGTAAAAGACCAGCGCAAGAATGTATTCCACAGACTTACTATCTCTTTCTGTAAATGTGTTCATGGAATTATTTCTCGATTTATTATTCATCTTAATGTGTTCTGTTTTTTTAACTCATGCAAGTATAATGATACAAATAATAATTAAAATCTTGCCTTTATAACAATGTGAAACCCTTATCACTTTTGTACTTAAATTTGACCTAGTCTATGTCTGCTATTATTCAGTGCAGGATGAGGGTGAAGAAGCTGAAACAACCTCTTTGAAGGGACTTTTTGAGGATTTGTTTTTTAAAATCTCAGTTGAGTTATTATTTGGCACAAAATATATATTTAAATTTTACACAGAAATATGCAGAATTTTGTCTTAGAAATAAAAGGACTTTTATTTTATAATTTATCTTAACGTTTAGTGAAATTAGTATCGTGAATCGCTAGTTGAGTGAATTGTTATATCCCTAATTATTATTAATTAAAATTTAGAAATGTGTAGCAGTGTTAATAATTAATAAACAAAGCAAGTCATGCTAATAGTGGAAGTATGTGGAGAGGCTCTGACATTGATTAATAGAGAGTGATTGAGCTGTCCTCCAGTCCGCCAGGTCCTGCAGTGCCACAGAGACATTCCAGCCCCACAGCTCCCCTCCCTGGAGCCATCCATCCATCAGAATGCATTCCCCTGGGGGTGGTGGGTTCAGAGGTCAACTGTGGTTCTGTGACCTAGTTGGTGTGCTTGCTCTGCATGGGGAGATGAGATCATATGCATGTGTGTTTTCTTATGCTTACCTGTCTGTATTTTCTCAGAATACACAATAATGGCTGAGTCCTTGGAACGCTGCTTTAGCCGAGCCCTACTGAAGCACTTCCCCTCTGAGGATGGCGACACAGACGAGGAGTTTCACGTGAGCAGTGAGGACCGTGACCGCAAGGATAAGAAAAAGAGCAAAAGTCACAAACAGTCAGGTCCCGAGAGCTTGATCAGAGCCACTGAGCAGGTTCAAAAACGCAAAACGTCAAATAGTGGCAAGGGAAACAATCAACAAGACAAACTCAAATCCGCTTTACAACCTCCTCCGCTACACTACAGCAATGGTCCCCCATATCCTCATATCTACCCAGGGCAGCAACAGGCTGGCATGTTACATCCTGCTCAACAGGTAAGTCCGCACTGATGGTTTCTAAATTTGTTTATTGTTTACATCTGAATCAACTGTTTTGACTACTATTCTAAAGTTCTCCCTGTGCATTTATTACTGCCAGTACTTCATAAGAGATGTGCTCTTTTTGCATACAGTTTCAACGACCTGCAGGTGCTTCAGGACCAGGGATGTATGCTCAACGTATGATAATTGATCCCCAGTATCCATACCCTGGACAGAGACCCCTCATGTCCAGGCAACCGGGAGACCATGGAAGTCAGCATATACCTCAATACAATATGCAGGTATTATGTTCGATCAGTTTTAGTTTTGATCATTTAAAAATTGTCAACTCACCTTTAAGGTTGTTTATAATGTTTTTCTCTTTAACAGGGTTCCCACATAAATAGTCCACATCTTGGTCCCAGATACCCAGTTGGACCTGATGGCCGGCCGCTTCAAGCTCCAAATCAGCAACATTCCTATCCTGGTCCCACTCATGGTCCTTCTCTTGGCCCAAGGCCAATGGCCCTTCAACCTGGAGGCCTCTGTGCCCCTCCACCTGAAGGCAACATGTACCCTTCACGCCAACATCTAGAAGGGCATTCCATGCAGCCTGTGGGGAACCGGTACTCCAGCCCAGGTGTCCCAATGCATAGTTCATACCCTCCTTATGGCCCCCATGGCATAAATATGCCCAGGATGTGGCCACCCATGAACCATCAGGGGCAGCCATCACCTGGTGGACCTATGATGCAAGAACAGAGTGCGACTAGCCAACATCCATACAATCACAACATGATACGTTCTCCACACAGTACTGGTTATGCAATGGCAAATGGTCAATATAGAATGCCCTCTGTCAACTCCCAAGGTCCTATTGGCCAAAGACCACCAGAGGCCCCTCAGGTCTCAAGGCCACATTTGGCATCCATGCTTGATAGTCCAGAGATGATTGCCCTCCAGCAGCTCTCAACCTCATCATCTCATCATGTTGGGAACTTTCAGTCACAAAGTGGTGGCAATGCTTTAGTTTCTGCTACACTGGCTTCTCCTGAAAACCCTCTCCTCGGGCCTTCTAGAGATTGTGTTGCAGACAACCAGTACACTCCCATATCCCCCAAAGGTAAGAGTGGAATTCCTGGCCATATTTTTGGCATTACACAATTGCATTTGATGAAAATTATATCATAAGTTTGATGGCACCTGTGTGGTTTAAACACATTTTAACACCATTGTATATCCTGACAGGTTCAAGTCCAAAATCTGGTGATAAACGGTCAACAGAGAGTGCTCTGACTAAGGCTGACAGCTGTTCTCTTCCCAATCCAACAGAAACATCTGCTCATCCTTCACTAGGAACAGCTTCGGCATCTGTATCTAATCCAAATACGGAAGGTCCTAATCATACTGAAAACAGACATAGACTGTCAAATCCAGAGAAAGTCCACAATGGTGACCACCCAAATTCTCAAACTCAAAAGCAAAAATTTGTTGATGATTCTTCATTTCCACAAAATGGTTCTCAGACAGTTACCCATAAAACCCCAGATGAAAGTCCCCAGCACCCCTCTCTACAAATCCATAAACAAATTCCACCACAGTTTCTTCAGAATGGTTCGCAACATCAGTCACATAATGTTCCTCCACATATTCTACAGAATCTTCCTCAACAGATGCCACAAAATGCATCTAATCAGTACTTTCAGAACGGCTCACAGCAAATACCACATAACGGATCTGTCAGAGGCTCACAGGCAGGACCTCTTCATGGAATGCCACATATTCCACCTCAGGGGGGTCAGCCAGGTGTTCATCAGCCTGCAACCCTCAGCTCTCTACCTCCTAGTCATCCTGTGTCCCATCCACTTGTTCAGCCTTCTCCGGCTGATCGGGGAGACCAAAGGCCTTGTGAGCCTACCAGCAGGGAAATGTCAGATGAGAACACAGCTTCCCTAGACAGCAGCAATGCTAACATGAGGACTGATTGTACCAGTGGGCTTTACAAACAACAGCCCTTCAGTCCAAAGCCACAAACACAGCTTGTGCCAGAGCCAGCACCCCTTCACAATCAGGCTCATCCAGCACACTCTCAGGGTCCAGAGAGCAACACTGTGAACCAATATAGTGTAAGTGAACCAGCACACCAACACTTTGGCCCACAGATGGGTAGATCATTACACACATCAAATCACCAGCCTTACCCAAACCAGGGACCTCCATCACAGGGTAATAACACTCATCAAAATCCTGCACACTATCCTAGTTATCACCAGCAAGGCGTTCAATACCAGTATCGCATGGCCACACAGCATCCTCAGAGCCACCCCAGCATGCATCCTCAGTTCCAGCAGCATCAGCAGTTCTATCAGCACAACCGACATGGCAGACCTGGATTTTCATCTGAGGAGTGGCCTAGACCTCCATACCAGCCTCAAAACCCTATGATGCCCAATTCTTACCCATCACCATCTGTTGGAAGTTTTAATGGACGACACAAGGACAACAGCATGTCTCCACATGGCTCGGACGGATCTGGTGGGAGCTTAATGTCACCCAGTCCTTTACCTGATGGGTCTCATAGCAGTGCTTTGGAGAATAGAGAGGAAGGCAGCCCTGCCAAGCAGGCAAGAACTGAAGAGCCTTCTGAACGCTCAGAGAGTCCAAAAGAGATCTTAGACCTGGACAGCCACAATGCTACAGCCCGACGTCGCATTTCAGCTCAGCCACACCCCGGTTTTCCATATGGGCCTCGTGGCATGCATCCCAGCATGCAGCAAAGTGGTACTCATCCACCCCACATGATGGCAAGTGGGCCGTATTCTGGCCAGCAATTTCCCAGTGCACATTTTGCACCACAGCATCCTCATCCACATTTGATGGAAGCTTTACAGAGGCCCCAGCACCTGCCATTCTCTCCAGGTCAAACTCGAATGGCTATGTACAGGCATCCAAATGTTGCAGGGCACTTCCAGGGAATGATGGTTCCTCAAAGAGCAGTGGCTGCTGAACACTTAATTCGCACTGGGTAAGAGATCTAATTTATCTTTCAAATTTTATGACATAATTGATCTGGATCCAGAAGAACAATCTACTTACACATTCATCAACATTTGTCTGCACAATGCTTTCAAATTAAATGTGCTTACCTTTAATCACACTTTTTCTTGTCTGATAGGCATCAAATGTTGGGTACACCATCCCCTAATGGCCCAGGCAATAAACAAGGAGTATAAAAGGGCAAAAAAAGAAAAGACAAAAAAAAATATCTTAAGCAACCCAAGGAAAATAAATACCTTCCACAACACTGCTATGTCCTTGAATACAAGGAAAAGGAGCCCTACAACAAAAAATAGGAAGATTGATTGAAAATGTTTTGGGTTTTTTTGCTGAAAAAAGCTAGTTATTGTACCAATTGGAGCCTTGATCCTATCCACCTAGAAAACTTTTTGAGACACTGATAACCCTTCCTCTCCTGGCGCTAATTAAGACGGGAAAGGTACAACTATCAGTGCCAAGGGGTTCGATCAATGACCATAGACCAGTGAAGAGCAGTGAATCTTCAGTCCTGTTAATACTGTTCAAAATCTTTTCTACTGGTCTGCATCTTCTCTTCTCAGCCTGGAGTGTCTTTAGACTCATTCCCTACAAAGGATCAACATCTCCAAGCTCCTTTGCATGGGCTGTTTCTTAAGTAAAGAAACTGAATTTTTGTCCATGAGAAGAGCAAGATATACCTGTTGGTGTTCCAGTTCAAAGTTAAACTCAGGTTTAGTAAAGAACGTACTGAGACTACTTTAGACTCTAGACTACTCTAGACTCTGCTGTCTTCATGTACTTGTTGAATGTTCTGTGAATGGTTTTAGATGTAGTAATACAACTCAAGGAATAAAAGATGGATCTTCTGCTCCACTAGGAAACCCCACACCTGTGAGGTGGTGTTCATCTCAACTAAAGCATAGTATCCACTTTATTTCTGGAGATGTGCATTCTTTTAATGCCACTTCAGTTTGAAGATTGTCTTCGATTTTCTTAGACTGGCAGAGAACTTGGCTGCTGTATTTGTTATGCACTAGGAAAAGTCTTTCATACTGGAATGAGTGGCCTTGGACTTAAATTAGATGTGTGCTTCTTAGTATGGGACTAAATTTTAACTTTTCACTTAAGTTGTCTCCATCTCTGTGTTGTCTTGCGTATTGATGTGTCCTGCTAGATTGTGTGCACAATGAATCATTTGTCACCTGATATCAATCTTAAATTGTTTTTGTTGTTTTTTTTCTTCTTCACATATTGGAATGTAAGTTGAATTTGGCACAAAAATAACTAGCTGAGTCACAATATTAACAATGCATTAGATGAGAGTATATATCAGCCTTTACACTGACTTGTAAAAGTACCCTTGTAGCTCCTTTGACCAAATGGGAGAAATGTTGATGTGCTCATATTTTACATGAATGCTTCCGCTCTTCATTCAATTTACTGAATATGTCCTCAGGGTGTAGTGATTTTAATACGGGTATTGTCGAATGAATATTCAATGAAAAAATTACAATGAAAAGTCACTGGAACTGTGATTAATTTCAAATCATCTGTGATCTTCAGTACAGACACAGGAACCAGACAAGCAGTTCTTGTGGTTAATGTCATTTGTCACACTGTTCTTTTGAATTAGCTTAATATTTGTTTTAAATGCTTAATTTTTTATGGAGGAGGAGGGCTGACCGGAAAACGGAGTAGAATGGTTGTTTATTTTCATTGCTCCTCCTATTGTCCTGCACTAAATGAATTACTTTGAATATCTGCTTGTTTTTTATGTGTCCTTATGGTCTGTCTGAATTACTATTTTATAAAGCTCACCAACAAATCATTAAATAGTATCGGCAATTTGTGAGAATATGGCAGCAAGAATTATCTACCTCATATTTCCAGAATGTGGCACATTCTCTATTCCCTTCATAGACGCATATAAAGATACATTTTTTTGTCACTTGTTTAATATGCTTTTTCATGATTGATGGCTTGATCCTTAAATCGACACTTTAGCCTTAATATATCCACTCGCATAACCGAATGGTGATTAATTTATCAGTGCCAAATTTGAACATTATTAAAACATCTGCATTCCACTTTTTGAATACTGGTTTTTACAACCATAAGTGAAAAGAAGGCAGTGTCTGAGGTTCACATTTTTGCCCTCATTTTGTTGTTCTATGGAATTCACACTTCAAAGTGGAAAATAGGTTTCGCACCTTGAAAGAAGGATTTGAGTGTTTTTTTGTTTTGTTTGTTTTTTGGTACACTGAGATCTTTTGTGCCAAAAACCTGTGATGGTGCATAATGGCGGGCGAGTATTTTTGTGGACGTGAACTGTTTATATGTATTTTATGAACTAGGAATATGACAAAACTAGCAGCTGTGAGATGACATGGAAGTTGTCCACCATTTTGTACCTGTCTTTGCTAATAAGTGATGATGTGTCACTTAAGCAGTCTGTCAGAGAACTGTCCTACTCCACTGTTAATATGTAAAGGGATGATTTAGTTGTAATGAACTACAAGAATGTGTGAATTTTGCTGTGTAAAGATGTTTTTCTTTTTTTCTTTCACTTATTGGTGGGTATTGGGTAACAGATCTGTATCTCTTGAATCCACCCTTCAACATCTCTGCTGCCATTCTGTCTGTACTAGTTAAGTAACTAGCTGGTTAAATGTGAATCATATTTATTTGCAATTATTTTGTAAATTGTCTTTTTTTTTAATATAAATGTTCTTTTCATGTTTGTTTTGAAACGGTTCACTTTACCTCATTAGCGAAGATGGAATCCAAAACGACACCGGTAACTTTCATTATGTGAAGTTTACAAGTTCTTACCTGAATGACAAATTATTTTGGAAATGGACCGAAGTATTTTCTATACTGTACATTTCTTAGAATAAATTTAAGTTTCATTAGATTTTGCTCGTTTTCAAGTTGTCGATTTTCTGTGCACTTCCTCTAATGAAAACATGCATGCATGGCACTAATGAAAGTAGGCTATTCGGCATTGTCGTTAGCCTGACAAGCCAGACCCACATCAAGATGTTTGGTCTGGAAACTCACCATTGACGGTTCAAGGGGCGGGATAAACGGTTGTCTTTCAAACTCCCTCTGCATGCGATAGGATAGCGCTACAACCAACCAGACCAATGAAGGTGAAGCAGCTAGCTGATAGATTAAACTTTCGACGTATCCGGTCGGCAAAACTCCAAACACTTCTTCCCTTTTTAAGAATGACCTCAGTGCCGTTCTTTTCTCAGAGAAAAGCTTAACTCCAAGTCTTCCAGAGTCAGAGTCAAAGCTGATTCGAAAGACCGCCGTTCGCCAGCTTCTGGGTTCACTAGTAGCACACAAGCGGCTCTGCGGTCATTATGTTAAGCCCCGCCCACCGACTTTATACACGATGTGATTGGCCTGAACAGAGTTTGGTTTTTCCAGCTAAAGGTGCAGATCCACTTGTCTGTGCAGCACTTCTGTCGCACCGTGCTCCACCTTATTCCTATGGGTGACGTCAAGCGACTTTTAACCAAGGGGGTAATCTAGCGCTCGGAAAGCGTTCCACCCCTAGGGGCTGCCATTGCTAACCAAGCCATCACCTGCTGTTAGCATCCCATTGACTCCCATTCATTTTTGAGTCACTTTGACAGTGAATAACTTTACATCTGAGACGTTTAAAGACTCCATTTGTCCATTGTTTATTTCTAAAGAAACACGACAATGCATAAAAGGCTCCGTTACCTTGTATCTTACACTATCACCCCGTAGAAGCTGTTTTTGTAAAAATAGGCTAACTATTGCGTCATAACCAACGCGACTCTGTCGCACAGTTGAGAAATTACCGTATAGACCTGAGGAGACGCTCGCAGGCAATCTTTTACTGTCTATAAGACAGTCGGGGAGACGTGGAGACATAAAGTCTGATAAAGTCAAGGGGGAAGAATGGGGAGAAGCCCATAGTGAGCCAAAAGCAACGGGAGAAAATATTTAAACAACGTGATTCAGCTTTCCCTTTCCACAACTACTAGAAGACCTACAGCTGTCAGACAGGAGGCTCACGTCACATCTACGTCGTCAAGCTCAGTCTGAGCCTGCGCAGTTCGCTCAGCCATCAGGAAGTGAGTGCTCCTTTACTGACATCACTTAACGCCGTAGAAGGCAATGGGATCGCTCCGTCCATTTCTTTTACTGTCTATGCTTTTAACATGCCCGCATAGCATTCCAGGAAGGAATGCTGCGCTGCATTTGAGCCGATTTGAATGGACAAATAAGGGGAAGCGTCACAACATCATGCTTCAGTCGTGTTGCAAAAATGGATCTCCACGGTCCATACCTGTCAAGTATCCCATTTTGGCTGGGAAAGTCCCGTATTTTACCCTTCTTTCCTGCCATCCTCCTGCATTAGTATTTTCCCATAAATCTCCGTATTTTAACCTGCGTTATTAAAAAATAATAATACCGGAGTATAAAAAACATTTACAATCTGAGCTGTAAAGCCTCGCAATAATTGCCATCTGCAGTAGTAGGTGGCTGTTGTCGCAAAGTTAGTGTGTGAGGTTAGTGTGAGGTCAGATGACGAGTGACAATGCGGGGGGGAAACAAAACAAAGATGGATGATGGACGTAACGAGACGGAAGGTAAAAACCCTTGTGTAAATACCTTGATCAATGGGACAGCGAATTTAATTTTCTGAATCGGAGCAGGGTGGGGGACAGTCACGCGTTTTGTAACTGCGACTTCAGCATCGCACAAACATCCACATGTGCGACAGTGGAAGATCTTTTAAAGTGACAGTAACCACTGACAATGTAAAGAACAAAAGTAATTGCTCACTCAAATATGCTCTGCTCTTGAGTAAATAACTTCAGTACCTTTAATAAGGATTAATCTATATATAATACATAACTTGTTCAGTGCAAACTGATAACAATTTATGTATATTTCCTACTTGTTAAGGTAGGAAGAGCACAAGTACAAATAAAATGTGTTAGAGGTTTATGTGAGGATTTATGCCCCACGAACCAAAGCACCCCTAACCCCCCGAATCTATCCGGGATTTTGATACCCAAATGTTGACAGGTATGCCACGGTCAGAACTGTATTGAGAGTTCCTAGACGACACTCGCGGCAGATTAGATTTGCTGCCGCTAGGGTGCGTCTAGATTTCTAGGCTACATTGTCGTTACTTTAGATGTTGTAAATATCGGAAAAACCATGGGGTAGCAAGGCTACTAAGCTTGATTTACATTTTAACTACTCGTTAACTGACATGATCTAGGTTGTGTGTGTATAGCCTACTATACTGTGTGAAACAGACTAAATATTCTTGTGTTAGTGTAGGCTACTCACTCACAGAAAGTCTCAAAGATTTCTGTCAGGGTTCAAAAGCATGAGAAACCTCCCTGGATTATGATAATAGTAAATAAATAACTTTATGGACTTTCAAAGTTAGAAAATCAAGACCAAAATGCAGTTAATATTAGCTAGCCTTGGTTTAGAATACGCTGGCAAATCTTTGTCCTTGTAGGTAGTTTTTTTTTTGTCCACGCGCACAGCAGACCCAGCCAATGATCTTCAATGAGCATGACGTCACTTTCTGTTGTTGAAGTCTAGTGAGGTCGATCAAGCTCGGCTAAAAACAAACAATAACTTGCATCTCCACTGCCAGTGTGTTTGCAGAGATACGTTGTATTCAATCGTCAGGTAAGATATTTTCTAATTCGTTGTGTTCCGGAATGTATTTATTTTTCTGTAAGTTTATTTGGTATTTATTTCGGCAAGTAATGCCCTTACGTTACTGGTGGTGTAGGGTTTTAGGTGAAACCTTCTTTTCTTGATTATTAAAACGTTTAAATTCGTCAGACGTTTATAAACGTTATGAGCTATATCAGCAAAGAATTATAAAGAAAACAACAGCTAAAGAAAAAACACCCTAATCGTCCTAATAGGTAGCGTGCTGCTTGACAAACTGCTGTGTCATGTGGGTTGTAATTGGACCTGTAACAGACGGTCACATTGTGTTAGAATCATTGATAGATTTCATTTACATCAATGTGATAATTTATACTTTGCTTTATAGAAGTAAACGGTTTCAAACAGCTGGCAGCTGATTTTCCATCGGCATTGGTTTACGGTTGCTGGTCTTAAAGTAACAGTTGACAGTTTAAAAAAAAGAAGTGGAAGTTGTGGGCAAACCCCACTGATCTGTATTTATATCTATATCAGTAGGAAAACCCCCTTTCTTTATAACTGCAGACCTCACAGGTTGACAGCTGTCATGTTGCCTTCACGTGCTATCAACATCACCGTAAATACTAGTTTAGCTACAAAATTTAACATTATGCAGCCTAAACCAGTAAAACGAAAAAGTATTTTTAAAATGTGATATATATATAGCCAGCCAGATACTAATCACTTAATTTATTTATTAAATTAATACATTTGACTCTCTCATTCATAATATATTTGGGTGAGACAAATGCACCTAAAAATACAGTTTTTAATTATTATTTAATGATAAAGTATAATCATGGTTGACATGGCTACAGTAACTGAAGACTTTTACTCTTCAGTTCTTCAGTGCGTGGCACTGCATCATCTGTCAGTAATAAATCCAAGAAGATCATATCAGTCATTAAAGCACAAAATCATGTAATGCACATTTACATAATTAACCCACTTGTTCATTACTTTTCACCAATAGCACAGAGATCAGTGGTTGAATTACATCACAGCCATGCACACACTGACACTGCGAGACCTGATGCGGATATGGATGCTGTTTCTGTGGTGTGCATCATGTAACTGTGGACCAGATCCCAGGAAGCGGGAGGCTCTGATAAGGCTGGAGGCATTTAGAAGGACAGGAGGCAACATAACACTGAACGAGAGAGAGAAAATGCTTGACTCGAAGCTTCAGAAACTGAAGCAGCATGATATAGAAGCAGGACCGTTCCCACCATCCATGCATTTCTTCAAGGCGAAGCGGTTCATTGATAAAAGTCCTGTTTTTAATTTGATTCAAAAGATGCCTAAAGGTGCAGTAATATGATGATGCAGAGATATTGTGTAGATTGTATGTATGAACCCCCCCCCTCTCTCTCTATATATATATATATATTGCCAAAAGTATTGGGACACCCCTCCAAATCATTGGATTCATCCAATTCAGATGTTTCAATCACTTCCATGGCCACAGCAGGTGTATAAAATCATGCAGATTCTTCTACAAACATTTGTGAAAGAATGGATCGCTCTCAGGAGCTCAGTGAATTCAAGCGTGGTACCGTGATAGGCGCAATAAGTCCGTTTGTGAAATTTCTTCACTACTAGTAAATATTCCACAGTCAACTGTTAGTGGTATTATAACAAAGTGGAAGCAATTGGGAACAACAGCAACTCAGCCATGAAGTGGTAGCACATGTAAAATCACAGAGCAGATCGATAGCAGCAGACCTCATGTGGCCAGATTAGCTCAAGAACAGTGTGTAGTGAGCTTCATGGAATGGGTTTCCATGCCCGAGAAAGGTTGCCAAGAGAACGGTACTTACCCGACTGCATTGTATCAAGTGTAAAGTTTAGTGGAGGGGGGGTTATGGTGTGGGGTTGTTTTTCAGAGGTTGGGCTTGGCCCCTTAACTCTTAATGCTTCAGCATATTAAGACATTTTGGAAAATTTCATGTTTCAAACTTTGTGGGAACAGTTTGGGGATGGGCTCTTCCTGTTCCAACATGACTGATCACCAGTGAACAAAGCAAGGTCCATAAAGACAGGAATGAGTGAGTTTGGTGTGGAGGAACTTGACTGGCCTGAGTCCTGACCTCAACCTAACTGAACACCTTTGGGATGAATTAGGGTGGAGACGGCGAGTCAGGCCTTCTCATCCAACATCAGTGCCTGACCTCACAAATGCGCTTTTAGAAGAATGGAAAAAAATTCCCATAAACACACTCCTAAACCTTGTGGAAAGCCTTCCCAGAGGAGTTGAAGCTGTTATAGCAGCAAAGGGTGGGCCAACTCCAAGTTAAACCCTATGGATTAGAAATGGGATGTCATTAAATTTCAAGTGCATGTAAAGGCAGGCGCCCCAAAACTTTTGGCTATATGTATATGTATATATATATATAATTCATTACATTTATATAGCGCTTTTCTAGGCACTCAAAGCGCTTTTACATAGAAGGGGGAATCTCCTCAACCACCACCAAATATATATGGATTCTTTCATGAAAAGAATGTTTTAACGAACAGCATTATTTGAAATAGAAATCTTTGTAAATAAATGAATACTTTCATCCAATCAAGAATCAATTAAATTGATCAAAAGTAACAGTAAAGACATTTTTTTACTGTTTCCGCAAAACATTTAAGCAGTTTTTTAATAAATGTTTAAATGTTTCTTGAGCAGCAAATTAAAATAGTTGAATGATTTCTGAAGGATCATGTGACTTAAGACTGGAGTTATCACAGGAATAGATTACATAGAAACAATTAAATTTGAATAATATATCACAATATTACTATAAATGCAGATTACTTTAAAAAAAAAAAAAAAGAACTTGAATGGAAGTAAATATGTATAATGGCAAATACTATATAATTAAATAGGCTCAAGTTTGATGATACATCTGATTCATCATTTGTCCAGGTGCGGCCCTCCATGTTCATGACTTTGGTATGGTAGATGTGGAATGGCTAGTGAAGAACGTGACCTACAGGGACAACTGCTACGTGTGCTTCACAGATGAGCAGACCGTGCAGTTTACCTTCTCTTCTAGAGAGCCTGGATCTCATCCACGCTGCTCCTCATGGACCCTGCTCAGATCCCTCAGAGAGAAGATTAAAAACAGCACCGAACTGGACAACAGGTAGAACTAAAACCGCAGTAAATCTGAGACTGTAGCAAAAGCATGTTTGTCTTAAATTTTTATTTGCCTCCAGTTTCATTCGAAATCTCACACTCTTCACTGAGGACCCAGACAGAGACTATCCTAACCAAGATGTCGTGTGGAAGAGATTTGAGCAGGCATTCTTGGTGGCCTATGGTCTGGTCACCTATGCACCTGTGTTCAAAGACTACCTATATGAAGGTCTCAGGCAGTTTTATGAGGACAACATCATGTTTGTGGAAATCAGGGCACTGCTGCCAGCGGTATGGACACATTTTCTCTTTAAATAAAAATAAAAATTATAGAAGTTTGTTTCCACCACCGAATATTAAAAAAAGCTAATTGAGACGTTTTAGACTTTTGATACTTATAGTTGTGGCTTTCTCACAATTGCAAATCTCAAAAAATCACTGTTTTGTGGTTTCTGCCACAGAATTAAAAAACAATTAAATAAGAAAGGTCATTGCAACATTTTATCATCTTTTGTGAGGCATAAACTCAAACTTTAATTTTTTTTATTCCATGGTGGAAATGAGCTTCGAAATAAAATAGATTGTACAATAAATAAAAATGAATATGTGCTCATTTTTATTTGAAAATTTCAAGACATATGAACTTGATGGCCGACTGAATGATAAGGACTGGAGTATGCGGGCCTGCCAGGAAGTTGTGAAGAGATTTAGGTCACACTACCCAGACTTCTTAGGGGCTCGGATAATTTTTTCCATCCACAGGTGAGATAAACATTGATCTACGTCAAATATTAGTTTGATTCAAGTACATTTGAATGAACAGAAACAATTTCCTGTTGCTCTTAGGGGAATAAATGCAACAGAGGCGGTGAAGGCAGTAGAAGAAGCAATTCAACTACAAAGTAACTTTCCAGATATCATGGCAGGCTTTGACTTTGTGAGTATTTGATGGTTCGGTGATAAGCATATTGCTGAAATACACAATATGTGAAGAAACTTTAGAACTTTCATAACTCCAGATAGGACAAGAAGACCCTGGAAGACCTCTGTGGTACTTCAAGGACGCTTTGAGTATACCTGAAGAAAGGGGTGTTAATCTGCCCTACTTTTTCCATGCAGGAGAGACAGGTTTCCTTTGACATCTTTGCTCTTTTATCTGGTACAAAGCAGTGTAACTCAAAGTCGTCCTTTAGGCTCAAAATGATTGAGTGCCTTTCCTTTATTTCACGGTTGCTATAGTAACATACGGTTACTTCATCCACTTTTCTCACAGATTTACAGGGAACAGATGTCGATCAGAACATCATGGATGCTCTTCTATTCAACACCAAACGTATAGGTCATGGCTTTGCCTTGGTACGGCACCCTGTAGTTAAAGAAATGTCTAGAAAGATGGGCGTACCAATTGAAATCTGCCCCATCTCAAATCAGGTATATCATCACTCATATGCCTTTAATGTGACAACTGTACTTCCTTAATACATGTTCCTGGTCTTATTGTTTTTGTGTATGTAATTCCAAACAACTCATTTGAATCAGTAGCCAAATAGCTATTTAGGTAGCTATATTCCTGTTCATATTTTGTTCAAATCACAATTCTGATGAATGTCTGTTTGTGATAGTTGATATACATGCTACAGTCGCAACAATTTAAACAGTTAACGAATGAGAGAAACAGTAAAAAATATTAATATAATAAATATTTAATAATAATTAAGAAAATTTGGCAACACTTCACACTATATAAATGCCTCATTCATTCATACATTTGTTACAGTATTTGTTAATTTATGTAAAACAGACCTTATGCCTCATCTCTCCCTTTCATGCATAAACCTTTTGAGCTGAATTAAAAGGGCTGAATCAAAAGCATTCTTGGTCAAATTGACCCATCAGAGAAGGATTTGTTAGGTTCTTAAGTTTTAACCACAAATGTTTCGGGTGAAAATAACTCAATGGAAGGTTATAAATGCTGTAGAAGTTCAAGTTAACTATATGTAGTGTTACAGAAAATATTAAGATATAAATTATATAATATGTAAATATCCTACTAATTTAATCTTGTCATGCAAGGTTAAATCTTTTCTATAGGTTTCAATCTTTTCTATATTTATGTTTCACTGCAACTGTCTGAATAGCCGGCACTTATTTTGAAAACACTTCTAAAATACTGTGACCCTTTGTCAGGTGTTGAAACTGGTGTCAGACCTGCGAGACCACCCAGCGGCAGTGCTGATGGCTGAGGGTCATCCTCTAGTGATCAGCTCAGATGATCCAGCTCTCTTTGGGGCCACTGGCCTTTCACATGATTTCTATGAAGCCTTTATGGGCTTTGGAGGAATGAGCTTTAATTTAGGCACATTGAAAGAACTGGTCCTAAACTCCCTCAGGTAACACAACTACAAGTGTCATAATTTAGGACTTATAGGATTGTGAGTTCATTTGGGCATTTTTATGATCTACAACCAGGATTTTGCTGTTTATTCGTAACTTATTTGACCTCTCGCTTTTCATTTAGTAACTTATTTAATAATAATAATAATAATAGATTCGATTTGACCTCTCGCTCTTCATTTCGTAACTTATTTGATCTCTCCCTCTTCATTTCTAGGTACAGCTCATTGCCAAGTCAAAGAAAGGAGGAGGCTATTGAGGATTTGCTGGTGAAATGGGACAAGTTTGTCTTAGGAAGTTTACTTTGACAGGTAATGTCTAAACCAGGAGGATTTTAAACACTGCATTAAAGGCATTGTTTACAGGATGTCTTCCCCTTATGTTTGTCACATTGGTGAACATACTGGGGTGTGAATACTGCAATTTACGCTGTTACTTGAAGTGAAGATCTGAATGTAATATCTTGAACAGGCCTGTGCTGCCATCTGGTGCAGAACCCTAGTACTGACCGTCTATACTTCCACTGAAACAAAATGGAGGACTCTAGTTTGCGTGCAAGTTTGTTAATACTAATGTTGATTTATGATGCATATAGGTATTTACAGGGTAGACCACTATCAGGACACCTGACAAACCATAAAAAGTGTGATTTTTATTTTTTAAACGCCAGTTCTATTTTATGAAAAAACGTTAGTATTAGTTTTAAAATGTATATTGTTACTTTAATGACTTTGGCAGCTTCTTTTAGGTTACCTGACTTCAGTTGCTTATGAATATGTGACTCATTTTGTTTACAACATGAATGTTTTAATAAAAATTAAAACTAGTGTGACAACTCCATGTAACATTTGCCATCTTTGTGACCTATTAAATTGTACAGCTTTCCAAAACACTTCCATTGGAGTCCCCCGTCTATTGACTGTAAAATGATATGGTTTATTGTCTTCGACTGCTGTGCACTGATGGTGTTCATCTTTCAGGTGCCTGCAGTAATGTTTATCTGCTGCTGGTATTAAACTGGGAAAAGTAGCGCTCGTCTGGAATGTTGGTGTACACATCTTGGAGATGTTTTTTCCTGTAAATGGAAACAGTGTTTGTATTTGTTACAAAATAAATAACTCAAGCTAGAGAGAATTATTTTCAGCTCTATATTTAATGAAGCACATAAAAAAAGACCTGAACCCAAATGCGATATTAAAGAATATTTGTTGTTGAAGTTTGTTGCGGATAAAACCCCCATTGTGATTTTAGTCAAGCCTGATTTTACCAACTGCAACATATTCCTGGATCAACATCTTTGTTGATTCTGAAACAACAATCCAATCAACCAATCATATCTGAGGGACAAGAATAAAGTTTGTCAAATGTAGGCTTACAACCAGGGTTAGGTGCTTCTACATCAGTGTTATTAACCATCCCTCTCATTTTAGGGATAATTTTTGGGTAGAATTAGGGTTACATTTTTTTTAGACCAGAATGTTGTTCCAGGATCAACAAAATATGTTCAACTCTGCAAAATCAGGACGTGTGGAATGTAACATGTGCCTACAGAATTTCGTACATGAATGTGACGTGTAGCGCAAGGGGTGCTTTGTTGAATTTATAGGTTGCGCTATTGCGCCATTTTGGCATGCTGACTTCTGAAACCCACATCAGATCAGCAATTCCATTAGGGTCATTGCACCGTCGGTGCTAGGGCCCTAAAAAGTCATTTCAAATTACTTAAAGGCACAATATGTAGGATTTTTGGAGTAAAATATCCAAAAACCACCAGAACAATGTTATATATTTTGTTGACTCGTGTAAGTACAAAAGTCAACATAATTATCCCAAATGTTTCCAGAGAAATAAGCAATTTTTACCAGGACCGTGTCTGTGTGTCGCCTATCAATAACATTATACCCATGTTACCCTAGATTTCCAGTTTTATTTTGTCGAAACCATGGAAATGCCAGACGCTTTTATACATTATGTGATTTATTAGACAGGTGAGCAACTGTTTGGATACATTCATCGGCAAAAATTAATCATTGTTATATAGCACAACACAGTTAGTCTTATTGTTTAAATCACGTTTTCTTGATTTACCCTGAATACTATGTTTTACAATGCCTAATATAGATTTAGATAACTGCAGTGTCTCATAGTAGCCCCTGAGCGAACTCATAGAGTAGCATTATAACATAACTTTCAACACACTCAATTGTGTCTAATATGTTAAAACAGCGATATTTTTAACGTTATCCCACATATACATGACCGGAACAAGCAGAAGCGCTCATCTGTGGCATCATATTATAGCTCTAGACCCATCTGTCGCGCTTGTCTCTCATTAGCAGTCGCTCCAGACGTTCCGGCCACATTCCGTTCCGACGGCTTTCAGCCTTACCCAACTTCATATTACAGTAACGTTAATAAATCGTTAATACATTAGCTCATACTTGAATATGAATTCTGCCCGAGTTCAGTCAGATTCTTTTCCACCGGCTGTAGAGGTGAAGACAACAACTTCCGCGAAATCAAGGCGTCAAGCTACGCCTTTGTTTTGGAAAAAGCGACCCCTAGTGGCGAAAACTACATATTGTGCCTTTTAAATGACTGTAAAATTATTCTTTTAGTAGTAAGTGCTAATTATATATACAACCAAAGCCATTGTAACTCACTTAGCATCATGTGCCTGGGCCAGCTGTGCATTGGTGTTGTCTAAAGCCCTGCGCAGCTCCTTATTAATGCGTGCTTGCTGTCTTTCTAGCAGCAGTGCAGCACGGGCTGATGTCATTTGCTCGTGATGCTCCTGAAGCTCCTTCTCCCGTTGCTTCATGATAGCCCTCTGCACATATTGGTTCAGTCGTCAACAATTACGTATATTTTGATCTTTTGCGACGTTTCATGATGTTACGTATTAATAAATAAAAGTTACCTTCCTATCTTCTGCTTGCTCCAGCTGGTGCTGCGTGTACTGCTGGAGCTCTTTAGGACGCATTCCCTTGTAACAGTCCCTGCGCAGGCGAGACAAACCCAACACACTAACATTCTGTTCAGGGTTTTCCATCAGCAGGTCCCCATTTAGCTGGTTCAGGATGTCCGTCTGGTTGTTCTCCTCTTCCTCGTGATGCTCTTTTACACGTCGGTGAGTGATGTCTGCAGCCTGTGGTCAAGGAACAATGGATTATAAAGCAGTTTTTCCTCTTTTTGTCTCTACTTTGTGGACTTTCGACTCACCAGTGCCAGGTTAAAGTCTTTGGTGGCGATAGTTGCGGCTCTCTTGCATTGTTCCTCCTTCTTCTGCAATTCAAGAGCTCGGCTGTCCAGAGAAAGTCTGCTTTGATCGTACTGATGCACTATGGTTTTTAAAAAGAAAAATCATTGATACTAGTTGTTGAAAGTTATGACTGATCATGTTCAGTAATTGTTGTTGTTATGCTCATTAAATGTTAACAATTATTCAAATATATTGTTGAATAGCAGTAATTTTATCCCCAAAATGTAGAAAAAATAAATAAAGAAATAAAAAATGCACAAATCCAAAGTTAATTGTATTGACAATACAAGCCTTGATAGTATTTTATAAAAATGTATTTAAAAAACACAAATATTATTTATTTTTATTTAAATACTATTTAAATATATTTACAAATATTATTTAAAGTATACTGTATTCATGTTGCTACCACATTCATTATTAAAAAATATATATATACAGTCTTGTTCAAAATAATAGCAGTACAATGTGACTAACCAGAATAATCAAGGTTTTTAGTATATTTTTTATTGCTACGTGGCAAACAAGTTACCAGTAGGTTCAGTAGATTGTCAGAAAACAAACAAGACCCAGCATTCATGATATGCACGCTCTTAAGGCTGTGCAATTGGGCAATTAGTTGAAAGGGGTGTGTTCAAAAAAATAGCAGTGTCTACCTTTGACTGTACAAACTCAAAACTATTTTGTACAAACATTTTTTTTTTCTGGGATTTAGCAATCCTGTGAATCACTAAACTAATATTTAGTTGTATGACCACAGTTTTTTAAAACTGCTTGACATCTGTGTGGCATGGAGTCAACCAACTTGTGGTACCTCTCAGCTGTTATTCCACTCCATGATTCTTTAACAACATTCCACAATTCATTCACATTTCTTGGTTTTGCTTCAGAAACAGCATTTTTGATATCACCCCACAAGTTCTCAATTGGATTAAGGTCTGGAGATTGGGCTGGCCACTCCATAACATTAATTTTGTTGTTTTGGAACCAAGACTTTGCCCGTTTACTAGTGTGTTTTGGGTCATTGTCTTGTTGAAACAACCGTTTCAAGGGCATGTCCTCTTCAGCATAGGGCAACATGACCTCTTCAAGTATTTTAACATATGCAAACTGATCCATGATCCCTGGTATGTGATAAATAGGCCCAACACCACAGTAGGAGAAACATGCCCATATCATGATGCTTGCACCTCCATGCTTCACTGTCTTCACTGCGTACTGTGGCTTGAATTCAGAGTTTGGGGGTCGTCTCACAAACTGCCTGTGGCCCTTGGACCCAAAAAGAACAATTTTACTCTCATCAGTCCACAAAATGTTCCTCCATTTCTCTTTAGGCCAGTTGATGTGTTCTTTGGCAAATTGTAACCTCTTCTGCACATGCCTTTTTTTTAACAGAGGGACTTTGCGGGGGATTCTTGAAAATAGATTAGCTTCACACAGACGTCTTCTAACTGTCACAGTACTTACAGGTAACTCCAGACTGTCTTTGATCATCCTGGAGGTGATCATTGGCTGAGCCTTTGCCATTCTGGTTATTCTTCTATCCATTTTGATGGTTGTCTTCCGTTTTCTTCCACGTCTCTCTGGTTTTGCTCTCCATTTTAAGGCATTGGAGATCATTTTAGCTGAACAGTCTATCATTTTTTGCACCTCTTTATAGGTTTTCCCCTCTCTAATCAACTTTTTAATCAAAGTACGCTGTTCTTCTGAACAATGTCTTGAACGACCCATTTTCCTCAGCTTTCAAATGCATGTTCAACAAGTGTTGGCTTCATCCTTAAATAGGGGCCACCTGATTCACACCTGTTTCTTCACAAAATTGATGACCTCAGTGATTGAATGCCACACTGCTATTTTTTTGAACACACCCCTTTCAACTAATTCAACTAATTGCCCAATTGCACAGCCTTAAGAGCGTGCATATCATGAATGCTGGGTCTCATTTGTTTTCTGACAATCTACTGAACCTACTGGTAACTTGTTTGCCACGTAGCAATAAAAAATATACTAAAAACCTTGATTATTCTGGTTAGTCACATTGTACTGCTATTATTTTGAACAAGACTGTATATATATATAAATACACACACACATACACCATCACAGAGAGGCATGAAATCCCTCTCCAGAACCTTTTCATTCACCGTTCCCGGTTGGTGGAACGATCTACCTCCTCCATACGCACAACAGAATCACTCGCTTCATTCAAAAGACAGGTAAAAACTCATCTCTTCCATGAGCACTTAATCTTATCCTAAAAGAAAAAAAAATTCTAACTCTTCCTCCTCTATTTTTCTCTTTTCCCTCCCTATTCTACACAGAGTAATATCCAAGTCTTTGTATTTTGGGGCACTTTTTGCATTTCTTCGCCTCTTCATGACAGATCGCTTCCTGTACTCCTCAGTTGTAAGTCGCTTTGGATAAAAGCGTCTGCTAAATTGCATAAATGTAAATTATTTTTAATAGATTCACTGCTATAATCTACAGTTTCAGAAAGAATCAGACTAAATTTTGAAGACTGGGACGAAAAATCACAAAAAATGTTAACCGTTTTTAGAGCTCAGATATAAGGGGCTGCCATTCAGCAAGTGAACGTACTTTCTTGTTGTAGCTGTTGTTTTGCTCGCTCCAGTTCTTCTTGCTGTTGTAGAGTCCATGCCCGGAGCTGTTCCTGCTGCTTCCTCAGCCTCTCCTTCTGGGCCAGATCTTCTCCAGGCAGTCCCGGGAGTATCCGCACCCCTTCCTGCTTCTTCAGCAGCTCTGGATCATTCAGATCGAACTCACGTCGGCTGGTGGTTTGTTGGAATTGTTGCCTAAATTGCACGATGGCTTCGTTCAGCAGGCGCTCATCTTTCTTCTGCCGCTGCTCCAGGACACAGGCTACACGATCACTGCACAGAAGGTCATCAGCTGAAAAAATGTAAGAGAAGAAAAATTAATGACCAAAAAAGTTTCACGTTTACAGTACCAGTTAAAAGTTGGGAAATATTACTATTTTTAAAGTTTTTGAAAGCAGTCTCTTATGCTCACCCAGGCTGCATTTACAAAATAATGTTTTTCTATTTTAATATACTGTATTTCTGTGATGCAAAGCTACATTTTCATCAGCCAGACTTCAGTGTCACCTGATCAATATAATATAATTATCATTGTTGGAAACAGTTGTGCTGCTTAATATTTTTCTATAACCTGTGAAACTTTTTTCCAGGATTCTTTAATGAATAAAAAGTTAAAAAATAACTGCCTTTATTTCAAAAGCTTTTTTTTTACGTGCACTGAAGTTTTTTTTTTTTTTTTTTTAAATGCTTGATGAGTGTAAATGAGAATTCTTTCAAAAACATTAAAAATAGTAATGTTTCAAAACTTTTGACCAATATATATATATATTTTTAAATAAATAATAATATAATATTATGCTCAGTTAAGTTACCAATATTTCAAAATTGATCCTTCCCATTCAGCATTTTAATTAGTGATCAATTTAAAAAATAAGAAAGTAATTTCATATTTTTTCTTTTCTTTTAAAGACAGTTATACCACCTGATCGAAAAAAAAACAAACAGAAATTGAGCATGTAAATTGTAACTGTAAATATATTTAATTAATACATTTTTTGCAGGTTTTGGTCCTTGCTGGCTGAGCTCACCATAGACTTTCAGTTCATTTGCTTCGCGTTGGTCCTTCTCTGCTCGTTCTTTAACTTGATGGTCGAGAGCATCCTTCTCAAGCTGCCCAAGAAAGAAACAAACAAAAACTAATTTGCAAATGCTGCTTCCAGCTCTGTATAACGATCTCCAGCACACAGACTTAACTTACTCCAATCGTGCGGACAGTGTCATTGAAGATCCTGTCTCGGCGTTGCAGCTCTCTGTTTCTCTTTCTGTCAAGTTGAACAGCTGCGACTCGGTCTGACAGAAGCTCAACTTGATTCATTGTATATCGCCACTATGAATCAATATAGCGAGAGCGATGCAATGAAATGTTTCAATCGACCAAGCTGGATGTTACGAAACGAGGGAACCCCACAAACAAACACGTTGCTAAGAGACTGAAAATAGCCTTCATGTTTAAAAAGTGCGCCCTCTCTCTGTTATTTCTCAAGACGCACAGTTCAGCTGTAGTTAAACGGACATTATTACTCTAAACTAAATCTAACTTTCAACGTTTTAACGTGCAGTTGCTTCAAATAAATGAATCAATTTATTTAAACTGGTAACAGATTGTAAAACACAAAAGGGCACTTGATTTTAATCGTATTCACGCAATTACAGTGCATCAATAAAAAAAATGACAGTGCATCCGGGAAATAACTTGCAAATCACTATAAATCGATATAGCGAGAGAGCAACACAATTTCAATGGATGTCACGAAACGAGGGAGACCGGGAGAACCACAAAACAAGAAACTGAATGTAGGCCTAGGCTACGCCCTCTGCCCCTCACACATTTTTTCTTCAAGACTGGTCCCGACTTTTTTATGTCATTTATCTAATTGGAATTGAAAAGTAAGACTAATCACCGAACAATTGGTTAACTGCTAGTTGGTCATACTGGACAACAAGACAGACAACATAGTAGCATTGTTTATGCAACTGAAATTAAACGGAATGGCTAAAATAAATTACCGGCACACCACACACAGATACATTTTATTATTGATTTTTAAACAGTATATATGGTAATGATACACATTTCAAAACTTCTGCTTTGACCCTGTTACCTTCTTTTTTTATTACTGCAAGTCCATAAACCTTTGCTCGCTATAAATTCCACTGATAAGGGAAACCGGCAGGCTTTTTGATGCTGTTATACATTCAGACTGGCTTTTTGAGCATTATATATATATATATATATATATATATATATATATATATATATATATATATATATATATATATATATATATATATAATTTATTTTTTTAAACTTAGAACAGGGTGTGAAACAAACACACACACACTCACACACACACACACACACACACACACACACACACACACACACACACACACACACACACACACACACACAATGTTTACACTTTTGTGAAATTTCCTTTTAAAAGTCTTTGACGACATGTTGTATTGTCCATTTTTGTCCTGTGCATTTCTGCACAATTAGACTATAGGAATCCTGTCCTTGGCCGATCTCGAGACAGCGGTTTGTGTTTCTATTTCTTACTGCATTTCCCTAAATTTTAAACGAAAACCATAAAATTAATCATATAATCAATATGATCATATAAATTTGTCAATTATGAGAATAGCCACACACTTCACAATGTTACAGGTTTTCACAATCGCTAGGACACATTTCTCAATACTTAAGTCACTTTTTCAAAACTCTTCACGCATCAGTCTGTGGGCTAAACTGTGGCTCCTTCATTATCATTGCTTTGGCACAAAATGCTTTCAATGCCACAGAAATCTTTCAATTTACATGTTGAAAGTGTACATGTTTTTTCAGTTAGACACAAACACCACCAAAACTTTATGTACAATACAGGCCACTTTGCACGTTTACATACTCTTTTCCAATAGGCCAAGAGAGAAATATGTCCAAGAGATGGTAAAAAACCTGTAAGCAATGTGGTGTGAAATTTTACATAAAAATACATTAACTAATCAAATACACCTGAGTGAAGTCCCAGTATATACTCAGTCCTTTCTCCTTTGCTTGTTTACAGTCGTGTAACCCCGGTGTCCTTCCACTACCGGGATCCGTCAGACAACGGTTAGAGTTATACGTGTGAGATTTGATGCCTCCAATGTAGATCTCTCCATTACGGTTGTAGTAACAATGCTGTAAGATATGTTGAAATGAAGAGTGCATTTTGGACAGCTATTCACAGCAAAGGTTTACACTAACATATACAGTACCTGAGAGTCATAGTAATGACACGTATAGAGAATAGGTATACTTCCAGGAACAGGTCCTTCATCAACGCAGTATTCTTCGTGAAGGAGATTCTTCAACTGTCATGAAAAATAAACACCAGCTTTGGAATAATTGAGTTAGCTGGACCAATTATAAACCTGATTTATTTATATCTATTCTTGAAAGGGAAATTATGTAAATCAGAAACTTACCGCGCCATAAGCCATTATGTCTTCGAAGCTGTCTAGCAAAGGATATACATGTTTCAGATACCATTTGAAGGGCTTACATTTCAGTTTCTCTCTTAACTGTTTTCTTTCAGTCACATTTCCAATATCAATCCCATGATCCTAGAGGAAAAACAGTCATTTTATTAACCAGGTCCAGGGTGATGATATGAGGATCAGTGAAATTAAGTTAAACAAGACTGTTAAAGGTGCACTATGCAACTTTTCCATCCGCTAGAGGGCGTCTATTCAAAGATAAGGCGTGATGACGCCAAGTTTGAGCGAAGAATCTTGAAAAATAGGATTCGGGCAGAAATCATGTTGATGGATTTTTAAGGTTACTGTAGTGTGAAGCAGATCAGGACCGAGTGTTGTGGAGCTGAGCAGGGCCGCTGGAGCAATTGTTAATGAAATTACCAACACACGCTTCGCGAGCAGAGGGACTTTTCCACTTTTCCAGTCATGAGTTTGAGGTAGGCTAATGTAGCTCTCAGATAGATACATTAGATACATTTAAGTGTGTTTAAATTGATCTGTGTGTTTGCTCAGCTGCTGCTGTGACACTTGTTGCACACTGCTAAGAGTAAAGCATTTCTACCAAATAAAACCAGAAACTGAGGGTAACGCAGATATAACGGAATTGACAGGCGACTCCCTCGGACTCATGCTGCGTCCCAATTCGCCTACTTATACAACGTGCTAAAAGTATGTAACGTTACTCTTTTTGTGAAGAAAAAGTACATACTTTTGAGTGTGTATCAGAAAATTATGCAAGCTTCGGGATATACTCCTTCTTCATCTTTAACAGACGCTTAGTTACGTGTATCCCGTCACCGTTTAAACTGCTCTGTCAATCATCACCCAGTCAAATCCTCCACATTCAGTTTAATCTCCCTCCGTATCGGAGAGAAATGTAGCCGCATGTTGATCTGCCATTTGTGGGTCTTTAATGGAGACTCTCCTCATTTGTTTGCAGTTTAAATATAATGATGCATTTAAAAGTTAATGGCCAAACGTGTCATTAAAAAAGTTCACAATGCTGCTGCAGGTGAAATATAATGTGGACAACACTGAATAAATATATTTTTGTCAGGTTAAATATTGATAGTTGGTCACTCGAACCTTTATCTAAACATCTCTACTTAATGTCGGACTCGCACATCTGTCATGTTTGTAGTTTTTTAACGCTTTTTATCTGGGTTTGTAGTTCTAATCGAATCCAACCCTGAATCGTCCAATATCCGCCGTTAGAATGCCCATCGACTTGCACTTCGAATTCGGACCGGAAATAGTAAACCATCCGGGTATCTTTGGAATACTCTTCAACATACTACGATTTGGGACATACTAATTCTATTTTTGAGTACTATTTAGTATGGATAGTATGCAAATTGAGACACAGGGTCAGCTCGTTGGTTAAAAGAGCAATTTTCTCACAATTTACAAATAGTTAACATTTGTAATATTTTAAGTACTGAACTGAACAAAATATATAGCCTAACACTGGCCTAGTGGTTTTTGGATATTTTACTGCAAAAATACTACATAGTGCACCTTTAATATTCAACTTATCTTGAAGTGACCTTAAAGCAATGTTTTTAAGGTTAAATTACCTTTAGAGGGAGATTCCAGGCAATATTCACATTTGATTTATAGTCATCCATCCAGATTTCAGCCACTCTCAGAGCATTTCGAACCATGGGTTTGCTGAGATCTGGCGAATAAGGCTTATGTGCTCTTTCAATGTGCGCGATCTTTGAACATGGCACCACTTCAATACTTCCACCACAAAGCCAGACCTGATTTATTAATGAAATATCAGATATTGATCAAATTCAAGTGCTTTTTTACACATATTATATGCATGTTTTTGGTGCCACAATGTGCAGGAGTAACTTACACGTATTGCTAGTTCAACATTTTCACCCCCATAAATGATCATTCCTTCATCCAAAAGTCCAATTTCTCCTAGGAATTGACGATCAGCGACAAAGATACCCATGATTGAGGGACTCCTGACAATGCGGGGAAAAAAACTAAATTTATGTTCGCTTTAATCAAATTATAAACTGCAAACTGTAGCCTATTTATCAAAGTCGGTATTGTGATGTAAAGCTGAGTGAAAAGGCTTCTTGAACCAGAACAACATGTTTTAATTTTGCCCTTTTGAAATTGATTGGATGGTTGTGGTTTGCTATTGGTTGATCTCATGATTGACAGGTTGCCCCGCCTTCACACCAATAAACTCTTCATCAGAGAAGGGAACTCGCTAAAAGAAAGGGAAGTTATTTGGATTAAAGAAGATTACACACCAGCTGATTGGTGAAGAGGAGATGAAGGCTGCGTCCGAAAACCTAGGCAGCTGACTCGTTGCCTCGCTTCCTTATCAGACAATGGCTTGTAAGGCAGTGTTTTGTGCATGAACGCACCTCACGAAACTATTTTGAGACAGACTTCTAAGGCAGTGTAACAGTTCAATAATCTACAGCAAAACAGAGCGAGCTTTGGTGAGAACTAAACACTTATTTAATTACTACATTAGTAATTTCTCACTAGAAATGACATCAGAAGTGGAAAATATTGGTAAGAAAAACATACATTTACACACTGACCAGCAAACGCAACTTTCGGACGCCATCTTATCCGGCAGTGGCTCAGTGGTTCATGTAGGTTGTCTACAAACCAGAAGGTTGGTGGTTCGATCCCCGGTTCCACTTGACCAAGTGTCGAAGTGTCCATGAGCAAGACACCTAACCCCAGCTGCTCCCGACGAGCTGGATGGCGCCTTACATGGCTGACATCGCCGTCGGTGTATGAATGGGTGAATGTGAGGCAAAAATGTAAAGCGCTTTGGATAAAAGCGCTATATAAATGCAGTCCATTTACCATCCATTTATAAATGCAGTCCATTTATCCCCCCAGATCAACTGTCACTGAATGGAAAGCACAGGATTGTGGGATATCAAAGGCAGTGAAGGATACATGTATGCTGTCTTCAAAAATTGATCAGATGACGGTATCTCAGGAGACAGGAAGTAAAGCCAACATTAGATTCGGAAGTGGATTGGTGCCTTCCTGCCTTCATATGTGTCCTCCAAAGGCATTTTCCAGGTTTCGGACGCAGCCCAAGTGTTGAAGCACCCCATTGGTATATGGGGATTATTAGGAGGCCATGATGGACAAAGGCCAATGGGCAAATTTGGCCAGGATGCTGGGGTTACACCCCTACTCTTTTTCCGAAGGGCATCCTGGGATTTTTAATAACCACAGAGAGTCAGGACCTCGATTTAAAGCCTCATTCGATGGACAGTGCTTGTTGTTCGAGTATAGTGCCCTTAACTAGCCTGACAAGCCAGACCCACATCCCGTTGTTTGGTCTGGAAACTCACCATAGACAGGGCTCAATCCGAGGGGCGGGATAAACGATTGTCTTTCAAACTCCCTCTGCACACAATAGGATAGAGCTACAACCAACCAGAGCAACGAAGGTGAAGTGGAGCTCATTGACAGATTAAACTTTTGCCGTATTTTTCCTTCTTAAGAATGACTTCAGTGCCGTTCTTTGTTCTTTTCTCAGAGAAAAGCTCAACTCCAAGTCTTCCAGAGTCGCGGTCAAAGCTGATTCGAAAGACCGCCGTTCACCAGTTTCTGTGTTTACTATAGTAGCACACAAGCGCAACTCGGCCGTTATTATGTTAAGTCCGCCCACAGACTCTATTCACGATGTGATTGGCCCTACCAGAGTTTGGCTTTTACAGCTCAAAAGGGTATTGAGAGTTGCTAGACGACACTCGCGGCAAATTAGATTTGCTGCAGCTAGGGTGCGTCTAGAGTTCTAGGCTAACCCTTATCACTATACTAGGGTAAAGAGGTGTGGCCCAGTTTGCATAATTATGCCCTATAATATGCCATTTTGTATAGCACAAGTACATCGAGGAGAAAGATGTCTGGAAGATGTAGAGTGTTTGCTCATCTGAAATGCATCTTGGAGACATCTCCTCTCAAATAGACATTTGGAAAATGTCTTTAAGAGGATGATGATTTAAAAAAGGCATTTATAAGATGTTTGTACTCAACCTAACAAATGCCTTTCAGATGAAGCACCCTTTAAAAGACACCTTGGACGTACGTGTGCTCTGGGTGCCACTGAAAATTACCAAAAAGAAAAAGTGCACTTTAAATGCTCGGATGTAGTGCATTATTTGTGACACAACATGTTTTTAAAATGGTGAAAAGGTTACACTACTTACTTCCCTGGTTCTGATGGGTCGTTCATTTTGTACCATTCTGGCCGGAAAGACTCGTACATGCACCAAAGTTTCCAGTCAAACGCATGAGCAGAGGGCGTATAGTTAATAATCTCCAGGGTGTCAAAACACACTTTGTCAAACACTGGTGAAAGCACTATTGTCCTGTCTGCTTTGATTCTTGCAAGCAGTGGCTCTGCCCTAGAACAATAAGGCAGTCAGTGTATATTTAGCAAAGATAATACGCCGTCATGTTATCATACTCAGACTGTGGTAACATTTACCATTCCTTGTGAACCTCAATATGGGCATCCAGAATGGCCACCACCTGGCCTTTGGCCGCTTCCCAGCCTGAAACTCTTGCCTTAGCAAGGCCCATCTGCATTTTGTGTCTCACTTTCTTGATTAAGCCAGGCTTGTCTTTATTAATTAGAGCAATATACTCATCTAGAGGTGTTTGCAGATCCTCTGTCAAGAAATTAAAATATGCATATTTAATTATTAATAATTAGTATATGATAAATTATAATATTTAATAGAATAATCAATGCACTGTGTAAATACTGTTCTTAATGTGTTTTTGTCTTTTAGCTATTTTTTACAAACAATTTAGAAACATTTTTAAAACATTTAATTTCTCAAATAAATAAAATTTAACAAATATTTAGAGTAAAACTAACCATTCAAGCTGTAGTCGTCCACCAGGATGATGTCTTTTAACAGATGAGCTGGTGTTTTGTCAATGATGCTGCAGATTGCCCTTTTAATGACTGACAGAGCCTCATTAAAATAAATCAGAATCACACTAATGGATGGCAGGTCCTTTGGATAGATATTTGCAGAACATCTGTATATATATACATATGCAAATGAGTTTATATATGCATACACTACCAGTACATTTGGAGTGGGTACATTCTCTGAAAGAAATCAAAACTTGTATTTAACATTTAACAATATAGTTTAGTAGCCTAACAAAAATGTCTATTCTGTAACTTTAAGAATCCTGAAAAAAAGCACAGCTGTTTTCAACATTGTTACTTCAGCTTTGCTATTAAAGGAATATATATATTCCTATATTAAAAATTTTAAAGTCATGCAGCTGTTACCTGTCGTCTCGGGTATCAGGGATTGTTCTGTTCAATGGTAATCGGTTACTGAGGAACACATTGTATCCGAACTTCTGAAACTGTCTCTCTGCTTCCATCTGTTCCTGTTCTGTGAGTTCAGCTCCCCATGAACTGAATAGAGGCGAATGTGGATACAATTTCTTAGCTCCAATTTTCTGCTCCACAACAGCCCCTTTGACCTTTTGATTCTTCACCTCTATGAATGTGGCTGAAAATTAAAGTATATAACATTTTAGTGCCACAAGATAATGAAAATCTTTCACGAGTTCACTCGAATATAATGCAGTGAAGAGTATGCTTATTTGACATGTTGTCCAGTGGTGCAATTTAATATATATAACCACCAAACCCACAACACGCCAAATATATGCATAACATTATGAGGCAGCAAGTGAAAATTTTGTCCTTAAAGTTGATGTGTTAGAAGCAGGAAAAATGG
Source organism: Pseudorasbora parva (assembly GCF_024679245.1). NCBI lineage: Eukaryota > Metazoa > Chordata > Actinopteri > Cypriniformes > Gobionidae > Pseudorasbora > Pseudorasbora parva. Next base: position 21,232,087 of record NC_090196.1, on the reverse strand, counting down.
GCAAATGTAAGGATTTGTCCGAGTTTGACAAGATACAAATTGTGATGTCTATATGACTGGGTCAGAGCATCTCTAAAACTGTAGCTCTTGTGTGTTCCCGGTCTGCAGTGGTCAGTATTTATCAAAAGTGGTCCAAGGAAGGAACAGTGGTGAACCTGCAACAGCATCATGGGTGGCCAAGGCTCATTTAAACAGACAAGCTAGATCAAGTAAATGCTGGTTCTGATAGAAAGGTGTCAGAATACACAGTGTATCGCAGTTTGTTGTGTATGGGGCTGCATGGCCGCAGACCAGTCAGGGAGCCCATGCTGACCCCTGTCCACTGCTGAAAGCACCAACAGTGGGCACATGAGCATCAGAACCGGAGCAATGGAAGAAGATGCCCTTGTCTGATGAAATCACATTTTCTTTTACATCACATGGATGGTCGGGTACGTGCTAATCTGAAGAACACATGGCACCAGGATGCACTATGGGAAGAAGGCAAGCCGGCAGAGGCAGTGTGATGCTTTGGGCAATGTTCTGCTGGTAAAACTTTGGGTCCTGCCATCCATGTGGATGTTACTTTGACACGTATCACCTACCTAAGCATTGTTGCAGACCATGTACACGCTTCATGGAAACGGTATTCCTGGGCTTGGCACAATGCAGTCAGGCAAGTACTGTTCTCCTGGTAACCACCAAACCCAGTCGTCCATCAGAGCGAGAATGCAAGTAAAGTGTGGCCATTCTGTCCCTCGAGGGCACAGGTGATTGTGGCCTGAGAAAGCCACACAAAAAAGAGCTTTTTGGCAGCAAACCAACCAGATGGCTTGTGCAACCAGGGATTAAAAGTACCCCATGCCATTGGTTAAATATACAGCTGGATCTTTAATGTTGTAGGCCTATTTTTTGGCTGGAGTTCCTGGACATCTTTTTCAGATACATGCAATGATGGATTCTAACAAATATTAGATTTAAAAAAAATCTAAACCGGGTGGCCACTTTGGCTTTAACTTTAGTCTGGATCGTCCATCAGGACAACAATCCAAAACAATCATCAAAATCAACACATAAATGTGTCTGACCACAAAATTAAGCTTCTGCCATTACCATCACAGTCCCCTAACCTGAACCCTATAAAAATGAATCTGAATCTGAAGAGATTCTGTATGAAGGAATGATCTCTGATCTGTTGTCAGGTGTTCTCCAAACTCGTCAGGCATTATAGAAGAAAAACACATATATTTTAATAAAACATAATTTTATTCATTGGTAATGTTCCCAAAATGTAAACTCACCTATTTTATTAACTTGATCTTCTATTCTCTTCAGTCTTCTAAGAACCTCCAGATGTTCTGGCCTTTGTAACCTTTTGTCATTACTCTTGTCGTTACTAAATGACATGTAAACAATACTATAAACTATGAAAAAAATTATGACAACTAACACACCAGCTCTTGCAGCAATCCTCATTTTAAAAATATCAATGTAGTTTGGAATGATATAAGGTTAAGTATGGATGCCTGTTCATAATGTTGCCTTTAAACAAGGTGTGGTTCACTGGTTCTGATATCTCTTATATGAGTTATGGGAGTGGTTAATGGTATTGCTGATTTTGTCATAAGTCAAAGTTCAAAGATATAGGGAGTTATACATATCTTATGCTAAGGCTTCATTTATTTCATAATAAAGTAAAACAAAGAAACAGCTTATAATGTATGTGAAAACTGATGCATTTTCTTTTTCAGCTGTCTTTGATGAATAAAGTTCAAAAGAACAGCATTCATTTAAAATAGAAATTATTTGCACTTAGACCCTTTTGATGCTGAAAAAAAGTATTAATTTCTTAAGTCTCACTAAAATTATGTTGTATTTTTTAAATAAGAAATGTGGGAATGTAGTAACACAATAAAACAAAACAAAACTTAATAGTATGTCTAGTCAGATAACACCAGTAAAGTGACCAATGCTAATTGCTATTGTATAAATTGGAGCAACAACATTTTTCATTCAACTTTTTTTAATTACATCCCTTCCATCTGTAATGTTCTACTTCAGGCTAATGTACAATTAGATAAAATGTACAACAAAAATGTTGACTTGCCATGATGAAGAGATAATATATATTCCCATCACCTGGTCATAATGTTATGCCTAATGTGTGTATATACAGTCTTGTTCAAAATAATAGCAGTACAATGTGACTAACCAGAATAATCAAGGTTTTTAGTATATTTTTTATTGCTACGTGGCAAACAAGTTACCAGTAGGTTCAGTAGATTGTCAGAAAACAAACAAGACCCAGCATTCATGATATGCACGCTCTTAAGGCTGTGCAATTGGGCAATTAGTTGAAAGGGGTGTGTTCAAAAAAATAGCAGTGTCTACCTTTGACTGTACAAACTCAAAACTATTTTGTACAAACATTTTTTTTTCTGGGATTTAGCAATCCTGTGAATCACTAAACTAATATTTAGTTGTATGACCACAGTTTTTTAAAACTGCTTGACATCTGTGTGGCATGGAGTCAACCAACTTGTGGCACCTCTCAGCTGTTATTCCACTCCATGATTCTTTAACAACATTCCACAATTCATTCACATTTCTTGGTTTTGCTTCAGAAACAGCATTTTTGATATCACCCCACAAGTTCTCAATTGGATTAAGGTCTGGAGATTGGGCTGGCCACTCCATAACATTAATTTTGTTGGTTTGGAACCAAGACTTTGCCCGTTTACTAGTGTGTTTTGGGTCATTGTCTTGTTGAAACAACCGTTTCAAGGGCATGTACTCTTCAGCATAGGGCAACATGACCTCTTCAAGTATTTTAACATATGCAAACTTATCCATGATCCCTGGTATGCGATAAATAGGCCCAACACCATAGTAGGAGAAACATGCCCATATCATGATGCTTGCACCTCCATGCTTCACTGTCTTCACTGCGTACTGTGGCTTGAATTCAGAGTTTGGGGGTCGTCTCACAAACTGCCTGTGGCCCTTGGACCCAAAAAGAACAATTTTACTCTCATCAGTCCACAAAATGTTCCTCCATTTCTCTTTAGGCCAGTTGATGTGTTCTTTGGCAAATTGTAACCTCTTCTGCACATGCCTTTTTTTTAACAGAGGGACTTTGCGGGGGATTCTTGAAAATAGATTAGCTTCACACGGACGTCTTCTAACTGTCACAGTACTTACAGGTAACTCCAGACTGTCTTTGATCATCCTGGAGGTGATCATTGGCTGAGCCTTTGCCATTCTGGTTATTCTTCTATCCATTTTGATGGTTGTCTTCCGTTTTCTTCCACGTCTCTCTGGTTTTGCTCTCCATTTTAAGGCATTGGAGATCATTTTAGCTGAACAGCCTATCATTTTTTGCACCTCTTTATAGGTTTTCCCCTCTCTAATCAACTTTTTAATCAAAGTACGCTGTTCTTCTGAACAATGTCTTGAACGACCCATTTTCCTCAGCTTTCAAATGCATGTTCAACAAGTGTTGGCTTCATCCTTAAATAGGGGCCACCTGATTCACACCTGTTTCTTCACAAAATTGATGACCTCAGTGATTGAATGCCACACTGCTATTTTTTTGAACACACCCCTTTCAACTAATTCAACTAATTGCCCAATTGCACAGCCTTAGGAGCGTGCATATCATGAATGCTGGGTCTTGTTTGTTTTCTGAGAATCTACTGAACCTACTGGTAACTTGTTTGCCACGTAGCAATAAAAAAATATACTAAAAACCTTGATTATTCTGGTTAGTCACATTGTACTGCTATTATTTTGAACAAGACTGTACATGCTTTTGTAACCTAAATGTCCCCAAACCTTGGGCCAAAGTCAGTGTGTGTCTGAATCATGTCTGAATATAAAAAAGGGGAAATGATAAACAAAAACAAGCCAAAGCTATAGGTTGAATATATTTATTTATGTACAGAAAAAAGTTAAACTAGAGAACGTGAGGAACAGCAGAGAGCTGACTGGACACCGAAGCGATGCTTAAAAGCTGACTGTTTTGGCTGGCTTGGTTTCTCCGAGCTCAGCATCCAGATAACGGTAACGGCGATGGCGACGCAAGGTTTCAATGGCCTTCTGCTCGAGGGAGGAAGGTGTGATGCCCAAGTCCTCCAGTCCTGGGAGGTCGGGGTACTTCATGTCCGTTGTGTGGAACTACAATTGAGAGTTTAGATTTCTTTTTACGTTATTGATAATAAAATAAATATATTATGTTGCAATGCTCTGAAACACATACCCGGTCGACTTTATCACGGGTTGTCCAGGGCTCGAAAGGGTTCATCTCAAAAAAGCTTGCGATGAGTCTAAAACCAGAGAACACAAAGTGAATATGAGGCTGCCAAGGCCAACTTTCTTTAAAGGTTTAAAGGGAAAGTCCACTCAAAAAAAACAAAAACAAAAAACCGAGCACTCAAATATAGTACACAGTGTTTATGTGGAAAACAAAGTTCATCATATAAAACAATTTTATCTAATGTCTCTTTAGAAGACTTAGATTAAAGCACTTGATTCATATGGGTTTCTTTTACAATCTCTTTAGGAACATTTTAAAGCGTCTGAGATTTTCAGAGAGGAATTTAAACTTCTAGTTTACATTTAAAGTTAAGCTGAAGTCTTATGGGTTTGAAATGACATGAGGGCGAGCTAGTTACAGAATTTTCATTTTTGTGTGAACTATCCCTTTAAGATAAGTCATATAAAGCGTTTTTTTACGAGATGCTTACTGATAGAAAGGGCGAGGCATGGGATAAGCCAAAAATGGCCTGTGTGCCAGTGCGTACACATACTCTACCAAGTCATGCAGTAGATACCGGTTGGGTCTGTGGAGGAGAAGTTTAATGTTTTCAGACATCATAAATCATAGAATGGAAATGCATAGTTTTTTTTTGAAAAATGATAAGGCAGTGAATTAGAAATATGGCCGGTTCTTACCCAACTAATGCATATGTTTTCCCATTAGCATCGAGGTCTTTGATGGCATTGACGATGGCTTTGGCCACATCCACCACCTTTGAAAGTAAAGGAGGGTAAAATATTAAATTTACAATCTGAAATAAGACAACGTGATCATGTAACCTTAAAGTGCCCGATTATGCTACTTTAAATGTTTGTTTTGAAGGTCTCATGCAATATGCATCTTAGTTAAAAAAACAAACACATTTTCAAGTAATATACATTGCAGCATCACATCTATACTCGCAGTGTCTGAAATGGTTGGATAAATCATTCAGTCTCTCTAAACCTCTCATTTCTGAGAGCCAACTGTGCTCTGATTGGTCAGATGGCTCAGTCTGTTCAGCTCCACTGGTTTCCTCAGCACTTGTATATACAGTGATATGAATAGTATTGACGGCGTTGGTTTTACCATATCAATTTTAGTCTTCGCACCTTGGAAGAGCATGCACAGTGGATTTGCGTTCGCAGTGCAGAAAGTACATCTTCTCAAAATGTGCTTACAAATTTGTTACAAGCTTTCATAGTCTATGCAAGAAGACCTACCTTTTTTCTTTTGAGAGACAACACTTTTGTGCAGACCTTTTACATTCACAAAAGCTATATTATACACTATATGAAAGGTCATATCTGAAATGACCTAATAGGTGCACTTTAAATAAGATGTGTTCTTGTGTTCCAAGTTGATTACTCACATGAACAGGCTGCTTGACTGTCTTCTTGCCCATACCAATTAGAGGTACAGCTTTGCCAAACCAACGCATGTCTAAACAAGACAATTACAGGAAATATGCAATCAAAAAAACAATGTGCTGAGGTCAAACATGCAAAACTGGGTTAGGTATCAGCTAGACATGAATTTCAATTTTTATTTGACAGAAGACAGAATGTCTGGTTTGGAACAAAATGAGGGAGAGGCAAGTTTCCATCCAAGGATGTTTTTGCAAACAAACAAACATTTTTACAGACAGAGCTGATTGAAATGGTAATTACTGATCCAGAATTCCTAGAACTCTTTTGTTTTACTTTAGCTCAACGTCGATACTTCAACTCCGGGTTTCACAGACAAGGCTTAAGCTAGTTCTAGACTAAAAATTATGTTTGTGCTGTTTTAAATGAAAGAATCTTGGCATTGTTGTCTCGAGATGCACACCAGTATTGCTTTTTTCTAGGGAACGTTTATAAAAGTTACTTGAAGGGTTAGTTCACCCAAAAATTGTAAAATTATTGTACAGCCACTGTAGTGAGATGGACTTTGTATCGATGTGTTTAGTGCCTTTTATGGGTCTTGTGAGTGGGTCAGTGGAAATGTACTGAATGCCAATGGAGGCCTTTCTGAAATCTTTCTCAGCCATCAGCTTTCAACAAAAATATCTTCATGTGTGTTCCGAAGATGAACGAAGGTCTTACAGGTGTCCAATGACATTAGGGTGAGTAATTAATGAAATAATTTTCATTTTTGGGTGAACTAACCCTTTAAAGGAACTATATGTAAGATTGTGGCCAAAACTGGTACTGCAATCACTTTCAAATTACTGTTGAGTGGTGTATCCCTCTCCCCCTTCTCCCTGACTCGAGGTTGTCAGATTGGCTGCAGGATCCAGCAGGAACGTTTGTATCTGCAGCTGTGGTAACTAGAGCAGATCTGGCAACCCGGATGCAGAAACACTACTGACTTCATGATTGGTAGATAGGTGGATGGATTTGAAGTATTACTGTATTTTCCGGACTATAAGTTGCACTTTTTTTATAGTTTGGCTGGTCCTGCGACTTATAGTCAGGTGCGACTTATATAACAAATTTAATTCATACTGACTGACAAGAATAAACATATAGCCGCGAGAGGGCGCTCTATGCTGCTCCTGTAGCCTACCCCTGAAAAAAATAACTGAAAACAGAAAAAAAAACCTCTAAACTGAAATATTAACTTAAAGACAAAACTTAGAAAGACTGAACACAAACTAAATGCCCCCATAAAGAAAATCTTATTCTGCAAAATACAAACTGCATGTAGTAATATGCAGCCGAGAACGATTCACACAGCGTTCGTCTCGCGCGGCTGAGCCTCTCCCGGCAGAGAGTTCAAGCATCTGTGGACTCGTTCCTTCAGCTGTACCACATCTTGATCCGCGATTAGCTTTCTTTGTTTTCTTCATTACAGTTAACGTAACCTCTGCTTTTCGCCAGCCCCTTACAAGTTTCTCACTTACTTCAAACTTTCTTTCTTCTGCTCGGTTTATGCACAGTGAAGCGGGCGCGAGCGAGTGCACGTGAGCGGGTGCACGCATGCGCGCGCGGCTCCCGCTCTGCCCTAATGTGACTTATAGTCCAGTGCGACTTATATATGTTTTTTTCCTCTTCATGACGCATTTTTTGACTGATGCGACTTACACTCCGGAGCGACTTATAGTCCGGAAAATACGGTATATACATGCCTGTTGAAGGTCATGAGACCGAAACGTTGCTAATAAAAAGTTTCTGATTTTTGCAAGTATTGATAGTGTGCAGGATTTCCTTTTGTTTGTTTGTTGAGATTTTTGGATCTGGGTATCCTCGGACTACACATCTATCTATTATCTACAGGTGTGCGATGGTAATTGTGCACTAATTGTATTTTTTTTTTAGGCAATAACTAAAAGATAACATTTTTACAATCAGTAACGGTTTTTAGGACGCAGTCAGATACCTACTAGCAAAGTGGTTCAAGAATCGATCTTCTCTTCCAAAGCACTCCGAGGGTTTCATAATGACGGCCTCAGGGAACTCTTCCCGCACCGCTGCCTCGCCTACAGCCTGTAAGAGTTGAACTCATTAAAACCATGACACAAACATAGTGCAATCATTATAATTTATTATAGATTTTTTTAGAGTAATATAATGTAGTCATGAGCATGATAATCAGGAAATGGGGTTCATTTTAATTTTATGTTGATTTTTAAATACTTCACTGCGGGCAGATTGGGCTTTCAATAAAACTTGGCTGCCTATGCAGTAGATTTTTTTTATTTTTATATCAGTGGTACCTGACTAGAGAAAACAGAGGGACATTTTTTTTTTTTACCAAACAGGTAGGAAAACAAATTATGATTATGATTCTCCCTACTACTACTTTTTATACCTTTTAAATTTTCCTTTCTAAAAAAGGCTACTGCTTGAATAAGTTCAGAAGGTCTTCCAGGTTTGTGGAATTGCACACACAGACCAGCAGTAAGTCATGTGACTATCACTGAAAACTGAGATCCCTTGAATTACAGACATCATTTCACTTTAAACAAGCGTTTTCTCAACATTGCATAATTAATCAACTCCTGATGAACACATTTTTTTAAAGTATCACTGAGTGAATCATTTAACCATGTATTAATGTCTCGGGAATGATTTTGTCTTTCAAACACATAAAAAAAAAATCACGTTATATATATATATATACATATATATATATATATATATATATATATATATATATATATATATATATATATATATATATATATATATATATATATAATTTATATAAGTATTTTGTATATACTTAAATGTATACACATGCATTTGTGTGTATTTATATATGCATAACTATACACTGCACACACACATATGCAATTAATCGATTTGACAACACTAGTGTTTTTATATCAATATAGTACAAGATTATCCTATTCAAATCAATGTTAGGTCAAATGTCATAAATTAATCTAAAAGTAGTCAATTATATTACATTTATAGAGTAATTACATTATTTATATAATTACATAATTACAGTAAATTGTTAACAACAATTTATCATGTACTTTGAAATCAATAGCCAGCACTGGCACTAAGCATGTTAATTATAACAAAACAACATTATAACAAAAAGTGGGTTGAAAATCGTTAAAGTTATAATTTAGCTCAATGCACACCCATGGGCTTTAAATAAGGACATTACCTTATTCCTTAGATACTTGGAGGGGCTGCGAATATCTGCATTAAGGTGGGACACATGTATAAATTTTTTAATTCCGGCTTCACGAGCTGCCCTCGCGATCTGCTGGGGGATGGAGACGAAGACATCTTCAAACTTGTAGTTGCTTTAAAAGAGAAATTAAATGTGTTAGAGAAATATATCCATTTAAATATATCAGCAGACCACCTAGAGTTATCCAAGTTCACTTAGCTTTGGCATAATTTAATTTATTAAACTAGCTGATGATCATTTAATTATAGTAAAGCGTTGATGTTTTGACAGTTTCAAAAACTGTAGAGCTGCAAAAGAGAAGCTTTAGTGACTCCCTGGCCTTTTCATTAAATACAAGTTTCGGGGTTTAACAAAATGAGGAACATTTGAAGATATGAAGACATCCATTAATATTAGTATTGTAATTTTACAGTTGTAATGTAAAGTTAAATCAAATTATTTATATACTATTGTTTATGCAATTTTTCAATTCACAGTGAAATATTAAAATAGTCATATTGCTTGTTTTTTTATTTAGTAAATTATATTGTTTTTATATTTTTAATAAAATAAATGCAGCCCTGGTGAGCATACAAGACTTCTTCTAAAAACATAAAACATATTACAGATCAAAAACTTTTGAGTGACAGTCAATGTGACATATAATCACAAAATGTTGGGCAAATTGTTCAGTCCTCCAAACATGAAATTTTCACAATCTCAATATTTGTTTATCAGGGGGTGAAAATAAATAATACAAATAAAAAAATAAATTGCAATTCGATTTTTCCCCAAAATCATACAGCCCTCTTTTCCAGTACCTGGTCTCCCATTCTCTTCCCACAAGGTTGATCACAACATTGGAGTGAGCAATTGCTCTTTTGATAGATTCCTTATCTCTTGCATCCCATTCCTGTAAAAAAACAGTAAAAAAATCTAAATATTTTTACCAGTTTAGCCCACTTTCATTAGAAATAAAACTCTTCCTCTGATATGGATGTATTAACCATAAAGATGATCTGGCCGAGATCGCCCATAGGTCTGAAGTACATAAGATCGTACTGGTCACATCGGTGTGGAATCACGATCTGGGAGCCCATACGTCCTAAAACAAACCCGAAAAACGTTTCAAACGAATGGCACAGCAATGGAAGGCTTGTAAGTGAATGAGGCTCATTCAGGCTTTTAAGATGAACAATATGTGGACTCACCGAGTCTGTTGACGACATATCTCCCAAGGAATCCAGTAGCTCCAAACACTGTCGCAGCTACTCCACTGGAGGACGAGCGGCCTCCTTTTCCTTTCGGCACCACAGCATGATGGATCTTCCTGTGCTGAACAGTCACAGGCCCAGCTGCCAGCAACACTGGAGAACAGGTGCCTGACGAACAGAAGAAGTAATCCATGTTAAAACAAATGTCTATTAAAATAATATGGATGTAAATATGTTTTTGAAATTATTCAAATAGATTGATGAATGTCTACGGTGTAAGATATACTTTTCTAGTGCCTCTATATTATCAACATGATCAAAACTTTGCTGGAAAACCTGTAGACAAGCTTTCTGTCATCTGATTGATAATTTCTACTTATAGCAAGTAAAAGCCTTTAAAAGGTTAGTTCACCCAAAAAAGAAAATTCTGTCATCAATTCCTTACCCTCATGTCGTTCAACACCCGTAAGACCTCCGCACATCTTCGGAACACAAATAAAGATATTTTTATTGAAATCTGGCTCAGAAAGGCCTTCATTGACACTAATGTAATTTCCTCTCTCAAGAAGACCCATAAAAGGCACTCAAGACATTGTTACAAAGCCCATCTCCCTACAGTGGCTCTACAATAATTTTATGAAGCGACGAGAAAAGTTTTTGTGTGCAAAACTATTTGAAGGCCTTTCTGAGCCATCGGATTTCAACCAAAATATCTTAATTTCTGTTCTGAAGATGAATGGCGGTCTTACGGGTATCGGACATGAGGGTAAGTAAATTACATAAGAATAACTTTTATAAACCACAGAGCTTTGATAATAAAACTAAGCATTTATATATAAAATTATATACCATCATATTCATCAGAATTTCTCAATTTTTGTGTATAAATGTATCACACTGCATATTTTTGCTCAGTGTTTTTTCCCCCTCCTGGAGTATGAGCTACACATTCTCCGAAATCATAATATTTTGGCAACAAGGGCCTGATATATCTATATCATACATATATATATATATATATATATATATATATATATATATATATATATATATATATATATAATGATTTTATATGTGAGTGAGACTACTACAGGGTTAAATGCGGTAAAAGGGTAAAGGGCAGTACGACTTGGTGCTTCAGAATAACAATATTTGCACACAAATATTACATATTACATGTTAAATATTACAGGTCTAAGGTTAAACAAAATAATAAAATAAGCACTTTGGTCATCGTATGTGCGCCACTAAATACCCACTAGGTAGGGATCGCTGTTTTGAGACAACTTACTCTCCCAAATATGCTAACTTACACTGCAAACAAAATGCACTGAAAATGATACAAATTAAAGTCGTGCATAAAACGACCCGTTTTATAGTTTTAAATGACACAGTAGCAGATATATTATTATACTGCATTTGTTCTAGTGCACAAATGAGGCCTGATGTCTTTAGCCGGGGTCACACAACACAAGACAACGATTTACTTTAAACATCATCTAATCACTATATTATTGTAATTTTAACAGCCTCAGCCATAATAGTGTTTATATACGGTCACGCTGTCTGTAGGGTAAAGAAATCTAACGGTGAACTCACCTGAAAGCTTGGGAAGGACACCGACAGGACGGCAAAGCAGAGTGACAGCCGCCATGATTCTGGCCGTCAGCGCGGAGGACGGAAGCTGAGGAGGTTCAAACGCAAAACGCAAAACTCGAATTTTAAGGAAAAGCACGGGAAGAACGAGAAGGGTCTGACTGCAGTCTGCAGAGCCACAGTTTTACCCCAACCACAGTTTTACCACAGCAGTTCTGACCACGCACGCGCATTGCGTCCTTATGTCTTCGCGATGCATGTTACGGTGTCAGTTATATACTACTAATATATGAAACATATGCTTTGTAAGACATTAAAGACTATTTTAACACAATTTAAACAGCAAAAATCAAAACGCGATTGTGTAGGAATTGTAATCAGGCTCTGAACAGATTACCTATTAAAATTTATTTCAGCCAATAGAATCATAGACATCATATAGGTAGACGCCCTATTGGCTGCTGGGCGCCGAGATTTGCGGCGGCCATTTTGAACCGGTCGTACTCCTAGTTTCGTTGCATAGCAGCAGTTAAGATGCCAGAGCACTGTGCAGCATTTTCCTGTTCTAATCGGCGAACCATCGCAGGTAGGGTTTGCGGGATTACTTTTCACAAGTAAGATTTAACTTTGCCATCGTACTATTGGTTGTATTTTGTCCTTAAATCCAGATAATTGAGAAGGAGCAAGGATCTTTGATAGTACTGTACTGAAATCGTAGCTAGCTAATGTTAGCTAAGCTATGTATCTCCCTCAACTCAAGTGTTTTCCACATAACTTAAGTTACTATTCAGATCAAAAAGATGTTAGAAAGCACTTGTTAGATGCACGAAACTTACTTTTAGCGTTTGGTAACATTATGTGCCTATTAGTACCAACACAATCCAATCTGAAGTTAGTACATGCATTGCTGACCGGGCATAATAACTGTCGTTGTGTTGCAGATGAAGGCGAACAGAACAATCACAATCACAAAGGCTGATGCCGGAACTTTATCGGAATATTATATATTTAGTGTGTGTGTGTGTGTGTGTATGTGAGAGAGAGAGAGAGAGAGAGAGAGAGAGAGAGAGAGAGAGAGAGAGAGAGAGAGAGAGAGAGAGAGAGAGAGAGATATATGAGTCACAAATCATTATAAATTGTTTCAACTTATTAAAATATCTTATTTTACTTCAACTCTCTGTTTCTGCTTCTTTATCATATATATATTGTGTGGTTTTATAAATCCCCGTATATCCTATATCACATATTTTGATTTTGGACGTCTGGACACTTTATATCTTATATCAGAATATTATGTAACTGTTAAGCCCACTATAGCCCTATTCGGACGGTAATTGTTTCTCATGTGGACGTCTGTAAAATACATTTGCATGCCACCTCAGTGATAAAACTAGTCTATTCGGATGGCGATTTATTCCCGGTGGAGGAGCGAGTGATCCTCCGCACCTGGGAAAAACTGCTCACGTGGTAATTCAAATTATTGTCTGCTGTAAAAATGTCATATGCTTGGAATAAAAATAATTTAAAAAATCATATTTAATAATAAGACATTATTTTATTTAAATGTCTTTAAAAAAAAAAGTAATTTTAAAAATGAGCGGAAATAACGGCTCATTTCAAATGTTTAAGTGTTTTTTTTTCTCTTTCTCTTTTAAGCGGTGATGAAAGATTATTCTTGTAAATACTTTCCAGCATTTTAGTAATAAAAGTGTAGGCTTTAGATCTTTAAAATGCATCCGAAAAATACCTTACGACCCCACGAGAAACAATTACCATCCGAATATGGCTTAAGAATATTAATATACGCTGAGCCATGTGTCCTGTATCATAGCTACATTAATGACCTTTGCAGCAAGAAAAACCGCGTTAAAATCGGTTATGTATTCAGTGAGATGTGATTAATTAAATGCGCTGACAGCTCACTGCACCTGGCAAACAAGTTACACTGAGTGGAGCTGGCGACCGGTTCAAGATGGCGGCTCCACGGCTCGACCGTGCCAATAGGCAGTAGCGCTCGATAGGGCGTCTATCTATATGATGTCTATGAATAGAATCGCTCTGGGGGTCCTTGCGGACACGATTTCACAGGGGGACAGGATTTGTCTTTTTTTTTTTTTTTTTCATGTTTATTACAAACTCTCGTGGAGACAACAGCATAAGAAACACAACAAAACAAAAAAATTAAAATAAAACAGACAAGGCAACAACAAAGTGCAAGTTGACAGTGAGGACGGGAAAGAAAAAGAAAAAAGGCATTGTTCTCAAAATAAATAATGAGTTACAGGATCAAAAACATTTCAGCAGCATAACAAATATCTTCTATAGTTTGTTTGGAATTTTTGACAAGGTTCATGGAGGATAATAACATACGAAATTCATTTTTAAAACAGTTCACATTTGGCAATTGTTTTTTCCATTTACTTTTGTGAATGTGGTATTTACCCATAATGATGATAAGGTTGATCAGAAGTGAAAGATCCCTCGTTAGTTTAGAATTATAAATAAGAATATCTTCTATTGTAAATTGCTCAAGTTCGCTAATTTTATTATTTAACCAGTTGTGTACATCTTCCCAGAACTTTCTACTAACTGAGCAAAGGAAGAATAAATGCTCTGTTCGTTCTGGGTTTTCATGACAAAAATCGCAAGGGTCAACTTCAAAACCAAATCTACCCCTCAGTGTCTCCGCAGATGGATAGTAATTGTTAAGAATTTTAAATTGCATTTCTTTTACTTTGGGTGCAATTGGCCATTTTATAAATTTCCAATGTTTTTCAGCAATTGTTGGATTACCTAATATTTTAAGTTTTATCTTCCTATCATAGTCGTGATATATATATGTCCTTTGAAAGCTTTATTTAAATATTTGCTGTCACATTTTTTGTCCGTAATGTTTAATTCTCCTATCATTAAGTTTGGAAGTTTGATTTGGACATTTAAAAAAATTATATTTTTTATCAACTGTAACAAATTCACAGGAATAGATTTACATATTCTCTTATATTCTTTAAGAGAACATTGAATATTATCAAATTTGATTTTTAAATCTTTTAACTGTAGGATTTCACCCTTTATATCTAAAATGTCATAAACAAAGATAATGCCTTGGTCAAACCAAAGCTGGTTGAACAAAGACTTTTTGTTTGATACAATTACTCTATTATTCCACAAGGTGGCACAGTGAGGGGTAAAGTTATGGGTAAATACCATCTTCCAGTGATACAAAACTTGTTTATGAAACTCAGATAATTTAAAGGGTAATTTAGAAATTTCAAAGTCACATTTCAAAAGAAAGTTTAATCCACCGAACCTCTTAAAGATACTTTTTGGAATGTGATACCATTTTGAATCCGGCTTCAATAGAAACTCTTTCAACCACTTTATTTTAAATGTTCCTAGCATTGCCTCAAAATCCACTGTTTTGATACCCCCCCCCCCCCCCCCATTATAGTCCTTAACCAACTGAGATTTCTTAACATAGTAGGTCTTATTTCTCCAAATAAATTTATATATAATAGAGTTAATTTTCCTCACCTTTTTTGGAGCAATGTAAAGGGATTGACAGGGATATATCAGTTTAGCTATACCCTCTGCCTTGGATAGTAAGTTGCGCCCAAAAATGGAAAGATCTCTACTAAGCCAGTGGTTTAAGGATACTTGTATTTGATCAATTTTTTCTTTCATATTAATTTCCTCTCTTTGTTTTTCATCTTCAACCATCTTAACTCCAAGATATTTAACTTCTTTTATAACAGGGATAGACATTATTTCTGTCTCTTTACAGTCATATAATGCAAGTAGTTCACACTTTTTCATATTTAAACGAAGCCCTGAGGCTTTGGAAAAAATTGAAATTATGTGCAATGCATTGCTAACCATCGATTTATCTCTAAGGAAGAAAACGGTGTCGTCTGCAAACTGACTGAGGCGAAATTCGTAATCAAAAAAATGTATACCCTGAAAATGTGGATGATTTAATATCAGATATGCTAATAGCTGTGTACATAAAATGAACAACTTTGGACTAATTGGACATCCTTGCCTTATTCCACAGGTTATATTTATTCTGGATGTTAATCCTGGGTTTAAGGAGACATAGCTATAAATATCAGTATAGAACATTTTGATCACTGAACAAAATTTTTTGTCGAATCCCAAATTTTCTAACGTAGAAAATAGAAATTCATGTTCTATAGAATCGAACGCTTTGAAATAGTCTATAAATAAAATCAGGCTTTCCGATTCCAGAATAGACCGATAGTCCAGCATGTCCAAAATTAATCTCACATTATTATGTATGCTTCTACCTTTAATAAACGCAGACTGAAATTCATCTACTATTTTATAAATTACTATTTTCAATCTCTCTGTATAAATTAACGTTAATATCTTATAATCATTGCAGAGCAACTTAATGGGTCTCCAATTGTCTAAACTTGTTATATCTTTTTTTGTTTTAGGGAGTAGGGTTATTATACCAGTTTTCATTGTTGGAGTAAGACATCCCTCTTCTATACATTCAATAAATACATTCAATAACAATTCTTTGATATCTTGCCAGAAAAAATAAAAAAACTCAGAGGTTAATCCGTCAATTCCAGGTGACTTCCCATTTTTCCATTTTTTCAGGGCATTTTCTATTTCTTGTAAATTTATTTCGTTTTCCAAACTTTTTTTTTCACTTTCACCAATCATTTTAATATTGCTCTTAATCAGAGTAAAAAAGGATTCACAGTCCTCTTTGTGGAAATTTGAGCAATACAGATCAGAGTAAAAGAGTTGAACTTCCTCATTTATTTGGCTAGGGTCTTCAATATCTATGTCATTTTTTTTTAATTTGGAAATTCTTTTTTTTGACTGCCTAGATTTTTCTAAGCCATAGAAATATGTTGTATTCTTCTCACCTTCTTCGATCCATCTAGCCCTGGATCGTACAAAGGCTCCATTTGCTTTTTCTAAATAAATTTCATCTAACTGTTTTTGGAGGGAGTTCAACTCAGTTAGTTCTTCATCTGAAGCATTAGTTTTTGCCACAGAGTATGTTAATCCTTATCAGTATTTCTTCCTGTTTTAGTTTATTTGTTTTTGACATGCTTTTCCCTATTTCAATTGCCAACCTCCTTGTTTCAAATTTAAACCATTCCCACTTCCCTTTATTTGACATATCCATTCCTTTTACATTTAAACAAAGGGATTTTATTTGTTTGCAAAAAAAATCATTTGATAAAAGTCTATTATTTAGTTTCCAAATATTACCCGAAGAGCATGGTTGTTTGGTTATTAACAAGGATAAGCTTATTAAACAGTGGTCGGTGAGCGGAGATGTAATAATCTCACAATTCTGAACATTATAACTTATTGAATGTGAGATTAGCCAGTAATCTAGCCTTGACCGTTGGTTCCTATTTGAAGCACTAATCCATGTATATTTCAAATTTGTAGGGTTATTCAATCTCCAATAATCAAAAGTATTAGTTTCAATACAGAAATGTTGTAGTACTTCATTGTTTTCAGGTTGTTGGCCTCTAGGACCTATCCAACCAAGAATTTGGAGCAATGTTAAAATCCCCTCCCATAACAACTTTATCTGTCATATGAACAGCTTTCCACTCTGTCACTAGTTTACCAAGTTTTTCTAACATACTTTTGTTGTTCACTTTGTTATTATATCCATAAATTGAAAGCACAATCATTTTTTGGTTGCATATTTCAATAACTGCAATCAGCCAGTGGCCATCTTTATCTCCTAAGTGACAAATTACTTTTCCGGCAAACCTGTTACAAAGTATCATAACACCTGCCGAATAATTAGTACCATGAGAATATAAAACATTATCCCCCCACTGCTGTTTCCAAAAATTTTCGTCTGCTGTACCTGAATGTGTTTCCTGTAAAAAAATTAAATTTGCCTTAAGTTCTTTACAAAATAAAAAAGTGCCTTGCGCTTTGTAAGATTTTTCAAACCTCTAACATTTAAGGAAGTAAACAAAACCGACATTGAACACTTAAAGAACAATGAAAATAGTGCTTAATGAAAACGCTCTTGAATTAACAAAAAAGCAGGAATGAGCAATTCTGTCCAAAATATATTAGGGCTCAACCAAAACCCAAATGTTTCAGTCTTGGGCTATTTAGCCATGTCAATGAGACTTTTTTCCCCAGTCTATTCAACAGCCCATTATAACAGAAGCACAAAAACTCGAAAAACACGTGATTACTTTTTTAATCAAAGTTATGGAACATGTCGTATAGCATCAAGGATAAACCTTTTTCCCATCAATGATCGCGTATCCTTCCTTCAAAAAGGCCTTCTTTCCGTGTCTCCTGGCTTCGTCCACCCGTGGCCACAGCTTCTCCCTCGCCTCCCGATCCTCTTTGGAAAAATCCTGTTTAAAGATGATCTTCTTCTCTTTACACACTCTGGCCTCCCCTCGACATCTTCCAAACTTCCTCCTTTACCGTTCGCGAAACAAACTGCATAATGATGGGTCTGGGCATGTTGTTGTTCATTGCACCTTTTGTCCCTAAACGGTGAACGGTGTCAACATTTCGGCGGAGATCGTCAACAGAGATGGGGACCACTCTCGTAAGGATACCTATGACTTCATCTCTGGTTTTCTCATCTTCCTTCTCAGGTAACCCCAAGAGCCTGAGGTTCCATCTCCTCTTGTATCTCGCTGCTTCCAACACCTTTTCCTTCAGGGATTTGTTTTCTGCCGCCAGTAACTCAACTTGCCTTTGTAACTTCACAACGTTTTCTTTATTCTCATCCGTGGCTCGTTTAATGGCGTCGGTGCGTTCATCGATGTTCTGCAGTTTGGCTTCTAGGGCATCAAACTTTTTCAGAGCTTCTTGAACATTGTTCATCCTCGCTTCAATGTTCTCAAGCTTCCCATCCAACCCGTCAAATCTTTTCATCACAGACTCAACAGCTGACATAAAGCTATTCGCATTCTCCTCCCTTGTCTTCGCACCTCTCTTTCTCAGCTTTTTGGGTTGTGGACTATTTACAGGAGTTTGATCGCCCTCAAGATTTGCACAAGATTGCTCCATTTCTTGGATTTCGTTTTCGCTCGTTTCACTCACCACAGTGGTGCTAGGCATGGTCGACGATGTTAGCTTCATCATGTTTTTCCATCTTTCCGGTAGGCCTAGTTAGTACTGTTTGTGCGATTAATTCTTCAAAAAGTTCAAAAGTTGGTCTAAAACTAATAAAAGTCACTTCTGTCACAATATGGTTTGGTTGATTTTCCTTTAAGTAATGTTTGGACTTAATAAACGTTGTTTTTCTTCTGAGCCTGCTAGAGACTGAACTACTCACTCCGCCATCTTGATTTGTCCCCGACAGGATTTGTCATGACACCTCCACCACTGGTGTTAGAGAACTCGGCTGGCAAATGGGCAAAACTGAGCGGCCAAGCGTCTGTAAGCACCCAGTCATGATCACGCTCATTTGACTGCTTTAATTGTTAGAAACCCCCCTAAAACGTCTATAATATAAAATAATAGATTCCTAAGATTATATTCATAACAATAAAATAATGCATTCCCTTGCCGATACAGTGATAGAGTGGGTTATACTTAGCCTAGAAATCTAGACGCACCCTAGCGGCAGCAAATTTAATTTGCCCGCAAGTGTGGTCTAACAACTCTCAATTCCTATCTGAGCTGTATTCCTCACAATCTGGACGGCCCAATCACATCGTGTAGGCTATAGAGTCGGCGGGCGGGGCCTTAATGACGACAGCCGAGTTGCGTTTGCGTGCTTCTAGTAAACACAGAAACTGGCGAACGGCGGCGGTCTTTCGAATCAGCTCTGCCCGCACCTCCGGAAGACTTGGAGTTAAGGTTTCCTCTGAGAAAAGAACAAAGAGCGGCACTGAAGCCATTCTTAAAAAGGGAAGATGTGTTCGGAGTTTAGCCGACCGGATACGGCGAATGTTTAATCAGTCAGCGAACTCCCCTTCACCGTCGTTGCTCCGGTTGGTGTAGCGCTATCCTATCGCGTGCAGATGGAGTTTCAAAGACAACCGTTTATCCCGCCCCTCGGATTGAGCCCTGTCTATGGTGAGTTTCCAGACCAAGCCTGCAGTCTCCCTCTCATTTACTGAAGCTTTCGCGCCTCGATCGCCCCCCGGTGACCGGTCCCAGTATGGCCGCCCCTCTGTGATTTCTAATGGACGCGAGGCAAACTAAATAATAAAATTACACTTCAAAAATTTTCCCCCAAAGTTAGTTTATGTCACTGAAGGCAGTTATCATCACGATGATTTCATTTCAGGTGTTCGTTTTAAAAATAAGTTTAGTTTGAGTTAGTTATTTGATGCTATAAAAACGGGGGGTGTGACGTCATGATTGACAGCTGAGACTGACGGCTTCTCTGAGCAGATTAGAGCTTTAGCTTTAATTTCTACATTTCCATAACTGTTTATTTCTCACCAACATAATTAATTGTTCTGCATCTGCGAGAGTGTGGGCGGGCTTTTGATATCGCGACTGTACTTCCTGCTCTACTTCCTGCGCTCTACTGCGCAACTCCGGTCCCGAAATCGCTACTGCGCAGACTCTGTCCCAAGATGTCCGCGCCGTGGAAGGCCGCCTGAAAGCTTCAAATATGGCAAGCGGAAACGGATGATGTCGAGTCGTCCATATTTTTTTACGGTCTATGTTCCAGACCCAACATCTTGATGTGGGTCTGGCTTCTCAGGCTAGGTTATACTCGTAGCTGAAGTCAACAGCGGCTGGCTGAACTGAGCAGAGTCTCTGTGACGTCAACGACCCTCTTCGATTGATTGGCTACGAGATGAGCTGTCAATCTAGAACTAGTGGACCAATGGTGATGCTAAGACCCGACCCTGATTTACATGAAACTCGAATTGGAAACGCAAGCGCAGATTGTGGAAACAAGAGCAAAGGAGAAAAGAGCACAGACATACAAAAAATGAAACTAAAAGTTGAAACCATGATTTTGTGTGCGATTCAGATAATTTTGAATTCATGATTCAGTTTTGAGCAATATAATTTGTTGGTAATGTTGGACTCACGCTTATTATTTGTATTTCTATGACCGCATTTTGTGATTCTGGCTAATTTTGCATTGATTTTTCAGTTTTGTGCGTTATATTTTCACATGTGTTTTTTATTTTATTTTGATTCACGCTTTTTAATGCTTGACTGCAATTCAATTGGCGGGAATGGTAAAATAATGACATGTTTAAAATGTAAATTGTAAATGTAATAAATAAATGTTAATTGAATTCGTTTCTTGGTTATGTCTCCAACAAATTAATAATATGCTCACACTTTCAGCCTGTTTAAAAGGACGTTTTATTTGTGTTCAATTTTACGCATTTACCCAGGCAGAATTAATCAGCTTTATAGTTATCTTGACTTTAGACTAATAATTTAATAATTATAAAAACCTTTGAAAAGTCTATTAGAAAGTTCGTTTTTTATACCAGGCATTGAAAATACATTGTGTGTTTATTATACCAGGCTGTTCGGTTTTGGGGGAAAACGTAAAAGAAATATTTATTTTCATGACAGCATTGCTTTATATCGGGCAACAGCAGAAGCAAAAAATAACAACAGGAGCAACAATAATCAATAGATAGTTTTAGGACAGAATTAAGATAAAAAAAAAAAAAATCAAATGTATCGGCGTGAAACCATAGCGTGAAACCGTTGTAGAGAAACTGCGCATGCGCGGGCAAAACCGCTGAGTGAAACCGCGGCTGGGGTGGTGAAACCGAAACTGCGGCTCTGCAGACAGATATTATTGGGAAGAATACTTAGAATACGCTTTCTTTTCTTTTATCATTTTAAGTATGTCAAATAAACAAAAACTAAGATATAAATGTTAAGATAAGAGCAACACAGAAAGCTTCGGACGCTAATATAAAGTAGGCCTACATTAGAAGTTGTTTACCTCAGAGGTAAGTTAAAAATAAGGCTAACGTTACATATAAAATGTCATAGTTATTTTTTGTAACTTACTTCTTTTATTGTTTAATAGCTTGGTGACTGACCATAAGACTCCACATGCGGGCAAACATTAATACAAATATCACCTAGGGTAACTTTTCTGTTAAATAATACATTCTTTTAAAAAATATTCTAACTTTAAACGTGTGGAAATATTAGATTTAACGTTACCAGAATTGTAATGAGTAAGTTACACATCCCCTTGATTTTACTCTTACATACTCAATAAATTAAATGGAATAAATAAAGACCAGACCATAATTTGCATTTAAAAATTGTACATTCAGTACGTTTTTTTTTTAATTGTCATAGATATGACAGTATATTACAGACATTATTCAGGAGACAGATTTCATTCTAATACTGAAAGGCACTACCTAACACCCTTGATCCAAGACTTTCTACTAAAATCCCATAAACAAAATAGTCAAGAAACAACAAGGGAGAGAGATAGCATATGGTAGTAAAAATCTCTTTTTCAATTAACAGATAAACAATACAAGAACAAGTAAAACCTTGTCTAATGTTTACATGACTTGGTGCCATCCACATAGGGTGGATAGTATTTACCTTAAGAAATCTATATACAGGAAAATAAACTATTACAATCCATAAAATGTTGTATTTTACTTCTGTATGAACATATAATGATGCACTAATTTGACTTTAAACAGCAACTTTTAAAAACATCATTCTTCTTGACCTTCCCTTCCCATGAATCTAAATCATGACCATAACCACCTTCATCAGCAACACTATTTCCATCATTATCAGTCATCATCGTTACAATCACGCAGGTATTGTGCACATTTTGATGATCTAGTGTGCTTTCCTTCAGATTTAGTCTGAGGATGTGTTTCTCTACAACAAAAATGTATATGATAAATCTCTTTGGCTCAGCAATTATTGCACTGATAGCTTACTAACATAGAAACAATAAAAAAAACCTGGCAAATGACAACAAAACATACAAACACTGTTAATCCATGCAGTAATATTGCACAATAAAGCAGCTTCGGTACTCAAGGTTAGCTTGAGCTTTATTTTTGACATTGCTAATAGCTTTGATGCTTTTAAAAGTAAAATGAAAAAGCACACTAGACCCAATAAACATGCGCATAGCATGATGCTCTGTAAAATATGTCAGTGTTTCACACAATCTCATAGCAATAATCCTTTCAAAATACAACACAAGCACCAAAATGATACCAAATTATTCACTTTACTTAGAAATCAACAAAACATTGTAATGTTTTTAACATTTTACTATCGGTCTTTGACTACTAATCTAATTCCTCTAGACTGGAAAGCGAAGGTGAGGTTGCACTATAGAAGATCTATTTTATTTTAGAATTTGTGATTTATTAATAACATTAAAAACAGATGCCTTACCGCATCACATCATCTTAATAATTTTGCACGCTCAAACTCTAGTGTGACCACACCTTTACAGACCACAAGAAACAGCTAAAAAAAAAAAATTGCTTGACTTTTTGTACTTTTTTTAATGTCATACAACTCAGTCTAAGCCGCACAATAGGTAAGTCCAGACCAAGCGGCTGAAGTAGAAATCATATGCTATAAAAACGTTACTTTTCTTGTGTTAGACAATAGGGGGGAGAAACTGAGGCTCCTGTCCTTCCGAAGAATCAGTGCTTGATCCTTGATCAGATTTGATGATGATCTGAACGGAACGCTCTCCACTAGAGTCCGACTTGCTCTCTTTGCTCACACTTTTGCCCGAATTTTCACTGTTTTCTTCCTCGGCCGATGCTCCTATAGGACGCAGACGCTCTTCTGATACCATTTTACTTCCTTTGCTTGAGGTGTCACTGACCCTCTTAAGTTTGTCATCAGATCCAGATTTATCGGCTATGGGAAGAGAAAATATTATTAAATTAATTATATTTTGCATAATGGAGTAAATTTAACAAATTATAATTTATACATTAAAAAATAAATAATTTATTTATAGATATATTTAATTATACTATTACACAAATGTAAAATAAATAATTCACATTCTAATTATATTTTATTGAGCCCCTTAAGGAACACGGTGAAGGAAAAATTATATGTCAATGCTTTTGCGTTCACTCAAAAAAAATTGCGACGTACGCAAAAGGATTTAAATTTGCACTATATTGCCAAAAGTTTTGGGAGGCCTGTCTTTACACATGTACATGAATTTTAATGATATCCCATAATCCATAGTGTTTAATATGGAGTTGGCCCACTTTTTGCATCTGTAACAGCTTCAACTCTTATGGTAAGGCTTTCCACAAGGTTTAGGAGTGTGTTTATGGGGATTTTTAATCATTATTCTAGAAGCACATTTGTGAGGTCAGGCACTGATGTTGGAAGAAAAGGCGTGGCTCGCAGTCTCCGCCCTAATTCATCCCAGAGATGTTCTATTGGGTTGAGGCCAGTCAAGTTCCTCCACCACAAACTCTTTATGGACCTTGCTTTGTTCAATGGTGTGCAGTCATGTTGGAATAGGAATGAGCTATCCCCAAACTGTTCTTACAAAGTTGGGAACATGATATTGTCCAAAATGTCTTGGTATGCTGAAGCATTAAGGGTTCCTTTCACTGGAACTAAGGGGCCAAGCCAAACCTCTGAAAAACAACCCCACACCATAATCCCCCCTCCACCAAATTTTACACTTGGCACAAAGCAGTCAGGTAAGTACCATTCTCTTTGCAGCAGCCAAACCCAGACTCATTCGTCGGATTGCCAGACAGAGAAGTGTGATTCCTCACTCCAGAGAACACGTCTCCACTGCTCTAGAATCAAGTGGTGGTGTGGTTTACACCACTGCATCCGACACTTTGCATTGCACTTGGAAGTGATCCGAACATCTAAATATGTCCCAATACTTTTGGCAATATAATGTATTTTTTCACCACGTCCCTTTAGGGGCTCTGTAATATTTTAATTATATTATGATATTATATATATATAAAAAAAAAATCATATTCTAACTAATAATTAACTAATTAAGACATTCATACATTTGTAATCATGATTATGTGTCTAAAGAGTTTACTGTATATCATTATCAATGTTAATGGTCAGTCATTACTCTACAAGAACATATTTTGACCCTTGCCTGTTCTGTTGAAAGTCGCTTTGCGGTAAGTGAAGTCATAATTGTTTTCAATGTCTTTCCTGATAGATCGAGGTTTAGGATGGAGCTTATTGAGACGGCCCTCTGTAATCCACTCATGCTGCACCGCTTCATCAGGTGTCATCCGTTTTGTGGGATCCCACCTACAAGAACGCAACGATACAGGTTGAGAAATCCTATTTATGCGTTTTGGTAATAATAAATATGAAGTCATTTCATTATTTTACATACACAAGGCAACGTCGAATGAAGTCAAGAAATAGAGGATCGTTGGTCTTCAGCACACTAGCAAGATCTTTTGAGTTGGGTCGACGTTTTTTCCCTTTGCTGTTGGTGATATTCCTTGGGTTTCCTTTAGAATCTGATTAGAAGATGTCAATCAAAATTAAACCTCAGTGTTCATCATTAGCATGAACAAAACCTTATCATAAAGTGTTACCATTATTTGTATGCAATTATGTAATCATTTTACCAAAAAATAATCTTCGTCTTGATGCAGTTTGAACAAAGTCATTTGGAGGAAGTCCCATGATCTATAAAATCAAAAATGATTGTTTTCAGCAACCAATGCATTTCAAATAACTGTAGAAGAATCATTATTTAAAGAAGACTCGTTCATCAAGTATTTTCAGTTTTTTCATGCAATAACAATGAGCTGTGAATAAAGTTTATGATACTATTATCGATTTTTGAATAAATGTATTAAAGCTCAGTTCCTCATAAATTGTAAGTGCATGGGAAATACAACTGTGTGTGTTTCACGGAAGAAGGAACGTCTAATTAATTCTTTAAGTACTAATACATTTTCTCACCTCCATGATACAGGCAATCTGCTCCACTTCACTCTCTCCTGGGAAAAGGGGATAGCCAGTGTAAAGCTCTGCCAAAATGCAGCCCAGACTCCACATGTCTATTGCCATGCTGTACGTGTGGCCCAGAATCACCTCTGGTGACCGGTAGAAGCGGCTCTGAATGTAAGTGTACACTAGAAAGGAAATACAAGCAGTATGTTAAGGCTACATTAATTAGATTAATGCAACAAATAGCACTAAATAATTGTTTCGAAATTGATGGGTCACAGGTCTGTTTTAATGGAGGGAAAACAATCCCAAAAGCAAGTGGAAAAATGCAGCTATAATCGTGCATAGTTAGGACAGCAAAATAAATAGCCTTTATTAGTATTAAAAGGGAGCATTTAACGCTTCCCAAATTCTGTGACATAGACATCTAATCAAACAAAGGCAGATTTTGGCACACAGTGTATTGCACAATGCAGAGTAAATGACACAATCTGGATACATTTTGTGAAGTGTTCATTACACAAGGGATTAGTAATCACCTCTTTGTTGCTCATAGCAGCTTGACCCAAAGTCGACCACCTTGATGTTTCCTTGTCCCCTCTGGGACAGAAGTATGTTCTCCTATAAGGAGGAAAATAATGCTTTGGCATGATGGTCATTTCACTGGTGAATACATTTGTATATCTTTGAACTGAAACTGAAAAGCTAAGAGTTATTTATCTGAATGTGCAAGCTGCAAAATACATTTTCTATAACATTAAATACATAATTAAACATATAGGAAAATCAGTACATCAAATACTACTATGATTATGATTATTGTGAATTATTTATATATCATAGTATTTGTTGTCTGATTTTAACACATTCTTCTTCTTAATAGTAATAATAATAATAATAATAATAGATACAATTATTTTATTTGTATTATTTTCTTACACATTAGTATATACTATCAACTTCTGTTAAAAAGAAAGTAAGATTTTTTATTGTATCTTTTATTAAAAACTGTAAAATTGTGAAATAATATTACAATTTAAAATAACTTTTGTATATTTTTTAATATTAATAATATTATATTTTAAAATGCAATTTATTCCTGAATTTTCAGCATCATTACTTCAGTCTTTAGTGCCACATGATCCTTTAGAAATTATGATATGATGATTTGCTGCTCAAGAAACATTTCTTATTTTTATCTATGTTGAAAACAGCTGTGCTGCTTAATATTTTTGTCGAAACTGATACCATTTTCATAATTCTGCTGAATAGAAAGTCCAAATGAATAGCATTTACTTAAATAGAATATTTAATTAAATATAATATTTTTTACACAACATTTTTTTTTTTAATTTGCCGTGAAATGTGCTGTCATAATGTTGTAGTGGTTCTATAAAAAAATTAAACCATCATTTAATTATTCACATGTGACAAACTCTGGTTTGTGGTGAGATTTACCGGCTTAAGGTCACAGTGGATGATCTTCTCTTTGTGCAGCATCTGGAGGCACTTGAGCAGTGAGTGAGCAAAACGCCGAATCAACCCCAGACTGAAGCCCTGGAAGTTGTTTTTCTTAATAAGCTCATAGAGGTTCGCTCTGTATGGGGACAAGATAGACAATTGACATGTCTGTGAGTGACAATGTAACAGAGTGATGTTCATGGCTAATACCAGTAGGGATAAAAAGCAGAATGCCATGTATCAAAATGCCTCTAGAGGGCAGCACATTAAATTTGGCACTACTTCACGCTGAACTTTCCACAAACACATCCATTGTCACTCAACAACCTCCTGTCTTTAAGCACGACCATAAAAACGAAATCTCACTATTAGTCTGTGTTAACCGCTAAGCATTATGCTAAAGAGCCCTTTGAGAGGGAAGCCATGAAAGTCATTATCTTTGGCGGTAAGGAGGCCTAAAAAAGCAGCTGTGAACAGTCTAATGTAATCGGAGACTTCACACCATGAGTGGGCAAGGAAAGAGATAGGGGCCTAATCAAGGCATTAACTAAAGGATTCTGTGACGGTAACCAAAGACAGGGCCGACGCATCTGATGTTCTCTAAAGGTCAGGCTGCCAGAGATGAAACTGCTTTTCCTGCAAAGCGACTTAATTGATCACTTTACTCAGAGCCCAAAAGGTCTCGAGTGGGAAACTCTCACTTCACACCTCAATATGGCCACCGTTGGAACAAACCATAGTCCCAGGCGATAAATCATAACTAATGTGTCATGTAGCAAATTAATCATAACTAATATGATATGATGTTTTTTCTTGCAACATAAAACTTTTTTTTTTTACCTTGACTATCTACTGGAAAGTCAACATGAAATCAAATTGCACTATTAAATAAATAAATCGATTTTTTAACATTAATAAAATTACATAGAATTCAAACTTAAATAGAATACTTCCCTGTAACTACAGCTTATTATAGACTCCTATTTTAAGTAATTATGAACCAATTTTCCTTCTATATTTCTGAGTGTAATAGGATATTCAATTTATATATATATATATAAATTGAATATCCTATTACACTCAGAAATATAGAAGGAAAATTGGTTCATAATTACTTAAAATAGGAGTCTATAATAAGCTGTAGTTACAGGGAAGTATTCTATTTAAGTTCAGTCTGTGATTCCCATGTTTAACGTTAGTTACTATACAGGTACACCTTAAATTGAAACTGCTTATGTGTCCATATAAATGATTCCAGTATTTTCCACCTACCCCAGCAGCTCGAAGGAGATGCACAGGTGGTTGCGGAAGTAGAAGTACTCCTTCATGTGAATGACGTTGTGGCAATTATCTCTGTCTCTTCTCCGCACAGCATCCAGGATCTTTAGCTCTACAAGGGCCTGATGATGGAACCTGAAGGTCAAAAGAAAATTGACTTACTTATTAACAACTTTATCAATATGCAGCTAATTTTTTTTTACAATTTTTCAGACAGTAATACAGCATATCATTTTTTTGGTAACAGTTTATTTTAATGTGTCCTAGTTGTATGTTACTGCATGTACTCAATATAGTAATAACAGTAGATTATGCATAATTACAAGTAACTAACCCTAAACCAAACCCTAACCGAAACTCTATAGTAAGTACATATACTTAAAGGGATAGTTCACCCAAAAATGATAATTACTCCATGATTTACTCACCCTCAAGCCATCCTAGGTGTATATGACATTCTTCTTTCAGACGAATATAATTGGATTTATATTAAAATATGTCTTGGGTTAAGAAAGCCCTTCTGTATTTAATACATTATAAAGTAAAATTTCTAGCTTCCGGCGGACCACCTTTCAAATTCAATTTACGGAAAAAGCATAACGAATACATCCAATGTAGTGTAAGCATTTGAACTGCGAGAGGTGCTACACTTTTGTTGAAGTTGAACACGGAAGGCGGTCTGCCGGATTAAATATGGATATTTTTCTTATACAAACCCATCAATTCACTCCAGAAGGTTTTTTATTAACTCCCGGAGCCATGTAGATTGCATTTATAATGGATGGATACACTTTTTTGGGCTTCAAATTTTGGGCTGCCATTCACCACCATTATAAAGCTTGGATTAGCCAGGACATTTTTTAAAATATATATATAACTACAATTGTATTTGTCTGAAAGAAGAATGTCATATTTAAAATAATACAACTTAATTTACCTACAGTTTAATGTAGTTTACAACCATCAATTTTAAAGGCTAAAATGCAAGACTTTTCAGCTTGTTTTGAATGCAAATATTGTATATTATTATAAAGATATACACGGATCAGGCATAACATTATGACCTGACTGGTGAAGTGAATAACACTTCATCACGGCACCTGTTAATGGGTGGTATTTATTAGGCAGAATGTTAAACATTTTCCCCTCAAAGTTGATGTGTTAGAAGCAGGAAAAATGGGCAAGTTTTGGGGTGATCTCCAAAACTGCAGCTCTTGTGGGGTGTTCCCGGTCTACAGTGGTCAGTATCTATCAAAAGTGGTCCAAGGAAGAAACAGTGGTGAACCGGTGACAGGGTCATGGGTGGCCAAGGCTCATTGATGCACGTGGGGAGTGAAGGCTGGGCAGCGTGGTGTGATCAAACAGACAAACTACTGTAGTTCAAATTGCTCAAGAAGTTAATGCTGGTTCTGATAGAAAGGTATCAGAATACACAGTGCCTCACAGTTTGTTGCATATGGGGCTGCATAGCAGCAGACCTGTCAGGGTGCCCATGCTGACCCCTGTCAAATGGCCAAAAGCGCCAACAGTGGGCATGTGAGCTTTAGAACTGGACCACGGAGCAATAGAAGAAGGTGACCTGGTCTGAGGAATCGTGTGGTTCATGGTTCAGGAACGGTTTGAGGAGCACAACAACGAGTTTGAGGTGTTGACTTGTCCTTAAAATGACCCAGATCTCAATCCAATCGAGCATCTGTGGGATGTGCTGAACAAACAAGTCCGATCCACAGAGGCCCCACCTCGCAACTTACAGGACTTTAAGGATCTGCTGCTAACATCTTGGTGCCAGATACCGCAGTGCACC
Organism: Pseudorasbora parva; assembly: GCF_024679245.1. NCBI lineage: Eukaryota > Metazoa > Chordata > Actinopteri > Cypriniformes > Gobionidae > Pseudorasbora > Pseudorasbora parva. Next base: position 21,201,930 of record NC_090196.1, on the reverse strand, counting down.
TTCAGGGGTCTAGTGGAGTCCATGCCTCGATGGGTCCGCTGTTTTGGCAGCAAAAGGGAGACCAAAACAATAGTCATAATGTTATGCCTGGCTATGCCTTTTTTTTTAAATAAATTATAATAATAATTAAAGCTGCGAGCAGCGATGACGGGCCCAAGCCGGGGGCACCGCCACCCCGGTGGCATCAGCTTTACTGTGCACAGCAGGCCAATAGGCATTTAATATGGGAAAAAATAAAAGGACTATGTCAAAGTCGTTTGAATTCACCTCATTAACTGCAGCAACTGGTTCTGCTATGACCAGGAACCACAAGTCACATCTATGAGATTACATTTTGTTCTTTAATTTTATGTCAGGTGATGTCAAATGTCAATTTCAAAATGAGTGCAGAATACCGTCCAAATGCTGAAGTTGTATTATCCTTACACTTCTCTTAAAAATAAATTAAGCCAAATCACAGAGACCGCAACAATGATTTTAATATCAGTGTCAGGTAAGAGTAATATGCGTGCATAAAATTTATAGAAGTTTATAAACAGGAGAATATTTGAAAATTGCTCTAATATGCCACATGTATCACAGCAGCTGGTGCCACTATGACCACAAGCCACACCTATTATGAAATTTAAATATATATATTTTTTAATGCATTAGGATATAATGGGTCACTCTCAATTATGTGCAAATGCATCTTTTGCGGCTCAAAATTTTGTAAATTCAGAAGGCCAGTGTTTAATTAAGATATAGTATATTCTTTGTTGTTTTTACATATTTTTCACACTAAAGTGATAGTTATTTGTGATAGCCTATGATATGAAGGTTTAAATTATGAAAATCAAGAGACAAGGTGGCACACACAAAGAGTGAGAGAGACCCCCTCCACACACACACACACACACACACACACACACTCACACAATCAAAATGAAGCTGGCACCATCCCCCTATAAACAGACACACACACACACACTGAGAGAGAGAGAGAGAGAGAGAGAGAGAGAGAGAGAGAGAGAGAGAGAGAGAGAGAGAGAGAGAGAGAGATTAAACATGATTTTCAACAAAACAAAAATAGTAAAGTATAAACGGTGGGGAAAAGTTTCAAGCCACACTCATGATGTAATTTAAATATAGATGAATTCTAATGTAATGGGATATAATAGGTCATTTTCAAATATGTGCAAAGTTATCTTTTGCAGCGCAATATTTTGTATTTATTTCAGTATTTAATTCAAGGTATTTGTAGAGGTTTTTTTTTTTTTTTTTTTTTTTTTAACTTATTTTTCACATTTGTATTAGCCTATGATATGTAAGGGTTCAATTATTACCATTGAGAGAAAGTGACACACACACACACACACACTGTAGAAAGCTGCAGGTATTAATCAGCCCATCCCCCCTCTACACACACACACACACACACACACACACACACACACACACACACACACACACACACACACACACACTGTAGAAATCAGTGACACGTGTCCCCATGTGTCTGTTTGCATTCAGGTTGAAGTCCCCACCAGGCTAGAAAAAATAACACACACACACACACACACACACACACACACACACACACACACAGTAGTAATGCTGAAGTATGCTGCAGGCAACCCTTATAAGCTCAGCCCATCCACCCCCTCCCTCCCCCCCTCCCCCTCCCAACACACACACACACACACACACACACACACACACACACTCACACTCATGTCTGGTTCACTATCTTTTTGGGGACTCAGCATAGACGTAATGGTTTTTATGCTGTACAAACCATATATTCTGTCCTCCTACACTGCCCCTACCCATCACAGGAAACTTTCTGCATTTTCAAAGTAACTCATTCTGTCTGATTTATAAGCTTTTGTACCCATTGGGAAGTCCCCATGAGTCTGTGTGCATTCAGGTTTAAGTCCCCAGCAGGCTAGAAAAGCATTCTCACACACACACAGAGGCAAGGTTTTTTGCTTGAAAACTTATACAATATTGCCCTCTACTGGTCATTTAAGTGAGAGCATAAGTGTTGAAAAAAAAAAAAAAAAAAAAACTCTGATTATATAGAATAACCAGCAGGTGGGAGTATAGCCTTATTTATGAACCAGGCACTTGTGTTCTTACTTTGTCTTTTTTAGGCTTTTGCTACGGGAACACCGTTTGAGATATCCAATAACCGTTCGCATTTTAGCATCTTCTGTATATTTACTTCATGTTGTCCGAGTTTGGAGGAGATTGAATGAATCGCTTTTGAGGAGATGGTAAAAACTCAGAGCTCGCTTTCGACTTCTTGTTATCTTCCAACCAAATTATCTGACTTCCTGTTGGTCAGAGCTAATGACTGTAAATTAGAAAGTTGTCCGGCTCAAAATGTACAATATATATACCGAGTTTGGTGACTGTAGATAAAACTAACCCCCCGCTTTGGACAAAAGATGGCGCTACTGAGCCCCTCTACCACGCCCGTTTCTGAATCTTTGCTTGCATCTTCTGGACAGCATGTCTGATGTGTGTGTTGAGTTTCATGCAATTTCAAGCATGTGAAGAGTCTCAAAAACACCAAAAAAGATTATTAGACTTTGACACGTTGCCATGACAACAGTTTTTCTAGAATCAGGAATCCATTCATATGTCTATATCTGCCATGTTTTGACATTATACCGATGAAGTTTGAAGTAAATCGGGTGAAAATAAGATGGGGATTTAAAGCAATTTTGAAAGTGACACACTTCCTGCTGCCAGTTGGTGGCGCTATAACTTTGTCTCACAAAAGTCATATCCATGTGATCGGCCTCTTACAACGAACACTCAGCTGAAGTTTCATCAAAATGAATTAATGTATGCAAAAGTTATAACACACTTCCTGTTTCCTTTTTCTCGCCATAAATTCGTCTCTTCGCCACGGCCAAACCGTTTGAGATATCAAAAAGTTGCTCGCAATTTAGCATCCTCAGTGTCTTGACTTCATGCTGACCGAGTTTGGTGCTGATCGGGTAAATCGTCTAGGAGGAGTATCGCAAATTTCAGAGCATGCGTTTTCCGAACAACCCATAATAGCTCACTTCCTGTTGGGCTGACGCATAACTTAGAGCACGAAAGTTGTTCGGCCCGATGAGGTCTATATGTGTACCGAGTTTCATATATATGCGTGGAAGTTGGTTTGATTTATAGACCACGTTTTCAGACCCCACTTTAGGGGGCGCTGTCGAGCCCCCCTGCCACGCCCGGGTCCCAGCCTCAGCCCGGCCCTGATGGCCGCGCATTCTGACGCGTGTGCAAAGTTTCAAGAGTTTTCGAGCATGGGAAGGGCCCCAAAAATGCCCAAATAGTCGCGTAAAAAAATAATAATAATAAATAATAATAATAATTAAAGCTGCGAGCAGCGATGACGGGCCCAAGCCGGGGGCACCGCCACCCCGGTGGCATCAGCTTAACTGTGCACAGCAGGCCAATAGGCATTTAATATGGGAAAAAATAAATAAAGGGACTATGTCAAAGTCATTTGAATTCACCTCATTAACTGCAGCAACTGGTGCTGCTATGACCAGGAACCATAAGTCACATCTATGAGATCAATTACATTTTATTCATTAATTTTATGTCAGATGATGTCAAATGTCAATTTCAAAATGAGTGCAGAATACTTTCCAAATGCTGAAGTTGTAATATCCTTACACTTCTCTTTATGTGTTTTTGACCTACCGTAGCTTGTGATTGTTCACCAATTTTATGCAGCAAAAAGCATGCTTGTTTTTATTTCAATATGTGTGGCATTCAATATTTTTTTTTAAATAAAAAATAATAAAAAATAAAGCCAAATCACAGAAACCGCAAAAATTATTTTAATATCAGTGTCAGGTAAGAGGAATATGCCTGCATACATTTTATGGAAGTGTATTATAAACAGCCACTTTTAAATGTTTAAATGTAATTAAATTTAAAATAACGATATCAAAGTCATCTGAATATGCCATATTTACTGGTCAAAGTCGACCTCTCTAAAACATGCAGCATGTTTTTATACCGCTGAGAATGTGCACGACAGGCAATATGCATTTAAACAGGAGAATATTTGAAAATTGCTCTAATATGCCACATGTATCACAGCAGCTGGTACCCCTATGACCACAAGCCACACCTATTATGAAATTTAAATATAGATTTTTTTTTTTTATGTATTAGGATATAATGGGTCACTTTCAATTATGTGCAAATGTATATTTTGCAGCTCAAAATGTTGTAAGTTCAGAAGGCCAGTATTTAATTAAAGATATAGTATATTTTTTGTTTTTTTTTAAACTTATTTTTCACACTAAAGTGATAGTTATTTGTGATATGAAGGTTTAAATTATGACAATCAAGAGACAAGGTGATACACACAAAGAGTGAGACCCCTCCACACACACACACACACACACACACACACACACACACACACACACACACACACACACACACACACACACACAAACAACCCAAACAGAGTGAAACTCAAAGAGGGAGAGTGAGGGGGGAGGGGAACGACAGACAGAGAGGCAGAGTCTAATTCCGAAAGAAACAAGATTTGAAACAAACAAAAAAATAATAATCTAAACAGTGGGAGAAAGTTTTTTTTTTTCTTCACTGTCTGGAAACACTGTTTTGCAATAACAATAGTTTTATCTTCAAAACGGTGTTCTCAAGGACATATCCAACCTGGTTCATAACTAAGGCTATACTCCCACCTTCTTGTTATTCTATATCATTTGCTCTCATTTTCGTCCAAAAATAAAAGGCATTAATCTGCTTATTTTTAGTTTACACAAACGTCATTGTTTGAAAAGGAAACTCAAATGTGTTTTTTCTATTGTTACAAATTAACTGGTTCTATAATTTTATTGTAACCCAGAATAATATATATTTTTATCCTTTAATGCTTGCCAAAGCACACAGCAATGAGCTAATCTTTTCACAATCAAAATGAAGCTGGCACCATCCCCCTCCAAACACACACACACACACACACACACACACACACACACACACACATACTGAGAGAGAGAGAGAGAGAGAGAGAGAGAGAGAGAGAGAGAGAGAGAGAGAGAGAGAGAGGCAAAGTGAGATTTAGATTAAACATATTTTTCAGCAAAACAATCATAGTAAAGTCTAAACGGTGGGGAAAAGTTTCAAGCCACACCTATGATGTAATTTAATTATAGATGAATTCTAATGTAATAGGATATAATAGGTCATTTTCAAATATGTGCAAAGTTATCTTTTGCAGGGCAATATTTTGTAAGTCCAGGAAACCTGTATTTAATTCAAAAGTATTTTTTTAATTTTTTTAACTTATTTTTTACATTTGTATTAGCCTATGTTTTGTAACGGTTCAATTACTATCATCGAGAGAAAGTGACTGACACACACACACACACACACACACACACACACACACACACACACACACACACACTAAGCTGCAGGTATAAGCTGCAGCCCATCCCCCCTCCACACACACACACACACACACACACACACACACACACACACACTCATGTCTGGTTCACTATCTTGCTGGGGACTCATAGACGTAATGGTTTTTATGCTGTACAAACCATATATTCTGTCCTCCTACACTGCTCCTACCCCTAAACCTACCCATCACACAAAACTTTCTGCATTTTTACATTTTCAAAAGAACTCATTCTGTTTGATTTATAAGCTTTTGTACCCATTGGGACCTCAGTTTAGGTCCCTACAGTGACACGAGTCCTCATGAGTCTGTGTGCATTCAGGTTGAAGTCCCGAACAGGCTAGAAAAACACACACACACACACAGGCAAGGTTTTTTTGCTTGAAAACTTATACAATATTGCCCTCTACTGGTCATTTAAGGGAGAGTGTCAAAAACACATAAAAAGATTATAAGACTTTGACACATTGCCATGACAACAGTATTTCAAGAATCAGGAATCCATTCATATATCTATATCTGCTATGTTTTGACATTATACTGATGAAGTTTGAAGTAAATCGGGTGAAAATAAGATGGGGATTTAAAGCAAATTTGAAAGTGACACACTTCCTGCTGCCAGTTGGTGGCGCTATAACTTTGACTCACAAAAGTCATATCCATGTGATCGGCCTCTTACAACGAACACACAGCTGAAGTTTCATCAAAATGAATTAATGTATGCAGAAGTTATAACACACTTCCTGTTTGCCTTTTCTCGCCATAAATTCGTCTCTTCGCCACGGCCAAACCGTTTGAGATATCAAAAAGTTGCTCGCAATTTAGCATCCTCAGTGTCTTGACTTCATGATGACCGAGTTTGGTGCTGATCGGATCAATCGTCTAGGAGGAGTATCGCAAATTCCACAGCATGCGTTTTCAAACAAGCCATAATAGCTCACTTCCTGTTTGGCTGACGTACAACTATGAGCACTATCGTTGTTTGGCCCAATGAGCTCTATATGTGTACCGAGTTTCATATATATACGTGCAAGCGTTTTTTATTAATGGACCAAGTTAAATCTCGCATTCAAGGGGGCGCTGTCGAGCCCCCCTGCCACGCCCGGGTCCCAGCCTCAGCCCGGCCCTGATGGCCGCGCATTCTGATGCGTGTGCAAAGTTTCAAGAGTTTTCGAGCATGGGAAAGGCCCCAAAAATGCCCAAATAGTCGGTAAAAAAAATAATAATAAATAATAATAATAATAATAATAATCCTTAGAAGAACAATAGGGCTCTGCGCCCTTTCAGGGCTTGGGCCCTAATAAACCTTTCTGTAGTTCAGTCATTTGAGAATGGCACTAGCAAAAGCAAGGTCATGGGTTCAATTCCCAGGGAAAGCAACAATTATTAAATAAGTTTCTGTAATATTTATAAAATTTATAATATAATTACAAACACACTCCTGAAAACAAATTCTATCCATTCTCTTCTATAGCTGAATTAAAAGCATCAGAGCAGCTTTACAGTATTCAACACTGAGCTTTGCATTTTGAGAGGGTTTTAAGTTAAAGCATCAGTCAAAGTAGGTGCGACGGCTGTGGAAGGGCATGAGATCAGTTCTGCCCAGACACGTAATGTGATACACAAACAGACACCTTTTAACACCCTTCAGTGTATCAGGTCCATTGTAAACTATAACCCGATTAAGCCCTGATTAAAGACCTTATGATGGCCTTATGAAGAGAACATTTTTAATGGGAATAATGAAACACTTAGTTAAAGTGATAGTTCACCCAGCAAAAGTTGATCACAAAAGAAGATATTTTGAAGAATGTCTGTAACCAAAGCTGATGGCCCCCATTGAATTGCATAGTCCCCCCCCCCCATTATTATATGAATAATAAAGAACACATGGACTGGAGGTTTGTTTTACCTCTTCTTATTTCGAATGATCTTGATGGCCACCATCTCATTTGTCTTGTGATCCAAACATTTCAAGACTTGGCCAAACGATCCTTTCCCAATAACCTCCAGGACTTCATAGCGATAACCTATATGGTCATGCAGGACCTGCACAGAGTATTTAGAGGACAGAGTCAGCTGACAAACAGGTCAGCATAATTATTTCCATCTCCTTTGCAGTGGCAGACTTCCTGTTACTTAGAGAAATACTGCAATGGTAATATTGAAATGCATAAATGCTCCTCAGTTGTTTGTTTCCAAACTAACATTCAGGCACATATATGGACTGTCAGACATGTGACATTGTTTACATGTTTTGACTGCATATTTCAGCTGTTTGACCCTTAAAACCGTCAAGCCTGACGGCATTCAGTCTAGTGCCCAGTAATCCTAAGGAACGTCATTCTGAAAAGGCACATTTAAGGAAGATGGGGTGGGACAGCAGACATTAGTGTCTGGCAGCCGAATTAGCCAACCTCGTGCTGTAATGCAATTTCATCATTTATCGAGAAGTTGAAAATGAGGTCAGTATGTCACCTAGTAAACTGTTTGCCAGGAGCCAAGCTATGTATATATTTTTTATTTATTCATAAGAAGAAATAAGCTGATGTTATATATACCATAACATTAACTAAAATCATTCAAATAAAATAAAAATAAATTAAATGTTGTCTTAAGTTAGCTTATTTAGCTACTGTAGATCCTTTTCATGTTGATTAACTTGCACAAAATTAATATATCATAAAAACAGAAAATATGAATTTAGAAGCTATTTTAAAATTGTAATAAAAACTATAACAATCTCATTGATACTAAAATAACATTGCCAGGCAAAAGTAATGTGATCACAAAAAGATATATATGATATGTTTTATCTAACCTTTAAGTAGCTACCATGCTCATCGTCATAGCCTGCATTCTGTGGGGATCCCTGGGAACCCTCAATCTTTGTAGTGTCCAAACCCAGATACCAGATCTCAGAGTAGTCCATGATCTCCTCCCTCTCATATTCTGTTAGCTGGTTCTGGAAGTGCTTCAGTGCTGCTGTTTTGCAGATGAAGGAAAACACACATAAATAGTGAACATTTAATCCTAATGAAATATAGACGTTTCAGTGACTGAAACCTCCGTCTATTAATTTCTAAATATATATGAAATGCATACAGAAATCCAGAGCACTTACTTGTTGGAGACATAGGCAGCCTCTGTCCCTCATATGTTCTGATCTTCTCAAACTTGTTGATGATGCTCCTGGTTAAGGATTCAGAGAGGTTTTCCACCGACGAACCAAAGCGATTGGGAAACTGTGGCCTTGGCCTCTCCTCCTGAGTTTCAAGAAATTTAAGTCAAACTTAAATACATTTTAATGTGGCCATTGTGACCATTATATGAATTGTTCACTCAAAAAATGCCTTTGTACTCACCCTTATTTCATATTTACTATATTCCTTTACTTACTATATAATTCTTTTGAGGAACAGACAAAAATTTCAGAGACTAGTCTTCTAAGCTATTTTATGGAATTTTTGATGGGGTATTTGCGCTTTTTGGAGATTGACAGACATGTTTGCTGTTAACTGTCGATATATATATATATATATATATATATATATATATATATATATATATATATATACACACACATATAAAGCTACAATAAAAAGTCTAATTTTGTGGTCCACAGAACACTTTAAAAACAAGTTGAAAATTAAGTGTTCATCCTGCCTTACAATTTTAAGTTTAGTGAAGTTGAGACACTTAACTTTTTAAGTTGAAACAACAATTTTTTTTTAGAGAGAAGAAATAAAGTGATTTGGGATTGGATAGACATGAGGGTGAGCAAACAATGGCTGTATTTTCATTTTTGGCTAAACGTAAGAGTGTTATCCCACCTGATTCCCTTGAGTGCTTTGCACCAACTGTTTGACGATACTGGGTAAGGTTCCATTTGAATGCAGAAGTTTGCCATTGGTCACCAAAACTTGTTTGACTGGAGCCTCAAGCTGGGGCAAAGTACCAACTCCTGTCCCACACTTCTAGAAAACAAAAGAAACAATACTCTGAGTACCGTTCAACATGAGAAACTCTACAAATCAGTAACAAGGGCCAAACAGGGGGAGAGATACGTGAGCTTCACACAAGCTGAGTGGCCCCATGTGAACCAGACCCCCTGCATAGAGGATGGAATTTCAGTGGCTGTTGAGACCGAGGTGGGGGACAAAAGCAGCGATAGGGCAGTCTTTCACAACCCATAAGAGCAATGAACATATACTCTAAATCTTACATTTGGGGTGTAAAAAGTGAATGATACAGATTTCCCCCAACACGTTTCCTAGTTTTGTCAATGCCTTCTTTTGGAAGGAATAAAATGAAAGGTTCCCTTGCTATGAAACAAATGTAGGGCACTGCACAAGGGAGGGGCTTGTTCGTAGCTGGCAGGTTTCCCCCCTTCTCACGGTTCAAAGCCAGTGCTCGACAAACTTCTGGGCTGAAAAACGAGCAAGTGCGTCTATAGATAGATGCGATATTCAATCTCATATGTTCTGGGGATACTGCGGCATCTGCCAACTTGATCATGACGCATAGAAACAGAAGCTAAATATAGCATATAGGGGCACCTGAAGAGACCTACAAGAATACAGTAGGTTGTGTGTACACAACGTCCACCATTCAGGCACCACAGCTGTGCGTTACAAACCCCAATTGAGTCTTGGGATTTCTACATTAAGAGGCACTATGCCAAGCACTTTATTATAAGCGGATGTTATCTCCAGTGAAGAGATTGCTTTTAGTTAATGACAACTGCTAGGGGGTCATCTCACACTCAACATTAAAGATTTAACACAAACGCTTTCTATAGGTGCTGTCATTCCATTGTCATCTATAGATGGCGGACACACAATGGAAGTCCCTATTCACATTAAAGCATCACATTAAAGTTTGTATATTTAAACCAAAAAACATTAAGTGATAGTGTTGGGAATTTCAATTAATTTGGCAAATGTTGAGATTAACTGTTTTAATAAATGAATTAAAAGATATATGCTGATTCATTTGAGCCACAGCACAAAATAGCTGCTGTCTTTGTCATTTAAATACTGCTGTTTATTACTAAGTTAAATGTTTAATGTCAAATTGATGCTAATGTCACAGAAATTACAAACCTTTAAGATTTTTAGACTGTCAAATGTTAGATTATATAACTTCAGAATATTGTTAAAATATGTTAAAATGGACATGTTACCCTCAATATATACGGTGGTTACATTTAGGGTTAAGTCTATTTAGTACCCCAGGGGAAGCTGTTTGTAATGCCTGAAGTTTATAGTCTAAGCCTGCAGGCCAATCAGCTAAGTGGCATTCTAAGCTAATATGGGGTGCATTTCCCAAAACCATCGTTAGCCAACAATGGTTGCAAGTCCATTAAACTCTATAACGACAGAACTTAACTAAACGAAACTAAACTAACTAAACTAAACTTAACGAAACGCACCCCTAACTAAAATAAAACAAATAATGAGAAATTATTTGAGCAATTTATTTGTATTTATATGCTGTTATGTTTCAATTGAAAGACATTAACAGTCATAATAACAGTTCAACAGCACCTTCTGTTTAAAAGTCAAAGTCCCAGTCTATAATTGTATCCCTTAAAACAAAAAACAAAACAAATAAATTGTTAAATTGAACGTTTCTCCTTCTTTGTTTTCTTTTACACTCAAAAAAGTTTACTTAAAAAAGTAGCGTCAATTGGTTCCACACAACTACATTAAGTAAGTTTTACAAATAACAATTTAGTTATATGAACAAAAGAATGTCAAGTAAAGCTGACAAAATTTCTTTAAGTAATACAAACCATTTTTATTTTATTTTATTTTTTTACAAAGTGTATTATGTTAGGTGAACACATTTATCAATTTAATTTACCTTATTAGATTAACTTCTTCTTCTACAAGTGAATGTTTAAAAAAAAAAAAAAAAATCAAAAATCACTCAATTGAGGGCAGGACGTCCATCCAATGAGTGCCCACAGCCTAAACACAGGCACCACTCTTATGCATAATGGTAACCATAATTACAGAAACTCCTCTAAATGTCCAACATAACTGAATATTTAACACTAAAATACACTAAAAACATCTTTCCTTTTACTGAAAAACACATAAAATAACACTTTAATCCCTAAATTTACTCTCCTAATGCAGTCCCTTGCAAAGCATGCTGGGAACTACAGATCCACTGGCCAGTTCGTTTCACTCAACAATAAATGCCTGAACAAACACTTATTAAGTTAAGCTGACAATACTCATTTTTACTAGAAACAACTCAGTAAACTTAAGTTAATTTAGTTACATTAGTTTTTTAAGTAATGTAAACAAGTATGATTTGAGTGTAACTAACAAAAGTGCAAGTTCATTTTTTTGAGTTTTGCTAGCTAACCGTACAGGGGTGCGTTTCCCAAATATTGTTACAAGTTCTATCGTTATTGAGTTTAATGGACTTGGTTTTGGGAAATGCACCCCATATGCCTTAAAATAGCTTGAATGTTAATCCTTGCTTCATTAGTATACGCAGACAACTACAACTACAACATCAGACACATAACGGTAATTATTATGATTAGCATTTGGCTTGTCTGAAACAGCGAATAATGTTGCTTATTTTACACAAAACACCACATAAACAGCATTAAAAACTCTTTCTCTCTTTAAATAATCTGTAAAAAAGTTATTATGCTTACCAAAAATTAATTTATTTGATAAAAATACATAAATTATACATTTACAGCATCATCAGTCCAATCTTCGTCACATGATCCTTCGGAAATCATTCTAACATGCTGATTTCTTGCTCAAGAAAACATTTTTTATATTAATGTTGAAAACAGTTTAATATTTAATTTAATATTACATTTTCACGATTCTTTAATGAACAAAGTTCAAAAGAACAGCACTTATTTGAAATGTTTTGCTACATTATAAATGTAACACTTTCACTTTTGATTTATGTATCCTCGCTGAATAAATGTATTACTTTTTTTTTTTTAAATACATAAATAAATTCATACTGATCCCAAAACTTTGAATGTTAGTGTACATTCAATACCCATTAAAAGTTATTTTAGCCACTGAAAACAACAGATGGACCAAATGGTTCAAAACACTCTGCACCCATCACAGTTCTCCTCCCAGACAGAGTCACTCTTACAGAGTGATTTACACACCCTTTGTGAACCAATTTCAATGAATCATCACTGTTAAGTAACCGTTTTTCTCTGTGAATAAGGGCTCACCTGTGAGTAAGTGCAGTTGGGTCCTATTTTTGTGTTCTCGGCCTGAGACCTGTGGGGGTGAGGGAAAGCCTCGGGTCTGGCTGACTGTGAAAGAGAGCGGAGGAAAGACGTCATGAGCGTGAGGAGTGGGCACACTCTTGCAACCCACATCCACAGCCGTATGTGTGGGATTCTGCGTATATAAATTCAGGCATCATCTCCGCTCTATCTGTGTTATTCAACACAGCTGATGACTCATGATTCACCAAGGTTGCTTGTTTTTAATTCAGTGGCACGTAATATTTCAATAATGCCCACCATGTCAGATGATGCAGTTTGACCTCATAGAGAACAGTAGAGATGTGCAGACTCCTTCACTAATACTTCACACTCACAGCAATCATCTCCCAACTAATGTTCCACTTGAGCACGAATGCTGATCGGTTAAGGATATCAGGGGACCTGCGATGACTACAATCATTCATGATTGCGGACATACGATGAAACAGGCCCACATCCATCTTAATCAGGCTGAGCGTGCGTCAATAGTGGTGACAGAGAGCATAAGGACAGACGAAAAGCTCCAGCTAAACTTAGAGCCTCTTGGGTGGGGGTGAGATACAAATAGAGGATATTCGCGGGCAAACACGTGCCGGTAGCAGAAGTCAAACAGATTGGCCAAGAAACATGCAGTCATTGGGTTGGTACACACCTCAGAGACTTATGTGGCTCACACAGCCTTAATCCGCTGGCTGATTATTTGCAGTCTAAAACATATGCCGGTTTTTGGCCGAGCGTATCTTCTCATCGGGGGGTTTAGCTATGCTGATGTGTTGAGTCTTAACTGCATTCATTCACAGTGCTGTGAAGTATATACAGGCTTATAGAGGGATCAGACATTACATGGACTCGCATGTGGCAGCAACAAAGAGATGCATTTAGAAAACAGGCAGTAAAAATTTGTTACACTTAGACTGAGGGCGGTCAACTCTGCAATGTGAGCCCAGGGCTTTAAAAGACTCATTCAAATATTAACAACTTTGAGTTTCTATGTTCTGGACTACGGGCTTTGTGTTACAGGGTGGGTCAATGTGCAATGCAAGAGTGAGAGATACTTTCCTTAAAATCACCATGAAATCAAAAATGGACAACACTTGTGTATTTTAATGGAATACTGCAGTATTTAAAATAAATGATTTCTCCGTGCACATTGTTTATTATTCATGTTATCTTTAGTTGTGTTTTTAGCGCAAGGGCGGGACAACCTGTCACTTACATGAGATTGCAGCAATAGCAAATGACAACGATCCAATCAATTCCTTTTGGACAACATCAAGTCTCGCCTCTCTTCTTATTCAAGAAGCCTAATAACTTAGATATACGTCCCAATAGGGTAGAAGACCTTGTGTTTCATGCAGACTAATCAGTCAGCTTCATTCGGCAATTAAATTATTAAAAAAAGTTGCTGCTTGCATTCATTCCTTTAAAAGGTGATGATTTGACATTTTTCTGATCTATATTGATTAGGGATGCACAATATTGTTACCATATAGGTTTTTGATTTTGATTTTGCCATCATCGGACAGTCACTTAAACACTGTAAAATATAATATTTAGCTAATTTTGAATTGAATATCAATTTCAATACTGATATTGATGAGGTTGTAATGCGTAAACTCAATTGTAGCATTTAAAGAAACATTTTTTTAAATAATTTATTGAAACAAAAAAGTATAAAATTTTAAGATCTGACATATTAAGAAAATAAGTATTGGTTAGAATTTTTATATCAGTGAATCTCTAATATAGGCCCTATTGTGACAACTGAACTAAACAATTGGATTTCACTCTATTTACCCAAACATTATATTCAATGTATGTATTTTAACATATAAATTGGTGGTTAATCCCTACACCAGTGGGTTTTGCACATTTTGGAATCACATACAAATACAAACCGAAGAAGGGTTTGGGTCACCTCAATGAAGTAGAAACTATGGTCATAGGCAAAACCCAAACCACACCCTGAAGGAATCAAAAATACATCCTATGCCTTTCTTAATACTCAGGACTATATGAATGCCATTCATAGTAACTTGAAGCTCAGTACTGAATCATTTGCTGACAACCACCTTAAAGGATAGTTCATACTTAGACACTGGCTTGAGGTTTTTTAAGCAACCTAACCATCACATGTTCAGGCCAAATATACTCATGCACAGTTATAGGGTTCAAGGGGTGCTTTTACATCAGTCTTTGACAAAACAGAGACAATGCATCTGTCAAAATGCAATTCATCAGTGGGAGAAATGACACAGATGGAGTGATAGGGTGAACAGATTACTGTAACCTTGCACTAAAAACATTATCGCCTATAAAACTGAAAATATACAGAACGGAGTTGCAATCAAATCTCTCGTGTTACTGTGTGAGTTACGATTCTTAGAAGGCAAAGTATAATGAAACCTGAGCAAATAACAAATAAATAAATAAATAAATAAACGTAAGGAAGTTATTTATAGTCCCTTACAATTATTACCATGGTAACGCATTTCTGCCCTTTGAAAAGTAAGCTTGCCTATATTATATAGCCTATATGTTACATGCACACATATATTAGGAAATATATAGATCTAATACATTTTCTTTTGAAGTTGAAATACATCACGTTATCAGAAACAATTAATGCTGCCATTCATGATAATCAATGTGTTTGATTTTTTAACAGTGGAGGCTGATACCCGGTTAAACTGTATGGTATTGAATATGGCATTGAATCTGATAATATAAACTGCTTGTGGTAGGCTATGCTACACTTTAAAATGCCTACCTGAATAATATGTTTAAATATGAGGAAAAAAATACATTATAAAAATACGTTTTATGAAGCCTAATAGCCTACAACATGGATGCATAAATGATTTAATATATAAAATCATGTTTATAACATTAATAATAACCTAATAATAACTGTAAACGTCAGTGCAACCAATAGAATCAGATAGGCTAAATATTTCAAAAATATTATGAAGGTTTTTTTTTTTTGTTCAAGAGTAGGCTAATCATAACTGCATGCCAAGAAAGACATAGCTACATCGCTACTCGTCATACATTACCTTGTTATTAATTTCAGGAAACATGTCGCTTTTTGACACGTGGATAATCAACACATCCAAGTCATAAGGCATAAGGCTTGAGAGGAAAAAAAAGAACGCGCTCGCTATTAAATCCAGCAGGAAACTTGCATCTTAAGAATCCCGTAAGACACCGGAACCCGTCCTGTCAGCACTGGAAAATAGCAGCGAGAACTTTGCGAAATGAATTGTTTCCCTATGAGGAGGAGAGGGGTTGAAAAGCTTTCGTCAGCAGGAGATTAACGGAAGGAGGCAAGCTGTCCGTCTGCTCCACTTGACGTGAATGTCCCGAGATATGCCACCTGTTCAGGTTTTCCAGCCTGACCGCACTCTATATAGATGTGTTTACGTGCGCTTACCTATCACTCACTGAACCCATATTCCTTCCATCCTAGCATATAGTACATTAGTTGGCCAAGTCATGGCGACCCTAAAGTGGAAATCCAAGACAGTTCTGACACAATGTCCGAATGTGCAGCGGCAAAAATAAGCTTCTAATAACACAAGCGGCTCACAGGCATTGAGGTTTTAGTGTGTACTTGCCGCGCGAGTGCCTCCGCTCACAATTTCCTCGCTTCGACACGGGCGTTGAGTATGCAACGGCACCGCCTTCGGCACTATCTGTTTACTGCCCTCTCTTTAAGTTTCCATCTGTCAACGAACGATGGGTCCCCAATAAATAACGCCTATCAGTATATTTCAAAATGTCACTAGCAGTGGGCGAGCCAAGAGCCCAAAAACCTCACTCAACCGTATTACTCCGTGATTAAGTGGGCTTTGATTTGAATAGAAGATTATTGTGTAGGTTTCAACTAGAACTTGTCAACTTTTTACACCCAGAAATTAAAATGACTGCTGAAAAACGTGTTTATATTTATACGTGTGTATTTGTAGCCTACATAAAAGTGGTCTCCCTTGTGGGGTAGTAGCCATGTTGAGAGTGTAAGTCCCCCTTTGCTTACAAAATAAATTATTCATGTTTTATAAATACATCTGCAGTTATTAGTAAATTAAACTTGTGGTTAATAACTACAAAAATGATTTTAACAACAGAAAATTAAGCAAAAATATAGTAAGAGTAATCTCTATATTTAAATATTAAACTGAATAACTCAAAAGTAATGTTTAAAAAAAGTTATAAACATACTCACTGAGCCATGCACGTTATACTTTTGTTAAGAAGGGATTATCCAAAGCACAGAGTACCAACTTTTTTAATAACTGAACTGTTTTTTAAGTTGACTTGGCATCTTGGTGACACATTTGCAAGTAGGCTATGTATGTTTACGGATAGACCAACGATAAAAAAAATTCACAGAGGGAAAGTGAGAATGTGTGAAGAGCCCTTACGTCTACTTTGGAGAGATACATCTTGATTGCAAAATGGATTTCTGTGACCTATACTAGTGAACTATTTATTTTTAATGATATATATAAAAGCAGTATACTGCTTCTGAAGGCACTTTTGAATTGAATTATCTATTGAATTATCATCAAATGGCCAAAAGCCCAATGTAAGCCCCTTTTACTGGGCTTAGTTTGACTTATTCTAGCAATACAAAACACTTTAAGCCTTCATAAATGGCAAATATAGAAGGTAGCAAGTTGACACTTTTTTCACACCTGTTCCTTATAGACTTCACTGCTCACATGTAACAAGCATGCAGAGGCGGAAGCTGTGCAGTGAGCACTGTATCTGATACAACGTGACTCACCATGTAGGCTTATTATCGAACCACCTTTCTCAAATGTCAGATTCAGGCAGCCTGTGTCTATACTAATTTAAGACTAACAGTGATTAGTTCTGAAGATGAGTGATAACATGTTGTTTTGAACTTGGGAATAATTACACAAGCGTGCATAGCATCACAAAACCTTTGGATACATGCATACAATAATACACAATAATGAGTATTGGTCTACTTCAGTGAAAAACTATGTAAACAAATCTAAATGCAATGAATAGATTAATATATTAAAAGGCACAGGTCATGAAAAAATAGGATTCTGTCATTATTTACTCAATTTCATGTCTTTCCAAACCCACATTCTGTTATTTGTTTCATTGTAAAAGTTTTCAGATAGATCCATATAACAGTTAATCAATCCCCTTAAGACAAAAACAATAAAAGCAGTCCATAGAAAACAGAATACAGGTTTAAAAAGAAGACATAAGTAAATAATGACAGAATGTTCATTTTGGGGTGAAGCTTTTCCACTGTAACTACTCCCTTGAGAGACTATCTACTAAAACAAAGACAGAGATTAATAGGCAGAGAGACAAAGGTGTGTGAAAGAAGAACACTTGCTATGGTGGGAGGAAGAGAACAAGGCCTGATTATGATTAGTGTTTATGTTACATAACACAGAAGCACTCTAGTAATCATGGTGAGCTATAAGGATGAACTATTCCTGATGGAGTGCTCGTTCAGCACAATGGAGCTCAGAGAGAGCACACATGACGCCTCTTTCCCAGCTCAATCTCCATCAGCCTGCCAGAATTTCTGGTCCATCCCATTCAAGGCTCCTTTATTAAGAACAGCTCTGCATGAAAATGTGTGAGGTAAATATACCACTCACACATTCACTCCTGTTGATGCAGTCATGATTAAAAAGTGATAGACTGCTTATTTGCATTTTATAATCAGCCATTTGAAGTAGAATTTACTGATTTGGTAAATAATTGTTTTAGCATAATTATTTAAAGAGACAATGAATTGAGAAATCTACTTTCCCTTGCGCCTTTGATATATAAAAGTTCATTGTGATATAAGAATATCCTGTTTCGGAGCTGAAAACTTCCTTGTTAGTCAAAGAAAAGCTTTTATTGACCCCATGCCCAGAAAACGAGAGCTCTCAAATATATATTGATCAATGACGTAATAAAATGCCGCCTCAACAGATAAATATGTACGCCTGCTTTTTTTTTTATATATATGTGACAGTATTTCATTGTTACAAATCATTTTGATTATGTGTACGTTAACAGAACATACTTTAGCATGTGTCAAATGCTGGAGAATCCTTTATTTGTTGGTTTATTGCCATTCCGGATCAGACTCGGACATGTGTGGGCCAGGGCTGGCAAATCTCAACATCCCGGGGCTATGTGTTTTCCAGACGAGCTATCAAACCGTAAGACTGTCAATAGTCAATAACATTCCTTATTTATCTGCGTCGTTCACTTGACTTAATATTTGAAGGCCGTGCGCATGTGTGCTTGGGTGTGCTTATATCCACCAATCGGACAGGCCAAATAATAAAAAATTATATCCCAATCAGTCGCAGGTGGACGAGAGATAAATCTTTGTGCTTGTTTTATAAAGACGTTGTGCGAGCCCTGTGAGAGAATCATTCCGGTTGCCGCTTTTAAAACAATCCTTCCCTCATGTGAACTGACAGAGAGCAGAAGCTCATTAAATATGCATATTTCTTTCATAGAAGTCAGGTTAACGTGCTACATTTAAACAACATTTTATTCAATTCATAAATTCATATTTATATAGCATAGTACTTTAGATTTAGCTCACACAAGTCGCAAAACATTTAAACATAAGTTATTGCCTAAATTCACACACATTTTAAATTAGAAACTTACAATAGTTTAAAAACAGCCAACTCTCGTATTTTCTTTCGTTTTTAAACCCTTTTAAAAGAAATCCTGCAGGTCATAAAGAACTTTGTTTTCCACCTCCAAGAAAGGACGAGTGCTATCGATTATGGTACTTTTTTTAACGTAAATGCCAGGTAAGGTGTCATTTCCTAGAAAAAAGCCACGTGTTGACTTTGAAACATGATATATTATATGCATCTGTGGTGAAATTACTAGATTTTCGCGTCAGTACATGTTTATTTTAATGCGAGCAATGTTCTGTCACTTTAATGCAGCAGTGCAGCACAGCAAAAAATAGACTCGGTGCTGAAACAGTCGCCGCACTGCTGTAGACGCACCGCTCCTGGAACGGACCGACGGACCGCATCCACATGCAGTGTGAAAGCTGAAATCCGTTAACATGGGTACGGAAAAAAATATGCACCGCATACGCACTGCAAACGGAGTATGTGTGAAATGGCCGTTAGTCTTCAGTCCGGCATCAAAACTGAGCGTTCAAGAGACAGTCTCAAAAGGAACCTTTAGTGAAAGAGTTGAGTGAGGAACCTTTAATCAAATCAACATTTTGATCCAAAATGTTTGACTTTGAGAGAAAAAAATTAAACTCTGTCATCATCCACTCTCCTTAATGTTGCTCAAAACATGTAGCCTTTTTTCACTGAGCATAAAAGTAGTGAGAAATAGTCTGCTTCTTATGAATGGCTGATGACTGCAGCTGTTAAAACTCCAAAATAGTTCCATAAAAGCAGCCCATGACTTGTGCACTATATTCTAGTCTGAAGACATACAATAACTTTATGAAATGTTATGGTGCTTTTCTGGATCTTGACATACTACTACTGCCTCTGTATACCCGTAACGGTTACATTTTTGCAAACTTTTCATCGCAGTGCAGCAAATAGCATGACAGACATTTAGCTTAATATTTTTTGTGCCTTGTGAAGAATTATATATTGCAGGTTTTGTGTGCATTTTAAAGACAAGTGATCACTTTGCATTTAAAATGTTTATATTCTCAGTCATACTAAAGTAAATCAGAACAGAATTAAAAGGACTGGATGAAAAAATATTTTTCCAAAACATCTACTGTAATATTTACTCTTACAAATTCACTAAACTTGCTGAATTGCAATCTAGCTGATCTAGAGTTGCAGGTATCCATAATACATTAAAAGGGGATGGACATTTTAGGAGACGGCACTTTCTGTTGGCAGAACACCGTTAATCTTTACCTCGGGTTGAACTCTCCGGTTTCCATGACTCTGTCGGGTGCCCCAGCAGTTCTGGAGGATCTCAAAGCCACAGCAAGGTGGTGTGGTCCCTTTACCACCCATGATGGGGTCTCCCCATGCTGCAGTAACCACACGCCTCAGTCCCACCACATCATGTCTACCTATCGTTAAGGAACACTGAAGTTAACCAAAACAACTTTGGTCGGTGATGATCCAGAGCTCCATGGTCCGGACTGAGCAACTCGAATGGACCCTTTCCTTTCAGACTTATACAGACATGTGCTTGTCCAAAAGATGCACAATCTCTGGATATAGGATTGAGGAGGATGTGGTCACAGTCACTTCTCTGCGCTGTGTCTAAGAGTCCATTTCGCATGTCATCTCTTCTCGAGGAGATGTGTGTTGTAGAGAGGGATAAATGGGTGGTAACAGGGAGCTTGGTGACGTGTGGATGAGACTCCACAAGGGAGCTATCCTGAGCCGGAGGCTGAGCAGTGGGGGCTCTCAGTGCCATCTTCCTCTTCCTCTATGGGATGCATCAGGGGAGTGATCCCTGACAGTGGAGCTCCACTCAGGGGCAGCAGAAGTGGCTTTTGTTGGGACTTCTGGTAACCCCTCTCTCCCAGAGGCCGTCTCCTGGAGACAGAGTCGTAGATATTTTCTCCCTGCCGCTGCTCACATTCCCCCAGGACGCTGACAAACAGCAGCGAAGTGCAGAGAGGAAATCTTATCTCTCGGCATGCACACAAAGGCTTTGGTTTCTCTTGCTACAGCACAGAGAGACTGGGAAAGCTAGCCGTGCCCTTCATAGTGATACCTCCGCCATTTGCCTCCGTGTATAATATTTCGGACTGTTTCAGCCATGTGGGCTTGGGGTCTAATGTGTATACCCACATCTCTCAGCGCCACTTAGGAGAGGACAAATCGGATCTTGTGCACATGCCACTAACTGAGAATAGGAATGTATTTACCAACTTTATGTTTACATTGTAACTGACATTTGGAAGGCCGTAGACATATAACTTCAATCATGTCACTCAGTGGTTATGTAACAGATGTTTCGCCTGTAATCACATGGCTGCTGGGGTTTTCAATGTGAGGTGTGAGGTTCCACTATGATATTACAGGCCTTCTGGCAATACAATTATTTTAAAATAAAACAGCCTGGAACTGTAAATAAATGTACCTCTTATATTGAATTTCTCCAAAGCTAACACAGATATATTTGCATTAGGATCATCTTTTGTAAAAGATTTTAAACCAATATACAGGGGGGGTCCAATCCTACTCCTGGAGGGCCACCTTCCTGTAAAGTTTAGCTCTAATGTGATTCTGGTAATGAGTCATTACATATCCGTACGGCATGAATCTAATAAACTTAGGTACGACATGTATGTAGACTATGCGATAATGACACCTATTGAATCATAGGCTGTGATGCAAGTTAGGAAAAATAAAACGTCATCATCATGTGCTAGTGGTAAACAAATAGAGCAAGATTAATCACAATTTGATTTTTATGTGTTCTGAAAAAAAGAGGAGGAGAATATAGAAGCGGTCATGGCTAGTGAAAAGAGGCAAATTTGGCATGCCTTTTTTAAAATGGAACTAGAGGTAAGTAGTTTTAAGTTTTAGCGCCATGTCGCGTTGATCAATACGCCATTTCACGTTGCATTTTTATTGGCTAGTGAGTAGATGTAGGTTGTTAGCCTGACATCGTCATACTGACTATTCTAGTCAGAATATGAGTGATACTGCTCCATTGGGCTGTAATGATGGGGCGTGTTTCAACCGAACCAGAAAAGACCTCATTTGAATAGACCTACAACCAATCAGAACAACGGAGCGACGCATACCGTTATTTGTCTAATGTCAACAGTACTCAACTGCACTGTGTTGCCAAGTCGGTGTTTTTCCCGGGGGTGGTTTTCCATGTCTGCGGGTTGAAGCGACCTCCATTGTGATATATAGACCCAGGAATGTGAATTTTAGCAGGCAACCTTGCCAAAAGAACACACATTTCCGGAGAACTCCCCAAAAAGCTATTGGGCTTGTTTTTTGCTAGTTGTTGGTGGGTTTAGTTGTAAAAACTTGGCAACCCTGTCTGCACACACGCTGGAATAAGTAACGTAAGAAGAAAAAGATGAATGTAAACAATCTTTGCCGGTGTTGTAATTTTTTTTAAGGATACACAGAGTATGTACCAACACGATCATCATTTCTGAGAGAAATAGTGAAGGTGAATGGATATACGAACAAGTTTTCTCAGTTTAAGCTGGGCATACGCTGTGCGATTTTCTTCCGATTTCGAATCGAATTCTGACTCGTGCGACTCTTTTTTGGGTCACGCCGATTTTCAGTTTTATCGTGCGTCGTTTGCTTTGAAGTGTTCGTGCAGTGTACAGGGGGAAACGAGAGGCAACAAACCTCTCTCGATCAGGAATCGGATGAATTTCTGGCATGTCAGAAATTCTGGTCGCCCCTTGTGAGGTTATCGCACTGCTAAAGCAAAGCCATGAACTGATTGCCTGATTTTCCCTCACTGCGCCTGCGCAAAAGCAGAAGTTTAACCTTTTATTTTTTTATTTAGGGCTAGCCTACTTGTTTTACTTTCACACTCTATTTATTTATTTATTTCGTTACTTGTATTAAATATTAATTAATATTTAGCCTACTTAATCGTATTATGACGGGAAGTGAGAACCGTTGTCCATCTTGACACGATGTCATGTTGTCCTTTTTTTTCTTCCTTTTTTTCTTTTCCCGTTTGAATTCCTGAACACGAGTCAGTGGATATCAAACACAATGTGCAAACGCAGTCTCAAACCCAGTCGATTATTCCCTACAGAAAGTGAAAGTAAAAACTGACAAGCAAGTTCGACCCATATATTTTAGACAATGAGAGATTAATCTAATTCAACATGCTGATAATGTAGCCTATTGTCTTAATTTATTTTCTTAATATTTCTCTTTTGGTCCATATTGTGAGAAAAAAATAGAAGAGAAGTAGGACCATTTCATGTTAAACAAGTTGTTTTTTTTAAAGTAGTTTCTCTCTTTATTTAGTCTTTTTATTGAGACTGACATTATTGCAGGTTTCTGACATTATAGACTGATAATCATTTAATTATAGATCTATAATTCCTTTTAATAATAAAAGTAGGCCTAGGCTACTCTAATAATAATAATAATTTTTATACATAAATTCTAAATCCTCTTGATATCGATAGCTGATGCATTTGATAGGCTAGCATGGTTTATCGTCGCAACAAGGCATGGGGGTTTTATTGCGCATTTTTCACCCGTACAGTGTGAGAAGACAAGTTGCGCTCGACGGTGTGACCGCACAGTGAGAGCACATCAATCATGAGCTTTAGCTTTGCATCGCATGTGATCTACCCGTACAGTGTGAGTAGGTAACCTTGCTGAAATCACATAGAAATCACACAGTGTATGCGCAGCTTTAGGATTAGAACAAATTCAAGTGCATTTGATGACATGGATGATTTTGCTACTGTTTATTATCTGTCCATCATCGTCTAAAGCCTGCCCCGTCAATTTCATTGGTCCCAACAGTTTCTGTTCGGGTATAATTACTCCTCTATGGATCAAGTCCAGACCGAACTGCCTGACCTCAAATGTTGTGGGCAGGGCTGCGTTCGGCTGGCATCCAGGCTAGTAGGTTGTGGCAGCAAACACAATAATAAGATAATCATGCTAAATTTCTGCCGTTTAGGAGCAACGACCACAGAAGTCGCCATGATTGGTCATCTTTCATCTGGAGAGCCTAAAATGGTACAGTGTGTACCAGGCATAACACAACTGCCTGAATGTTTTGGGTGATCCTGAAGACCCTGATTAGTTATTTCAGGTGTTTAAAGGGATAGAACTAAACTTCGCTGGAAGGAGAGGATTGGACACCCCTCATTCCTACATTCACAGTACATTTATTTCAGAGTTCTCCAATCTTGGTCCTGGTGGCCAGCATTCTTAAAAGAGTTGTTTAAGGTTCAGGTGTGTTTAATTAAGGTTGGAGATAAACTAGGGAGTTGGCCCTCCAGGAATAAGATTGGGCACTCCTAGTTGTGAACACAGTAGGGAAATATGTTCAGATTTCCAAGTATATGGCAAAAAACCCTCCCAAAAAACAGTAACTTTTCTAGCCTGGCTCATTCTCCCTTAACTAATGCTTGTGATGGTGCAAACTGGGTGTGGTTACTCAGTATCACCCATGCTATTAAAAATGTTCAACAATGTAAATTCATGAATGCAACAGACTGATGGCTATGGCCTAGCTGGCAGATGTGCAATTTAAGCATATGTAGCGATCAAGTGGATATAAGTAGTTCAGGCGAGAAAAGGGTCATCCACTAGCAGGTGTTGCCGAGTAATGGATTAACCACATGTGACACGTTTAGGAAGCCAAAAGATAAAGTGGAGGTAAAGTCTTCACCTTTGCTAAGATGTTATTTTTGCACATGACCATATGCATGTGCACCTTATTGAAACTACAGATGGCAGTCTATTTTAAATGGTTAAGTACGTTGATGACCAATTTAAGCCTGTGCTTGCCCTAATATAATTAAACAGTATAAGTATGTGTCTGACAAGTCAGTTAAGTCAACTAGTGTAGCACTGACATTTTTCAATATATATGTAGAACCAGATACATATTTAGGGATATCTTAAGGAAGCCATATAATATTATCCAAACATTTAAAAGACTATTTTTAGCTTGACATACCATACAACAAAACTCCCCAACGCTTAGCGAGACGATCAAAAGCACAAGCCTTGGCACAAAGTCCAAAGATGTCAACCTGAATATGTATAGCCACTATTTTAAGGACACTTTTAAACATTCTATACTCAAAAAGACTTTTTGCTGTAAAGAGTATTTTTTTTAGCATATTGCTATGCAGTTGCTAGGGTGTTCTGGGTGGTTGCTTAAACCCTATGATATTTGAGACATTGTCTTAGATCTAAGTCTATCGGACTCACTCGTTTTATCATCTACCAGGCAAAATGTAGCCAATTAGACATCTTTAGCAGTATCATTTACATCTGTTGCACTAACACCCAAGCTTCATGCCAAATCCTAGTCCTTAGGATTATGGGGTTTATTTTAAACCTTAGCAAGCACCATTGATGGAAAAAAATGAATGAATAAAAACAACACTCCAATCTCTCACGAATACAGTTGGTATTTACTGATGCTAGAGATATACAGATGTCCATGTTCAACAGTAGAGTAGTTCAATGAGTGGGCAGAGAGAAAGACTGACAATGCTTCACTCACTTATGCCAGCATAAGCAGCATGAGTAACATTATCTATCAAGGTCAGCTGTCTGGGCCAGGCCTCACATGGGCTAATCCTTATCACACACACACAAATACACAAACCCATAAGCATACACACAGTGGATGGGACAGGATGACAATGATAACATTCAACATCTATTCATGTTTAAATTAAAAGCTGATATCTAATTATTCAGAGAAGCTTTGCTTTTGTTGTCAGAGATTTCATTTTTGCTTTGACCTATAGACTTTAAATGTGTTGACTCTGAGCAGAGATGTCCCCATATAGGCCAAGGATTGAGACAAAATGACCACACTTTTTTTAACAGTGTCAGGGAAGCTACTTTTAAATTGTAACTACAAGCTAGTACTTAAGTTACTAACATAAATAGTGCTAAATAGGTATTATTAGACCTATGTAGGTTTAAGGTATTGTAATTACACTAAAAGTGAATCTTAAGTACACAAAACTTGATTTACAGACCCAACCTTTATTATTAATCACTTTACAGATTATTTGAGTCTATCTTGTTGATTCAGTAGCTGCTCTCACAGATTTATTTAGGTAAAAGTTTCAAGAGTCTGATTCAAATCGGGAACTGAGCTTGTATGTATTTTTGAACGTCTCTTTTAAATAACCAACTCGAAAGAGTAATTTGTTAATGAATCTGACCACACTAGTTGCAATAGATTTGTTTTTGTGTGAAGTTATCACAGGCAAAAACACTCCTGATTTTTTTTCTTGCTGACATTTTTTCTTGCTATTTTGCGCTACAGTGCTTTTTTTAAGAACACATCATATGTAATATTTAGACTGTTAACCAGGTAAAAAATATAATTTAAATAGTCTAAAATAGGCCACCTGACCTGTAGAGGATAAATCAGTTTGGAGAATTAACTGATGGATGGACTGAAAGTCGAGCTAGTGAGTTTATATATTTTAGTGATACTTTATTTAAAAGTAATTCTCAAATAATAGCGAGACAATCAGAGAGGTGAAACTCAAGTAATCTCATTCAGGTCCTTCTGTTATACAGCCATCAAAACACATTTGTATTAACTGCCTTCACCAATAGGCTACATTTCGAGATAGGAAATGCATCCGACATGTGCATAAGCGATGACACGTCACAAACAAGCATCTTTTTACATCATAGTTTTCTGGCATGAAAGTTCTATCGTTGTTTAGTGCATTTGTTATATTTAATAGTTATTCAAGGGGTTCGCTAAGCGTCGAATATTTTTTTTGTCCTGTCCTCTCTTTGAACTTAATGCAACTAATCCATCTTTTTCAGTGGCCATCAGTCATCTTTAACTTGATCTTGAGCATTAAATCAAGGATATAAATATGCAGATTTATTTCAAGGCTATGACACAACCTTGAAGATATATTTTCTATTACCAAAGGAGGGAAAACTAAACAAATGAAGATCTTATCATCATTTACAGGAACAACACATTTGGATGGGACTTTTTTACAGTCCTGTTCCCCTTGTACATACTATTAAAGTAATTGCAATAACTGGGTAATAGCTATAGGTACTTATACCCCTAAACCTAACCATAACCCATGTAGTTACCTTATATTACCCAGTCCTTTCTTAGGTAAGTACACGTACGTGCACATACTGTAAAATAAAGTGCAATCATTATTTCTACAGTCTGCAGGTAAAGATGTTTATCTTGCAGGATTATGGGCATCAGTTAACTAAGCTCAAGAGACTAGTTACCTCAATGATCTCTGGTTGCCTGGGTGAAGAGAGAAACCTCAAACCCTAGAAACACCAAGCAAGGGACTATCTTGTTATTGCAAAAATAATATCCCACATGGTTTACGTATATACCGGTTAGATTATCTTAAACTGAATTACAAACGGATGAAATCTGCACTTCTTTAATAAATTCAATAAATTAATTTGGACTGCTCAGAGCCAGGTTGTACAACCCATGGGATAGACACACACTTTCACTAATAAAACCCTTTTTTGTCCTTTGTCTAAGAATAATGAAGGAATAAAATATTCTATCACAAGTTGAAAATTCACAACCATAAAATAATTACAACCATCCGACACCACAGCATCATATATATATATATATATATATATATATATAGTATTTTATTATTCATCATCCTGCTCCACATCTTACCTTCTCTCTGTTTTCTCCTTCCCCTCTTTCTGATTCTGCCCTCGGGCCCATTTCTACTTCAGGCAAGGTTAGAGAATAGCGTTCGGATGAATCCAGGGAACAAATGATTTAACAAATCCAGAGCTAGTATGGAAGGCAGCTACAGCGTGGGCTGCGAATAAGCTGTTTGGGTGGTGTGGAGTTCCAGCCAGTGAGCATGCGGTCTGGTGCTGACATGTTTGACCCTGGACGGGGAAGGAACCTGGCGATAAGGCATTGAGTGATGGAAGCAGGTGCAGTCAGGCCACCACGCGCTCATCTTCACCATCCGCCAGGTTCTTTTTATTGCACTCGCATTCTTGTGCTCTTCAGAAACGCATTGCATAATATCAGTGTCACGTTCAGGTAAACATGGAGGTTATTTTTATTGTAGACTAATTACTTTCTTGGCATGTATGTACAAAAGCTGTGTTTTAATATGCTTTAAAGGGATAGCTCACCCAAAAATGAAAATTAGCCCATGATTTACTCACCCTCGAGCCATCGTAGGTGTATGACACTTCTTTCAGAAGAATACAATCTTTGTATAGTTATATTAAAAAATGTCCTGTCTCTTCCAAGCTTTAAAAAGTTAGTGAATGGCAGCCCAAAAATCCATTATAAAAGTAATCCACACGTCTCTGGGGGGTTAAAGGGTTAGTTCACCCAAAAATGAAAATTCTGTAATTATTTACTCACCCTCATGTCATTCGACACCCGTAAGACCTCCGTTCATCTTCGGAACACAAATGAAGATATTTTTGTTGAAATCCGATGGCTCAGAAAGGCCTTCATTGATACCAATGTCATTTCCAACAAAGCTTTGAACATTATGAATCAGCCAGCGTATTGATTCATGATTCGGATCGCGTGTCAAATCAATTTTTGTAAGTTTTTGTAAGAGAAATATCTATATTTAACACGACGATGTTGGAGGTTATTGGTAGTATTTTGAACTGCGAGAGGCGTTACACTTTCTTCACAAGTTGAATAAGAAAGGCGCTCTGCATGGCGGAAACTATATATTTTACTTCATAAAGTTTTAAATATGGATATTTATCTTACAAAAACTCATCAATTGGCTTCAGAAGGCCTTTATTAGGCCCC
Organism: Pseudorasbora parva; assembly: GCF_024679245.1. NCBI lineage: Eukaryota > Metazoa > Chordata > Actinopteri > Cypriniformes > Gobionidae > Pseudorasbora > Pseudorasbora parva. Next base: position 21,172,711 of record NC_090196.1, on the reverse strand, counting down.
CCTCCTTCTCAAAAAATTAGTATATTGTGATAAAGTTCATTAGTTTCCATAATGTAATGATAAAAATTAAACTTTCATATATTTTAGATTGATTGCACACCAACTGAAATATTTCAGGTCTTTCATTGTTTTAATACTGATGATTTGGCATACAGCTCATGAAAAGCCAAAATTCCTGTCTCAAAAAATTTGCATATTTCATCCAACCAATAAAAGAAAAGTGTTTTTAATACAAAAAAAGTCAACCTTCAAATAATTATGTTCAGTTATGCTCAATACTTGGTCGGGAATCCTTTTGCAGAAATGACTGCTTCAATGCGGCGTGGCATGGAGGCGATCAGCCTGTGGCACTGCTGAGGTGTTATGGAGGTCCAGGATGCTTTGATAGCGGCCTTAAGCTCATTCAGAGTGTTGGGTCTTGCGTCTCTCAACTCCCTCTTCACAATATCCCACAGATTCTCTATGGGGTTCAGGTCAGGAGAGTTGGCAGGCCAATTGAGCACAGTAATACCATGGTCAGTAAACCATTTACCAGTGGTTTTGGCACTGTGAGCAGATGCCAGGTCATGCTGAAAAACGAAATCTTCATCTCCATAAAGCTTTTCAGCAGATGGAAGCATGAAGTGCTCCAAAATCTCCTGATAGCTAGCTGCATTGACCCTGCCCTTGATAAAACACAGTGGACCAACACCAGCAGCTGACATGGCACCCCAGACCATCACTGACTGTGGGTACTTGACACTGGACTTCAGGCATTTTGGCTTTTCCTTCTCCCCAGTCTTCCTCCAGACTCTGGCACCTTGATTTCCGAATGACATGCAAAATTAGCTTTCATCCAAAAAAAGTCCTTTGGACCACTGAGCAACAGTCCAGTACTGCTTCTCTGTAGCCCAAAAGTGGCTTGACCCGGGGAATGCGGCACCTGTAGCCCATTTCCTGTACACGCCTGTGCACGGTGGCTCTGGATGTTTCTACTCCTGACTCAGTCCACTGCTTCCGCAGGTCCCCCAAGGTCTGGAATCGGTCCTTCTCCACAATCTTCCTTAGGGTCCGGTCACCTCTTCTCGTTGTGCAGCGTTTTTTGCCCCACTTTTTCCTTCCCACAGACTTCCCACTGAGGTGCCTTGATACAGCACGCTGGGAACAGCCTATTTGTTCAGACATTTCTTTCTGTGTCTTACCCGCTCGCTTGAGGGTGTCAATGATGGCCTTCTGGGCAGCAGTCAGGTCGGCAGTCTTACTCATGATTGCGGTTTTGAGTAATGAACCAGGCTGGGAGTTTTTAAAAGCCTCAGGAATCTTTTGCAGGTGTGTAGAGTTAATTAGTTGATTCAGATGATTAGGTTAATAGCTCGTTTAGAGAACCTTTTCATGATATGCTAATTTTTTGAGATATTGGGTTTTTATGAGCTGTATGCCAAAATCATCAGTATTAAAACAATAAAATACTTGAAATATTTCAGTTGGTGTGCAATGAATCTAAATTATATGAAAGTTTAATATTTATCATTACATTATGGAAAATAATGAACTTTATCACAATATGCTAATTTTTTGAGAAGGACCTGTATAACTCTGATTGTATTTGTCTGAAAGAAAAATGTCATATACACCTAGGGCGGCTTGAGGCTGAGTAAATTATTGGATCATTTTTGGGTGAACAATCCCTTTAATGCATTTCACTATACTTTTTTTTTTTTTTAAATATAAAGTACTATGATTTTATATATACAAGTTTTATGTGATAATTAAAGAAAGGATTTTTGAAGATTGTGTAATTAAAAACAATATTCAGTGGTGCATTGTCGGTGGTTTAATAACCATTGTCACACAATAAACCATTGGCATCCAAAGGAGGATTCTGTCACACAGGTAAACTGAGAATTGTTATGTCACTGTCTGTGCATCCTTAACACAACCATACACTACACACTCAGACACACACGTGACAACATCAAACAGAAGGCAAGGTGATCTTCCTTTGTAACAGACACAACATAGAATCTACTGAAACAGTGTGTGCCTGACCATATATTGAATGCATTGTATATAATCCAAATGGTTCATTTGTACGGTTTGCTTCAAAGAACCAATTAGCAGAGACAGATTCAGTCATCAAGTGATGTCTGACATCAAACTGGCTTATTACATTCTAAAACAATCATATGTAGGCACTTTTTTTCCAGATTCAATTGTTTTAGTAATTCCATGTATCCCGTTTCAGACAGATATTGTAGCTATTTTATGTTTTGGCAAATTGGTGGTAAATGCATAATAATTTGTCTGATTTCAATCAATTAATTTTGTACCTTTTTATCTACTTTAGCACCACTGAGTGCGTATTCATACTTTTAAAAAATCTTAGATTTGTGTACAAATCAAACCATATCAAGTTTTCTACCAATTCGTCAAAACTTAAAATAGCTTAGTTTTCTTATGAGATTGGGTTTGGCGGTTTTAATCTGAATCAGTTTGTTTGTGCGAACAAATCATTCAGACTGCTTTTATGAACCAGTTGGACCAATTGCAAATATTAGACTTAAAAGAAGGACTTGTTAATGAATTGGGCATTGCTCTAGAGTCTAGGCAAATTAAACTTATGAATTTTGCAATAAAGAGGTTCTGTTTAAAAGTTAAAGTGACGTGTAGCCAACTATGGTGGAATTTGTGCTCTGCATTTCACCCACCAAAGTACACACACACATCAGTGGGTATTGAACACACACCTAGAGCAGAAAGCAGCCATTTTGCTTTGGCACCAACGGAGTGATTTGGGGGTTATGTGTCTTGCTCAATGCACCTCAGAGAGTGCCATTCATTCACCCCCCAACAACATTTCCTGCTGAGAATTGAACCCACTACCTTCGGGCTACAAGTCCAACTCTCTAACCATTAGGCCACAATTGTCCCTTAAAAACAATTCCAGAAAGGCTTTACTTTGTTCCTTTCACTTCGAAAACACTTCAATTAAATCCTTAGCGCCGAAAACCTGAGTCTGGTGTGGTTTGGAACCATTTTTAAGAGATCTGCATTAGCCAAACAATCTTTTTTAAAACCACATTAGATCATCACCATTAAGTTAATGACATAACTAATCCAACATTTAACTATTTCAGCACAGCTTCTCATCAAATTAAGCTAGCTCCCCTTTGTAACACTTTACAGGTCTGCGAAATCCCAGCGGTACATCACATGGAAACACACACCTCTGGGACATGACACACGGCTTATCATAATGACAGATCTCAGGACTTAATCAACACAGAATTAATCAGCACTGTTTGTGTGACAACGACTCTGTCATCAGTGAAGTAGAACAGGTGATCCCATTATATCATAATCACTATCATATGATGATGTAACTCCAATTTTTTGTTTATAAACAAACATCTCTGATAATCTTAATGAGATGGATTAGATGAGGCATTTCCAGGAATATTATGTAACAACATTCCTTGTTTTATATATTGTTAGACAGCTCAATTGTATTTTTTGAGTGCTTCTATAATTTGAGTTTGAATGCGTCAACACTAGTGAAGTTTACTCTAACAAACATACAGCGTCATTAAGAGACTCTTGAGTCACTAAAGCCCCTACAAATCCAATTATGCCTTGTCAGGGCGAAGAGGCAGCCCGGCTGACCAGAGCTGTGTTAACTCAAACAATGGAACAGATACAATGATAAAGCTAGACACTGGTAAAGCTAGACAGGTCAAGCTACGCTGTAAAAACAAACTTATAGAATCTACAAAAAAAAGAACAATTTGTTTCAGTAGATTTCATTCCTTGTGTTGAATAGTGATGTTCGATTCTTGAACCAATCATTATTTTAAGCCAGTACCTGGAATCTAACTTCAGTTCAGGGTTGATGATAAAAGTTTTACAGCTGAAGTAACTATGTAACTCTCCTAACCAGCCCTTTCCAAAACATTCTGGGAGCTAAAAATCCATTGCCAAATTTCAGTTAATGCTACAAAGATAATTTGGGGTGTCAAACTCAGTTCCTGGGGGGCCATTGTCTTGCAGATTTTAGCTCAAAACCAGAATTAAACACATCTAAACATGCTAATTGAGGTCTTCAGGATTATTAGGAACTTCCAGTCATGTGTTTTGGAGCTAAAATCTGTAGGACAGTGGCCCTCCAGGGTCAGAGTTTGACACAAAACCACTTCTTTAAGTAGATTGAACACAATTAAATTAAGAAACAAAATGTTTAGCATTTGTGTTATTGTAACTCATTTTAATTAACTTTAACAAGCATCAAAACATTTTTTGCAGCATAAGGTGCAAGCTGTACTGTTACAACCCTTCATATGCAAAAACATCACCGCAGACAGGTGGACAAACAAAAGATGCTGTCCACATGGTTAGCGATGTTCCAGAGTGCACCGGTTGATGCCAAAGAAAACATTCATTCATAATCTGCCAGTCAATAATTCAGAGAGGCTGATACTAATACTGTATGTTGGCTTGGAAAAAGAGGGGAAGCATAATTAAGAAATAGTGCCCTACTTTGTTTTTATGCTGAATGTTAAAGACAGATATGGTGCTTACACACTTAAATATGCTAGCATGTGTGTGTAAACACTGGCTGGTCTTGTCATGTAAATCAGGTGTATAAGGTGAAACCCACTGCTCTCTGACACACTGAGGTGAATTGCCGGGTTTAATTTGGAGTATCCAATATCATCAGGAGCGCTGCAAGGTCCCATAAGAAACATTATCGGGTGAGGAGTTCATCTCGATAATGGCTATATCATCAACGGAGGTCTAGGCCTGCCAACACTTAGTTTATCAGATACCAAATCCAAATGGGTCAACATATTCCATATGAGACTAAGATTGATATCTCAATAACCTGGCTGTGTTGAACTGGCTGCACATTTAGCATAAAATGTTAGTAGTCTCTGTGCCACTAGGAGAACTAAATAGAATTGAAATTTGTTTACTGAACTGTTTCTGGAGATATAACTAACTTTAAATTACTGGACACTAGCTCAGGGCTGGTAAATGGGAGGTTAATGGTTTGAAGGACAAAAGGAATAATTGAGTTATGATGTATCACTTTTGTGCCCTTTGTGTGAAAAAATGCATCTCTAGACTTTGCTTTTTATTAATTTCACTGCCCGCATGCATCTTGTGTTTTTTGCATTCAATAGCACTTATTTTCCATAATCTTCTTTAAATATACGATAAAAGGATGTGTTTGTTGATGTATTGCACTCACATTTCGCGTCTTTTGCAGCATCTTGCATTCAGCTCATAAAAATCACACCTCTACGCCTTACTGTTTTCATTCCACTGCCCTTGCAAGTTTTGCATTTCACTACACTCATTTATCATGTATTTTTAATGTAAACAATGCGCTACACAGACACATTTTCATTTCACTGCCCCATTGAAGGCCACTTAAAGGTGTCATGAACAGGCTTTTTTAAAAATATACTGTTGTTTGAGGTCAACTAATGACGTTTGTGTGGTTTTTACATTCAAAAACATCATAAACTAATTAGTAATAGGTTATTTTCTACACTGGTTTTGAGGCTCTCTCCAAAACGCTGGGTTTTGATGGCCCTGATGCACTGGGACTTGAAAGTAAACGCCCATGGCTAGGATTGGATAAGATTAGCATATTTAATTAGCTTAAGCTCCTGTCATATCTATGCCCCTGTCAGTTCAGTTCACATGAGGGAGAGGTTGTTTTGAAAGCGGCACCCGAAATTATTCAAGTACGTCTTTATCAAACAAACACACTAATTTATTTCTCATCCACCCCTGATTGATTGGATTATTATTTTGGTATTACATAGCACACACGATCGTCCATAAGCGCGAACCGCGCACACACACGTACACATGCGCGCGCCCTTCAAATGTCACGTCAAGAGAGAGAGAATAGCAGAGCAAGAAAGGAATATTAAGAGCTTCATCGGCCTGCCGTCGGGCTTCCGTTTTGGTAGCCCATCAGGAAAACAAACAGCCCTAGCTGGGACGTTGGGCTTTGCGAGCCCTAGCCAATACATGTTGGAGTCCAGCGTGCTAAAGGTATGTTCTGTTAGACACGTACACACAAGCAAAACAATCTATAACAATGCAATACTATTACATATAAAAAACTCACATAAGTGTGTTGCACCATTCTTCCTGTCGGATCCAATATAGAAGAAATAGCATTGTGAGATTTTGACAAACTATCCCGCAGTTAAATAAGTGAACACCACTGTCTTCCCCACGCCAGCTTGAACTTCATTAAAAATAAAGTTTAACCACACATTCCTAATATTAGGATCCGAAGGAAGCTTATGCAGCGACTGTGTTCTTCCACAACCAGGAATAGCGCAGTGTCTTGCTATCTTCTTCAGCATGTTTATTGCTGCTGGCTAGCGTGATCTGATGAGTCGGTGGGCGGGGCTGCTGAACTACACGTGCTTATTATTCTGTATACGCGATGTTTCATCAGTCGATGACGTCAAGATGCGAACACGATCGTTTTCTGGGCCTGGTGTCTATAAAAGCTTTTCTTTGACTAACAAGGACGTTTTCAGTTCTGAAACTTACATTTACATTTACATTTATGCATTTAGCAGACGCTTTTATCCAAAGCGACTTATAACTCAGGAGAACAGGAAGCGTTCCGTCAAGAAGAGGCAACAAAACACAAAAAGTGCCACACAAATACCAAGATTTGTATACCGCTCAGAGTAGCAAAAACCAGAAAAGGGAAGAAGAAAGGAGAAATAGAGGAGGAAAGAGTTTTTTTTTTTTTTTTTTTTTTTTTTTTTTTTTTTTTTTAGATGTAAGATTAAGTGCTCATGGAAGAGATGTTTTTACCTGTCTTTTGAATGCAGCGAGTGATTCTGTCGTGCGTATGGAGGGCGGAAGATCGTTCCAGATCGTTACATGATAATCTTATATTACCAAGACCTTTTATATATCAAAAGCTCAAGGGAAAGTTGATTTCTCAATTCATCACCCCTTTATAATGAGTGCTGCATTTGACTAAATCCATGAATAAATTATACAGATTTTTTTTGCAATTTTTTTAATGCATTTTAAAATTATAAAAATATAAAAAAAATTATATTTTTCCCTGTTTGCTGCCTTACATTTTGGATAGTCATTACTAAAAAAATTAACTAACTACACTGCTGTTTAATATTCCCATACTGTCATAAAAAGCCTTTAAAACTAATCTTAACAATATCTATATACAAATGCAAAAAACTCCTTTTCACATATCTTTTATTAATAGCATGACATAAATCTTCTCAGGCTTAAATTAGAAAATATAGCAGTAAGTACAGATGGACGGTATGTCCCACACAAACTGGAGCTAATGATAGCACAGCATCATGTTTAGAAGTGCCACATTTATTGAATCTCTCTTGCAGTCAAAGAAATGGTGGGAACGCAACGCCTCCACTAAAAGAACTAAAACCAGCACCAGTCCACCGTTCCAAAGCGGCAGCTGTTTCCATGGCAGCGCGACTTGAGCAGAAGTGGGTTCTCGCTCAGAGACTCGCCTCAAGGTCTTTACTGCCTCTCACTCTGATTGAAACGAGTTTCTCTGACGTATTAAAGGGATGCGCTGAGAGAATCTTGTTCAGATTGAAAGCAAAGATGCACATCATCTTGTAATACTGTTTTACAGACATTCTTGAACAAAAGAAAATCAGTATAATACAAAATCCATGACTAATCTAAAGCAATTTCACATGTAGTGTCTGTTCTACAAGAAAGCAGCAGTCACTCAAGACAAAAATATCTTAAAGAAGTCATAGATTTCACAGTTCAGGTTAGATGCTGGGCTCTGCAGTATAGTGTGTTTTACGTTAAAGGTATAGTTCTTTCAATCAATCAGTCAGTCAGTCAGTCAGTCAGTCAGTCTGTCTGCCTGGCTGCCTGCCTGCCTGCCTACCTACCTACCTAGGAGAAAACTAAGGAGAATAACTTAAAGGTGCACTATGTAGTATTTTTGCAGTAAAATATCCAAAAACCACTAGGCCAGTGTTATATATTTTGTTCAGTTCAGTACTTACAATATCCCAAATGTTTCCAACTATTTGTAAATTGTGAGAAAATTGCTATTTTAACTAAGGACCGGGACGTTTCAGCATAGCGGCTGTGCAAGTCGTTGGTCAATCGCGTCATATCTGCGCTATCCTCGGTTTTATTCTGCAGAAGCGCTTTTCTCTTAGCAGTGTGAACATGTCATAGCAGTGCCGAGCGAATGCACAGAGTAACGTTGTATCTAATATGATATACAGAGTTGCTTTACCTTATAATCATGGGCGGAAGTGCGGGAGCCCGGCGACTGTGTCCCGTCCCGTCATAATAAAAGTCCTGTTACTCGCGGGCCGTGTGTTTGTAAAACAATCGCTCCAGCGGCCGTGCTCAGCTCCACAACACTCTGTCCTACTCTGCTTCACACTACAGTAACGTTAATAACCGCAGCCATGAACATGATTTCTGCACGAGTCCTATTTTCCACCGGCTGTGAGGTGAAGACCACATGTCCCAAGATACTGCACTCACACACTTGGCGTCATCAAACTACACCTTTGTTTAGAATAGGCGCCCTCCAGTGGACCAAAAGTTGCATAGTGCACCTTTAACACAACCACAATAACATTGATGATACCAGACCATGAACTGAACAAAACAGTGAGTATACAGAGAAGCAAACAAGGGAACTAAATGGGACACAGGTGTAATTAATCAGCAAATTACAAGGAGTTAAACAACAGGGAATCAGGAAACAGGGAAAACCAAATTAAGGGTGTTTACAAGACACCGTTTTCATTTTAAAAAAGGGAAACCTTTTAACTGCGTTTTGGAGGCCTGCAAAAGCAAGCTTTTTTAAAACGGATTTCAAAGTGCAAGGTTTTAAAAACGATGCCTTTACCTTCTCCATATAAACAACAAAAACATGAATTTGTGAAAATGGTGACATCATGTGCTAGCCTGACAAGCCAGACCCACATCAAGATGTTTGGTCTGGAAACTCACCATTGACAGGGCTCAATCCGAGGGGCGGGATAAACGTTTGTCTTTCAAACTCCCTCTGCACGCGATAGGATAGCGCAACCGACCAGAGCAACGAAGGTGAAGCAGAGCTCGTTGACAGATTAAACTTTCGCCGTATTCGGTCGGCAAAACTCTGAACACATCTTCCCTTCTTAAAGGGGGGGTGAAATGCTGTTTCATGCATACTGAGCTTTTTACACCTTTAAAGACTTGGATTCCCATCCTAAACATAGACAAAGTTTCAAAAACTAATGTTGGACGTTTGATGGAGTATTTCTGTGTTAAAAATACTCCTTCCGGTTTCTCACAAGTTTCGGAGAGTTTTTTTCGAGTATGGGTCTACTTGACGTTAATAGAACGGAAGGTCCTTGTATGGGCCGTACGGGCTCTTCTCTCGGTAGGGTGCGCGCGCGCGTGACTAGAGGGAGAGAGAGGAAATGCACGGCCGTACACTCTCTCAGCTGCAGATCCAGTCGTCCGTGAACACTAACGTCGGTTATAGTCCGCGCCGCGCTCCACTTCATTCCTCCACTTTGACATTAAGCGACTTAAACGCTTCAGCACAGCATTCCGGGAAGGCAGCGCTGCATTTGAACCGATTTGAACGCAGAAATGCTTCAGTCGCATCGCAAAGTGGATCTCCACACTCCAAGAAGTGTGTTTTTGAGGGAGCCGTCCCAGCGATAAAGGTTCGGTCCTGCTTTGGAAGCAGCCGGTGAGTAAAACTCCTTCAAATGTCTATGCTGTTGGCTATCGTCGCATGAGTAAACATCAGTAAACGACACGATCGCGTGCTTCGTCATTCAAATGCGCTAACGGACTCCATTGCTGTTCTATGTGTAACGTTACACTAGTCTGACGTGCAAAACCCTTTTGCTTGCTACTAAGATTTGGTCGCATACAATAGTCCATAAACCGAATCATGTCCTCATAAACTGAGAGTAAAGACAAATGTTGACAGGCCATTAATACAGTACATACCACAGAGACGGACGTCCTGCTGTTGCTGTTTCTATTTCAGCCTCCGAATTAGATTCTGGATCATATCTATTAGCTGAGATCGATAGCAAGGGTTTCTCCACGCTTGAGGACGTCACCGCTTTGCGCATTTGTCATTCTTTAGCTCCGCCCACACGATACGTCTCCAGGCGCTCGTTTTTTTCCGGAAAGACTCGGTACAGCCCATATTTCTTTTACAAATATAATAAAACTAAAGACTTTTCGGAGATATGAAGGATGCAATACTACTCTATAGGTACTCAAGATTGACATGAGATTGACTGAAACTGAGTGTTTCAGCCCCCCTTAAGAATGACTTCAGTGCCGTTCTTTGTTCTTTTATCAGAGAAAAGCTTAACTCCAAGTCTTCCAGAGTCACGGTCAAAGCTGATTCAAAAGACCGCCGTTCGCCAGTGTCTGTGTTTACTAGAAGCACAACTCGGCCGTCATTATATTAAGCCCCGCCCACCGACTCTATACACAATGTGATTGGCCCGACAAGAGTTTGGCGTTTACAGCTCAGAAGTGAATTGAGAGTTGCTAGACGACACTCGCGGCAAATTAGATTTGCTGCCGCTGGGGTGCGTCTAGATTTCTAGGCTAATCATGTGCATGCATATTCCATTCATGTCTGCGTATTACGTGTTCACGGCATGTTTCTTGACAAAGTGACAAACTCTTTTTGGTTATAAAGAAAGTGAATGGTGATGATGCTGTCAAGCTCCAAAAAAGAAAAGAAAAATTCAATAAAAGTTATATAATAACATATATTATAATAACCTTTTTGTGATTTTTTTTTGGCAAAGAGCACATGAAAATCCTGCTAAACATATTTTGTATTCCATGGAAGACAGGTTTGGAATGACATTCGAATGAGTAAATGATTAAAAAATTGTCTTTTTTGATAAACTACTGCTTTAAAAACTTGCAGTGCTGAGTAGACAGGTCACATAGTTTGGAAACAGGAGGACATTATTCTCTCTATAGCAGAACAGGTCAGCCATTAAGCAAACTGCCACCAGTGTTCCTGTTTTACAGGTACATTGCAGTGTCACCAACCTGTCATCCATAAAAAAATGATTGGCAATATTTTCAAGATAGAGGCACAGGGAGTTCTATCTCAGCAAAAACAGGCACCCACAGTTTCATAACATTAAATTGTAACTGCTTTATGGGTTTACCACTGCCTCAGAGATGTGGCATCTACCAGTCCCACAGGATACTGTACTGGTGAGGAAGAAGGGGTTGTGCTCAAAAACAACAACAACAACAACAACAACAACAACAACAACAACAACAGCAACAACAGTATTGGTACCTATGGAAATGTTTCCTTTTTGAACACAACCCATCTGGTGTCCTTTCTGTGTGGAGATTGCATGTTCTCCATGTGTCTGCATGGGTTTCCTCTAGGTGCTCTGGTTTCCCCATAATTCAAAAAATAAGCAGTATAGGAGATGCTAAATTGGATTGGAGACACTAAATTGTCTGTAGGTGTGAATACGTTTGTATGAGTCCCAAGCCATGTAGAGAGGGTTGGGCAAAGACCTAGCCACCTACCCCAGAAAAATCATTGCCAAGAAAATTCATGGACAGTCTCTCAAGTATGGTAAGAGATGGCTATAGAATCACCAAGAGTCTGATATGTCTGGAATGGTATTAGATAGAAGACCTCATTTGCTTCAGCTTTTAATGTTGTCCCCCCTGAAGTTGAATATGCACATATGCTGCACATTATTTATTTTTCCAAGAAGGTCCCTTTGAGATTAAAAGAAATCTATTTTCCAGTGGGTCGGCCAAGATGGTCATAGTTTGAAAATCATTCTACAGCCATGGAGCATAATAAGATAAAGCTGATTTTCAGTGATCTTCTGTGTTCTGAGTGTGAGTGAGTCATCCTTTTAGACAATGCATTCAATTCACCTACCTTTTTCACCAAAGGAAGGCTAATGTTCTTCTCCTTTATGAGTAGTTTCTTCCTTACAGCTTTTCTGGTTAAAGAAAAAAATTATAATTTACCAAGAAACAGCAATTAACAAAATAAATTAAGTGTAATTTTGAAGTAGAAAGACTGAAATGGTATGTTTGTGTTGTATTTTAGTTTTATTTGATTTCAAATGTAGGCTATTTAATGTTTACAGTGTAAAGTTACATGTAATAAAAAAACTCCAGGGGAAAAAACTCATAGAATTATATGCAGTTCAATGTCCACTAACTGAATGATACACTGGATATCTGAACAGTGCTATAGCCTACAGCAAGCTACTAGTGACCCCAGCTGGTTAAAACGTATTTATTAATATCTAACAAATGCTGTGGGCTATTGCTTCAACCCATGGTTGGTAACTTATATCGATAACCACAAGCGTTGGTTTAAGAAATTGTAACATTTTTAAACCCAACGTTTGGGTTTGTCAATATTTGACACAAACGTTGGGTTGAAACAACACTGCATTTTCAGTCAGTTTATTTTCACCTCAGATTTGTTCTCTATTCACTCTATATAGCATCATAAGCCGTCACATATTTTTGCAGATCGTATACATTTTTACATTTTCTGACATAACTTGCAAAACTTCATGCAACTAAAACCAAAATTTGAAAAATGCTTTACAACAAACTATAAAACAAACGTCGTTAATACTTGTTTACTACTTACTTTTTGTCCATAGTTAGATGCACTCATTTAATATGGTCTACGAAAATTCATACTCTCATATCCATCTTCTTCAGATTCAGTCTATTTGATGGATTAGTGTGTAGTAAACGGAAGCGCGCAGAGTGAAACTGATGAGCGCGGCAGGCAGGTGGCGCGCCTCCCACGCGCGTGTTCCCTCTTGTTGTAGTGATCGCCGTAACCATGGTGACAACGTTACAACTTACAATGCAGAGATTATTACACAAAGGGAAAAACAATTAATGTTTCTGAACACAAAAAATCTTATTTTTATGTGTTCTTGTAATTAAATACACATTTGAATGTTGCTTCAACTGCTTTAGGCATGTTTTTATTATTGGAAAAACTAAATAAAAAACAATATCGAAATTGTTTGACCATAAGAATATCTATTAAAATAATAAATAATAAGATATGAATGTGAATTATTTGTAGCTACAAGTTTATGGTCTAAAATGATCACATGGAAAAAAATTGGCTATAATTTTTAATGACTGTCCCTTTCATCACAGCCAACAATTTTCTTGAAAGTTGTTTAGGCTACAACATTGTCAAAGAAAAGTTTGAGCATTATAACAGACATTATGGGTAAAAACAATAAAAAAAAGATTTTACTGCATGCATGTCATTTCCAACCAAGCTGAAATTTGGTCAAACTTTGCAAGAAGTGTGAAACTATTATGTCAATATTATATAGGCTAGTGTAGCCTATTATATATGATACATCAAGTCAGCTATTTTGCATTACATAAGCCTATCCATTTTCTTTTACATATAAGCAGGCTTTTTTAAAATTCAGGCAACTTAATTATGTGATGACGTCCTTATATTTTCCTCATTAAGAATTTTAAAAGAGACAGTGCCGTGCGTGATTTAGGCTTCAAGAGACAAAGAGCTCAACAAATGTGTCACTCTACCTGTAACTGATACAGCATGCATCTTTAATAGAGGTCTTGTCTATGTAACAAAAGAGAACAAATCATGTATTCACACCTCATGCTTCTGTTCAACGACAACAGTATCCTATCCTAAATGATACAGTGACACTAAACTATTAATATTAAACTATTGCAGCATGAAAGGATTTGATATTATTCAGTGACATTCAGGTTCTCAAGTGCCATTAGGCCTAAGTTACACACATGCCTAGGCCCTATTCATAGGCTTTTTATTTTGAAATATTATATTAATAGCCCAATGTTTTATAAACATGTTTTATAGGCTATAGATGACAGGAGACTGCATAGATTTTACATGCAGTTGACAAAGAAAATGTGCTGTGCCTTCTTATATCTTGAAATAAACATTTTCATATTCAAGAATAAATATAATGTGCAGCAATGCAGCAATTTATTTATTTTTCATAACAAATAATCGGTTTTTGATTGTAAAGTCTCAGGACTGTGGAGGAGAGGACTCAAATATTTTTTGGATTGGACTATATGAGATCTAAAAGAACATTAAGAACTTATGTTGAGATATTTCTCTACTGTGCTATGGCGCTTTAGTAGTTTGTTAATGAACGAAACACTTTCAACAAATATTGTTTTGCTAACTTTTGGGCTGTATGTTGGTCTGGAATAGTAAATAATGATTATTGAGAAAGTAATAATAATAATAATGAAAATAATTAGGCCTACAGGAATAATTTACGACAAACCACGAGTCTCCTTTCGAGTAGAATCTGCTGTTATCAATCGAACACTAGCTTATCAGCTGACTGGCTGCTAAAACAAGCGGAGGTAAGCCGGAAGTGTCTTGCAAGTGAAATAATATTGAGCAGTTTACTGCATAATGTACGAGTGATAGCTGCGTATTTCAACCACTCTTGCTTTTCAAACATATTTGAGTTAGTATGTGGTTGTTTCGTCTCCTGGCACGAGCTCTTTTCCGAACACTAGTTTATTCATGTGATGTACTGTTTTTGAACAGCATTTGTTGTTCAAATTATTAAAACAATGATCAGATATTTACATCCAGATTTTCTGTATTTGTCTAACGAGAATTGATACATTACGATGCCATAATTATTAGACGTGCTTATATATTTCAGTCCATCTCTGCAGAATCTATGGCTGTTTAGGGAGCGTCTTACCTAGACAGCAATTATAATAATTATGTCTGTATCTATCGTCTATGCTGTAAATCCAATATTTGTATGTCTCTCTTCTAAATACAGGCTAAGATGAGGAAAAACAAAGGGAAAACCAATACAATTGAAAAGGAGTTTGTGTTTGAGTTTAAGGCAGGAAAACATCACTGTGTCCTCAAAGTACCACTTCAGTTCCCCCTCAAAGAAAATGTCAGTGATCTTCATGGGCGCATCATACTGCTTCATAAAATCCCCTGTTTTGTAGAAAATGGTAATATTAATATTTATCTGATCATGCATCTGATTCAATCCTTTATCAACATCATTATTCTCAAGTCATAAAAATGAATTACACTCTCTTACTTTTCTGCATTGATTTCAGACTTGAAAAACAGACTTGTCAGTTTCATAGAGAGGGAAACGTTAACGGATCATGACCGAGAGGCGGAAGCAGCCCTGCAGAGACTTACTAATGGAGAGGTTGATGTCAACAAACTTACAAATTTATGGGCCAAGGCCTATTCTGAGGTAAGAGCACAGTCTCAATCAAATAATACAATTATTTCAGTATCATTATATCCCTTCTACATCTGCACCAGCACTATTTTATTCATTGGAATGACATTTGCATTTTTTAAGGCCTATTTTTTGTGTTCAGACTTTTTTTGGAAAACAGCAGCATACATATTTCTTATTTATAGTGTTCTCTGAATATTAACATTAAGAAATATTTGAACATAAAAAATTACACAATTCAGCTTACTACCGTTCAATAGTCAAGTCAAGTCTTTTATTTACATAGTGCTTTACACAGTACAGGTTGTTTAAAAGCAGCTTCATATTTGTAAAACAGGAAAATGACTAGAAAACAAGAAAAAATTCTATTTACGCTAAGTGCTAATAGCCCGCCTTGTTGGCAGAGGCTATTTACACTAACTCTGCACATTGTCGTCTGGTTCGGCCAGACAAAATTATGGAAGATGTCGGATTAGGTCAGTCACAGTGGCAATGGTGTAGGGGTAAAGCACACAGGGTTGGGGGTAGGTGTAGGAAGGGCTTTATCATCCCAATAAGGTGGCATCCATTTAATACTTTAATAAATGTAATAATTTTTACTGTTATTATTGTATACCATTTAATGTACAACAACACTGAGGTGCAAATCATAGCTATATAGTATAATATCTAACTATTGTTTATACTTATTGCAAAGAAAATACTGCTATTATCTATCAATAATTGAACTTAAGAAAATGCTGCCATTTTCACTTAGTGTAAATATAAACTGTTGCTTTGTTAACTTAGTGTAAATAACACCTATTGCTAATAATATGACCACATCGGCCACATACACGCCTTAATACATAGGCCCATCCACATATACATGCGGTATTCACTCTTGAAACTATAATGACTAAGACTGACAGTGATAAATATTCATGTATTGAAATCTGGCCCATATAAATGTCATGAAAACACGATTCCTGGCTTCATGTCAATATCTATGGATCACTGGATCTTTGATAAGTTGTAAGGAACACGATATCGAGTCCAGCCTTTAAAATGATAACCGTTTGTTTTACTCGTGCTTTCCCCTATTAACTCCAGTCAATTAGCAGCTCTTCTGCCGGGCCTGGCTAAGGGGGTGTGTTCCGGCAGGAAAGTGACATCGATGTGTATGTTGCAAAGTTAGTGTCACAGATAGGAATGGACAACAATTAAAAAATCTGGGCCAAAGCGAAAAATTCAGGATGCACTTGGCCGAAAACCGAAAGTGAAAATAAAGAATAAATTAATAATCAATTATTCATCTAATGTAGTTAATAATCAACACTCAAATAGCTAAAACTGAGTTGTACAAACATTTAAATTACACCTTTGGGAGTTTTTTTTTTTGATAACAGAAGTGTTTCTACTTCAGTTTGTTGGTGAAATAAACATTTAAATGACAATAAACTAATAACTGTAGTTTTCATCACAGATTTACAATGTATATATTTATCAAAATTCTCTTAAGATGTTATTTTTTTCTAGCTAACTAATGAATTTAAGGCCATTGAGGTAAATGTAAAGTAAAGTGACATTGCTACAAGGTGTTTTATCGACATCTTTCCCCGGTTGAAACACTGATTGAGCAATTCCATTTTCATTGCCATTTATGCATTTGGCAGACGCTTTTATCCAAAGCGACTTACATTGCATTCAAGGTATACATTTTTACATTATTATCAGTTCAGCAATTACATGAGACAGGATTCATTTTAGTAATTTGTTATGTATCTTTCAATATACCTACTGGTGTTCACATGTTTATTAGTTACAGCACAAAATAGAGGCTACAGTGATCAGTCACACCATATTAAAGTGTGCCAATATTTGAGTTAAAAAGTAACGTAAGTAAAGTAAGATTTTACTCAACTTTAAAGCACAAAGCTTTTTGTGATTATCAGATGGCTGGCGTAATGCTGACATGCACAAATGTTGTAGCTTATCCACATTGTGTGCACTAAATAGACGCTGAACACAGTCACAACGTGCCATTGGAGAAACCGACAATAGCTGTTTATGCCGAAAATGTACAATTGCACACGAAGGACATGACATTTTCACCACTTACAACTTTCAAATATTTGAAGATATTTGTCATCTGAGCAATTGTTATGCTGTTAAACGACAGTACAATCCATTGAACTCACTGTAATTGTATCCCTTACAATCTCTTTTATATTCCTGTCAAAAAATTAAATATGGCTCTACCCTGATTAAGGTCAATTAATTAAGGTCAAATCCAGCTCAATTTTTTCATCCCATAGCATCAGTGCATTTAAATCAATTGTATTACTTAAAAATCAATCGTCTTTTAATTTGCTAATTTGTCTTTTAAACCAATAAATCACCCTGGCTCTGCCCACACAAGAAATTCCTTTGAAACAGAATATCTGTCCTATTTCCACATTTAAGAAGGTCAGCCTGACCATCTGCATTAGCACTTCAAAGTATTGCAGTTTAAATTCTGCTTCCACTTGCTCCAGCAAACTTATAAAAAGAAAGCAGAATCCGCCCCCTCCCTTTTCTATGAAGCGCTGTTGGCTCAGAGCTATGCACACAGGATAACCATTAACATTTTACAGCAGCCATACACAAATACATATGGATGCTCTCCAATCTATTTCAAGCCCATCAAATGGTCCTTTAATGACCACCTGGTTGTTTGCGTAAAAAGATTCTTATGGTTTTATTTATAGCGGTTAATTAAGCTTCCAGGTTGTTCTGCAAGTTTAAAAATCGGTGATTTTACATTTTAAAAAATGATGAAAGATATGTATTAATAAAAACATCAAGACCCCAGTGGTGAAAATCACGTTTTAATGTTAATTTTTACATGTCTATGTGGTGTTTTTAAAATACTTTACAAACCATGTACTAATTCATCAGTCAACACCATTGCTGAGTATTTTCTCCTTTTTCCACCGTCACAAACATGTAACCAGTCCTGTCAATATGTGGGCTGGGGCTTTTCCACAGTGAACGCAAGAACACCTTTAAGAAGGGACAGGAAAAATCGGGAACATATAGCAATGGAGCGGGTGATTTAACTATATGTCTCTCCATTGACGTTCTAAATTTTTTAAAAGCGTTTCTAAGGATGCTGATTTTTAGAAGCCAGATGTGGAACATGTAACATAAGCAACACATTATTAGCTGTTTGGGAACCTAGTCATGCCAAAGGCTAATCATATCAGTTACGTTATGTGTCTGATGTTCATAAAACGCATTAGCATTCTGACGCATCGACGAGCTTGTATTATTCGCTCTTCTAAATCAGTTTCTGTCCTTAACATACATGGCTAAATTAAACCAATATTTCTGTTTGCCATTGTGTAGCGTTTGCTACAGATGAATGAGTGGATCAGGTAGTCTGAGCTCATGTGACTGAGTAGAGGGCTGGACTAGGGATGTCAATTTACACAAATTCCAATGATCGATCGTCCTTTAAATTAACGATCAATTCATTGATTAATTGTTTAGCTTTAATACTGCAAAATGCCTCTACAGCAGTGGCTTCTATCAACATTATTACAGGGTGTGCAAATGCTGCTCAAAACGCCATGTTCCTCAACAAATTAATGAGAGGTTTTTAGTCTGAATAAAGGGCTAGTAGGATTGTAAAATGAGTCGATGTGATTGATCATTTAATTAAATTACTTATTTAATTATCAAATATAATGACTGATAGAAGACACGTTTCAAACACGAAAATTAAACCCCAAATGATTAACAATGTTTATTACAATATTGTTCTCTTCATAATGTTATGTAATATGACAGTCCCAATCATAGTCATTATTAGTTGTGCATTGCTGTTGGAGCTGCATGCGCTGAAGGTGATCACCGGCACGCTTTACTACCACTCTAATTCTTAACCAAATGCATCCTATATAGATATAGAGATAGGCCTACACAAAATAAACACAATATTACAACTTACATTTGCACAAAGCAAAAGGCTGTGAATGCAATCGCAAACTTATAGTCAAGATGGTGTAACTCCAGCTGTAAGATGGTCCCAAACAGAAGTCTGCTCGCTTCATTTTTCCTCGTGTCTGCTGTACATGCTTTGCGGTTGAGCACGCACATGACCCTGATTAATCGATAATCGTTACGTTTTATCGATTAACTGTATAACTAACAAATAATCGATCATCCATTATCCGTAAAAATCCATAGCAGGGACTAATTTGTATAGTTACGGATCCACATATACTATATTCAAGCTATTTTAAGGCATTACAAATAAAAATAGCTTTAAATAGGTAATTTTGATTATCAAAGATGAGTTTTAAGGGATAAAATTATTGACTGCTGGGGGGCTTTAAAACAATAACAAACAAAAGCATTAAGGTATATTAATTTATCTAGTTCCAGTAGGTGACTAATTTGTACTGAACAAGTACTCAACAAGTCGATTACTCTTGTGCCACCCCGATAAGTCTGTCCTGTATCATTTCTGTGTGTAGACTACACTGGAACATGCTCGTCCCGAAGAACCCAGCTGGGACGAGGATTTTGCGAATGTCTATCATGAACTGATCCACTCTCCAGCCTCAGAGACCCTTCTCAACCTGGAACATAGTTACTTTGTCAGTGTCTCTGAGCTCATCAGCGAGAGAGATATGGAGCTCAAGAAACTCCAGGAGAGGTTTGTGTGGGAGATTACAATGAGATAGATTTCGGTTTTACGGGGGAAATTGCACTCCCTGGCATTTTGGATAATGAGCTCTAAACATAAATATAGAATGTTTTCATATTCAGTCAGAATTAAGATGTTTTGTTTAATTGATAGAGCATATATTTTTGCATATATTTTTTAATTATAATATGAATTGTTTGAAGAACAGAAAACATGACTGAAATACAAGTCAACATCTGGACACACCTTTGTTCTTTATTATGACTATTTTTACATAATACAAATAATTTTATGTTTGCACTTACATTAAAAAAAAGAAATCTCTGATGCTTACCACATCTATATTTATTTGTTTAAAAATATAGTAAAAACAGTTATAGTGTGAAATATGATTACAATTAAAATGAACTGATTTGAATATATTTTATAATTTATTTCTGTGATGCAAAGCTGAATTACTCCAGGCTTCAGAATCACATATTTTATACAGTATTTCACATTATATAACAGTGTTATACAGTACTAGTCAAAAGTTATGAAACATTACTATCTGTAATGTTTTTGATGTTTTTAATGATTTCTAAAGGATCATGTGACACTGAAGACTGGAGCATCGGCTGATGGTAATTCAGCTTTGCATCACAGAAATAAATTATATTTTAAAGTATATTTTGGAAAAGTGGAAAACCATTATTTTATATTATAATAATATTTCACGTTACTTTTTTTCTGTATTTTGATCAAATAAATACAGGCTTGATGAGCATAAGACACTTGTTTCAAAACATTAACACACACACACACACACACACACACACACACACACACACACACACACACACACACACACACACATATATAGTATTATTATAATAAATTATTGTATTCGATTATTATACATTTTATTAGTAATGAAAAACACAAATGAAAATACAAGAATAATGTATTTACATAAAATGTTAAATACATTTGAGTTATCTTATATTTTAGACTCTTCATATGAAACAAAAGTCCAACAGTGAAAAACTCCTACTATGAAATACATGAAATTCTTGAATTTGTCCTTACAGACAGGCTGTTGAGATGAATAAAGTCATGCAGGAGCTAGGAAAGACCTTGTGTGACCAGGATGTGAATACCGTAGCTGCCCAACACTTTGATGCACAGCAAGTAAGACCAATCTGTCAGTCAGATTGAAACAAACTATAATAATGCAGAACATATTAATGACTTTCGTGTTTTTGTAATGGAAGGTGCTAGAGAACAAGTGGGCCAGTGAACTGAAGCAAGTCACAGGTATCCAGAAACAAGAGTACCAGGAATGGGTGATGAAGCTTCACCGGGACTTACAGAACCCCAACAACAGCACAATAAAGTGGGTGACAGAAAAAGTTGTTAAGATACTGATGGCGTTTAGATTATGAATCCTTGCTGAGGTGATCAATGATCGTGTCAGGTTGTGTAGTGAATAGTTAAATCAATCAGACACAGAGAAGCTGAAAGCTGCACACACAGCATGGAAAATCCTCAAAGAGATTCTTCTGTTTTTTTGACTCATGAAAGCCTTAGACATTTCATTCAGTTTCATTCAGTGTGAATGTTTTTACCACCACACTAGATGCAGTTTCAGTTCTATCTGCTTTTTAACGGCATCACCGCTTTGACACATTGACACCGTCTAGCACATGGGTGAATAGTGTTACACTTGAGCCAACTGGAAAACAACTGTATTTATCATTGTGATTGATGGACGGTGAGGAACTTCAGAAGTTGAGCCTGTTATTTGTGTTTCAGCGAGGAGATCAAGGTGCAGCCCGGTCAGCTGGGGGAGGCAGGGGAAGCGGGGGCCCGGATCTTCGAGGAGCAGCGACAGCTGGAGGAGAGCTTCACCATCCACTTAGGTATGGCGTTTCCTTGGAAACATTGGGTGCTACAAAACGACACATAAAAATACCCACATACAACAAACTGGCGAGGTGATTTGCGCCCACTTCCAATGTGTTTTCAGTCTGCCTCTCAGCTCATAAACAATGTTTTGTTCACATGTAGTGCACATGTTCCACTAATGTTTGACAACCAGAAAAGTGTCCAAATGCAATTGAAATTTTATCTTAATTTATTAAGACTTATTTTTGTAAAATATTTTGCTTGAAAAATGTTTTGCCACTATGTTTAATAATGTATTATCTTGTACAATGACATTCATGCACTTTTAGTTATGGCTTAAGCATCCAAATCTTAAGCGTCCCCTCAACATAAACTTTCTGGGCAAGAACATAAGCTGATATTTAAAATGTAAAATTCTTAATGGTTTCTGTATTGTAAAATCAGTCATTTTAAATAAGTGTTTTATGGAATTATGAAGTCCAAATTGTGAGACATAAGGTCGCAATTCTGAGGAAAACAGTCAGCTCACAAGTCTGACATTTTCTCATCATTGTGAGTTTATATCTCACAAAAGAATTGTGACTTTGGGCCCTATCATAGACCCGGTGAAATGTGACGCCAGACTTTTGCTAGTTTCGGCTCGTCGCCGTTATCATTTCCACATCCAGCTCCACTGTGTTTAAATAGCAAATGCACTTGTGCCTCTCTTCACTCATGGGCCTGCTGGTCTGAAAACAATGTGTGTTCAGGCAGATTGTTGGCACATTGCTATTTTTTTGGCAACTGAAAACGCCTGCTGGAATTGTGATTTTTATTTTTTTATTCTGTGGTTGAAACAGATTTTCCGTAGAATTTAGATATCACTACATTATAAAGTACAGTATGAAAAATGGATATAACTTTTTAGATTTGATAAATATTTAATTTAAGGCTTTATTGAACTATTAGAGTTCATAAATATTAACAGGTTATATATAAATATATTATATATTATATAAAAGGTTAATTAAGTGAGCATTAGAGGACAGCAAATGTAAAAATAAAGAACATGAGCAAAATAAATAAAATGAGAATGAATAATTAAAACATGATATTGACCAATATACACTACTGTTCAAACATTTGGATTTAGTCATTTGTTTTAAAGAAATAGTTAAACTTTTATTCAGCAAGGATGCATGACATTTATCAAAAGTGACAATAAAGACATTTTATTTTTATTTTAAATAAATGCTGTTCTATTGAACTTGAAATGTCATGATTTCCATCAAAATATTAAGCAGCACAGCTGTGCATTGGTCATAGCATTGATGATAAGATGTATTTTTTCTTAAGCCGAAATCATAATATTAGAATGATTTCTGAAGGATCAGGGGACACTGAATACTGGAGTAATGATGCTGAAAAATCAGATTTGATCTCCGGAATAAATTACATTTTAAAATACAATCAAACAGAAAGCAGTTATTTTCAATTGCAATATTTCAAAGTATTACTGTATTTTTGTTCTAATAAATTAAGCCTTGTTGATCATATATATATATATATATATATATATATATAAAAAAAGGCCAATCCAATTTTTTTAACAATAAAGCATATCCTATATTAACCATACATCCAATTTTTAATTTTAAATATCCAAAATTTAATGGATACAAAAAAACTACCTATGTGATATATTAATGTATTTCAGGGGCTCAGCTGAAGACCATGCATAATCTCCGTCTGCTGCGATCTGATGTTCTGGACTTTTGTAAGCACCGTCGTCACAGCAGCAGTGGTGTGAAGTTACGGCGACTGCAGACGGCCCTCTCACTCTATTCCACATCGCTTTGCGGCCTGGTGCTGTTGGTCGACAACAGAGTCAACTCGTACAGTGGCATCAAAAGAGGTATCATATCTTAGTAGCATTTCGTTGCAAAGATCAGCAAAAGCCAAAATAAAATAAAACTAACATAAAAAACAATAACATCTTCATTTGTTTCTGTGGCATCAGACTTTGCAACAGTATCTAAGGAGTGCACAGACTTCCACTTCCCCCGAGTGGATGAGCAGCTGGACATCATCCAGCAGGTGGTGCTGTACGCGCGAGCTCAGCGCAGCAGCAAGCAGAGAGAGCAGCCCGGTGAGTGACACAACAACTGTGTGTGTTTGTGTCCGTCCAAAACCAGCACCTCTGCATTGCACCATTACATATCCGTCTTCATTCCCACCACGAGGAAGTGTTCGGTTTCATTCGACAGGGACTTGCTACAATGAAACTTGATACACATTTTTTCAAGATGCACAAATGTTTTGCCAGAAAGTGGAATGCACTGGTACAGTTTTGCATTTTGCTAATTGAATGTAAAAACTTTTGTATATTTAATTAACACAGTGGCATTTCTTTGATCGAAAGATAACTCTTATTACCATGATATTATCTTTTAGTTTTGTTAAGTAATTTGCTGTGGCATCAAACCACTAAGATTTAAATTGTATTGTCTGGTAAGTGGGACAGTAAGAGACATCTTTCAGAAATATAAAAAAAAAATCTATATTTATTCCAAACTGTTGACCTGCTGTGTATATACATACAGAGGTTGGACAATGAATCTGAAACACTGGCCAATACAGTGTTAGAGGTTTCATAGTGCTCTATATATATTCATAGCGCTCTATATATATTCATAGCGCTCTATACATATATACGAGGGGGAGAGGACGCTGGCGTTGTCTGTTCGCCGCTTTTCCACCCGATTTTAGTTTATATACGTTAATTATAAACTTTATTTTAATTTTATTTTTTGTCAGTAACTAGTACATTCAGTCAGTGCTAATTTTGGGACATATTGCTTGGCTCTTATCGTCTCGGATAACTCTTCTCGGCTGTTGACAGTTGGCTGTTGACAGTTGGCAGTTTGAATGGACTCCCTCATGACAGGAGAGGACTTTTATACATCTAAAACCTTTTTTGTACGGATTTTTACGGTTTTTCTCCTAATTTCAAAGACTTTTACTCACCCCTGCTATCTCTTCTAACATCGGCTGTTTGCTGGAATTGCTGGGAGTTGCCGCATACACTCTGCTATGGTATGGACCATCATCTCGCTGTGCCTGACAGTGTTCCAGCTCTGTGTTTCTATAATGCATAGCGCTAGTCAAAACCTTCCAGCGGCCGTCATGAAGCTTAAATATTCCATCCCACAGCTGCTAAATTTCAACGACCGCACATTTCCGGCGTGCATCGCGGTCATTAAGGAACTTGGACTTCTGCGCAGACGGCGTTACATCCATAGAGGCTCTCGTCGCGGGCTAGTTTATCATCAGCCTGAAAACTCTGCATCAGCCATACCATCCATCTGGACCTCCGTCGCACATCTGCCGCGTCATCACAACAGTTTTGCTCTCCGTTTTGGCAACACGGGAAACACGGGAATCACCGCGAGATCTCACCAATCTAAACTGGATTGCACGGGAAACACCGCGAGATCTTTTAGCACAGCGCATGACAGAAAACGTGGAGTGGATTTTAGTGTTTTACGGCCAATAACGAGATTCACCACCCCATCAACGCTCAAAATAGAACTTTTTAATGCACAATCCCTCACAAATAAGTCATCTTTCATCCAAGACCACATCATTGATAAGGGATTAGACCTTATGTGCTTAATGGAAACATGGCATCAGCCTGCAGTTTACGCAGCACTTAATGATGCCTGTCCTCCTGGTTACAGCTATCTGGAGAAAGCCCGCTACACTGGTCGTGGTGGTGGCTTAGCTGTAATTCATAGACAATCATTGGAGCTGTCTTTTCTCCCTCTGCCCACAGTGTCATCATTTGAATACCTTGCTTTTAAATGTAAACCCCCTTTTTCGTTGACAATACTGCTCATTTATCGGCCCCCAAAAACAAATTCAGTTTTTATCTCTGAGATGCATGACTTTCTCACAACACTCTGCTCTACTTCTGCCAACATTTTAATATTAGGAGATTTTAATATTCATGTAGATACCCCCTCCTGCCACCTGGCAGCTGAGTTTCTGCAATTATTGGACTGCCTCAATCTCCAACAGCATGTGGATGGACCCACTCATTCTAGGGGGCACACTCTGGACTTGGTCATTTCCAACTCTCCTCATATTAGAAACCTCTTGGTGTATGATCTGGGTGTGTCTGACCACCAGGCCATCTCATTGGAGCTGCCACGCCCCTCTTCCCTTACCAAAGATTCCCGTCAAATTTGCTTCAGGAACCTGAAAAAGATTAACCAAGACTCTTTAACTACAGACCTTCAGCAATTCTCCTCTGTTGATCTCTCCTCAGTCTCTGAGTCGGTTGACTTCTACAACAAGTCTCTGAGCAGCCTTCTAGATCTTCACGCACCTGTCATAACTAGAATGGTCACCTTCTCGCGCTCAGCACCCTGGTACACCAGCGAACTGCGGAAGATGAAGACGGTTGGGCGTGTACTTGAGAGGCGTCTCAAGCTCTCAGGACTCACTGTTCATAGGCAAGCCTATAGAGATCATCAGAAGGCCTACGCAAGGTGTTTAAGAGATGCTCAGTCACAGTTCTACTCTAGCATCATCAACAATAACCCTGGAAACTCCAAGAAGCTTTTCTCCACTATTAATCACATCCTCAAACCGCAAACTCTCTCTTTTTCAGAAGCCACAGAAGAGAGGTGCAATAAGTTCATGACCTTTTTTAGGAACAAAGTAGACAACATCCACTTGCTCCTATCTAGCACCTCCGCTCTGCCTGTCCCGTCTGTTGATCCACAGCTAGGGACCTTCCAACATCTCTGCTGCTTCTCCATCATCACACAGCTCGAGGTTGAGGACATCATCAGAAAAATGAAACCATCCACCTGTGCACTGGATCCTTTTCCTACAGCCTTGGTAAAATCTAACCTCAGTGTCTTAAGTCCATTCATTACCAAGATTATTAATAATTCCCTCCAGGCTGGCCATGTTCCTTCATCTCTTAAAACTGCTATCATCAGACCACTTCTGAAAAAACCTACTTTAGACCCAGATGTTAATGACAACTACAGGCCCATCTCCAACCTCCCATACCTCTCTAAGGTGCTGGAAAAAGTTGTTGCTGCACAGCTTCAGGTCCATTTGGAGCATAACCATCTTTATGAGAAATTTCAGTCTGGTTTCCGCTCAGGACACAGCACAGAAACAGCTTTGGTCAGGGTCACAAACGATCTTTTGATGGCGGCAGATGCTGGTTCCCCATCCCTTCTCATCCTCCTGGACTTAACTGCAGCTTTCGATACAGTTGACCATAACATCCTCCTTCACCGTTTACATTCCACCATTGGTCTCTCTGACTCGGTCCACAACTGGTTTTCTTCTTATCTCACTGGGAGAACTGAATATGTCGCGTTAGGAGAAGCTACATCCCTGTCACACAATGTCACCTGCGGTGTCCCTCAAGGCTCTGTGCTCGGACCCACCCTGTTCATACTCTACATGCTCCCCCTTGGCCGTCTCATCAACCGGCATGGGATTTCTTTTCACTGCTATGCTGATGACACTCAACTTTACTTTAGGACAAGTTCATCTCCCTCTGCTGACCTCACACCATCCACTTTGATCACTTGCCTGGATGAGATAAAGGCGTGGATGAAGCAAAACTTTCTGCAGCTAAACAGCTCCAAAACTGAAGCTATCCTAGTCGGCACTCCACTTCAGGTCCAGAAGTCCGTTATCACCAGCATTGCTTTCTCTGATCAGGTCATTCCTCTTTCCACTTCAGTCACGAATCTGGGGGTCAGAATGGAATCACAGCTTACTTTTGAAGCGCACATCAAACACCTGTGTAAGACCTCCTTCTTCCACCTCAGAAACATTGCCAAACTTCGTCCCATTCTATCGCTGGCTGATGCGGAGAAGCTTGTCCATGCCTTTATCTCCTCCAGGCTGGACTACTGCAATGCGCTCCTTATTGGCATCCCTAGCAAAAATCTCCAGAGGCTGCAGTGTATTCAGAACAGCGCTGCTAGGATTCTAATGAGGGTGCGCAAATACGACCACATCACCCCCATTCTAAAATCACTCCACTGGCTTCCTGTGTCGTTCAGGATCGAGTACAAGATCTCTCTCCTTACCCACCAGTGCATCCATGGTGATGCTCCCTCCTATCTCAAGGAACTCCTCACCACACAAACAGCCACTCGTAACCTCCGCTCTGTTTCGCTGTATCGCCTCAAAACTCCCACAGCCAATCTCCGTACTATGGGGGATCGGGCATTCTGCTCTTCAGCCCCCAGTCTGTGGAATGCTCTCCCTGACCACCTGCGGACTCCACAGACTATAGATACTTTTAAGCGTGGTCTTAAAACCCACCTTTTCAGCAGAGCTTTTAATTGACTTTTAATTGACTTGCTACTTGTTTAATTTATTTTATTTTATTTTTCGGTTTTATTTATTTATTGTTGTTGATTGTTTTGTTTTTGTTTTTAAATTCTGTAGCACTTTGAGATTTTGTTTAATATAAAGTGCATTATAAATAAAATTTATTATTATTATTATTATTATATATATATATAGTTATAGTTATAGTTGGTGCGCATCTCGCCAGCTCATCGGTGACCAGGACAGCAAATCTTTGTGGTGTATCAAGAGCTTCAGCATCCAGGGCAATGTCTTTATGCAACCATGTAGGACGAACCACATCCAGCAGGAGTAACTGTGGACGTAAGAGGAAGCTGTCTGAAAGGGATGTCCCGGTACTAACCCGGATACACACATAAAACCACAGCTGCCCAACTCACTGCAGAATTAAATGCACACCTCGACTCTCCTGTCTCCACCAAAACTGACCGTCGGGAGCTCCACAGAGTCAATGTTCATGGTCAAGCTTCTATAGCTACAGCTTTGGTCACTCGTTTTAATGTCAAATGGTTTCATTGGTGCCAACAGTGCAAATCTTAGGACAATGTGAAACATAAATTGTTCTCTATTGTGTACACTTTAACTGACTTTCCCACAGTGTGGAGAAGCCAGAAAGAGGCTTAACGCCTGGACTGTTGCTGCCCAGTGTGAAGCTTGGGATGGATCAATGGTTTTGGCTGCAATATCATGGCATTCCCTACTGTGCTTGATGGGTGGCTCACCGACTACCGAATCATTCTGGAAAACCATGTGCACCTGATGGTTCAAACATTGTACCCTGAAAGAGGATGTTTCGGCATGATAATGCATTAATTCACACAGCAAGATTAGTGACAGAATGGTTGAAAGTGAAGTTGAACATCTACCATGTCCTGCATTGTCACCAGATCTTAATTTTTTTCTAGCCACTTTGGGCTATTTTGGAGGGGAAAGTCAGAAAATGTCCACCGCCAGCATCATCACATAGTGACCTGGCCACTATCCTAGAAGTGGAATGTCTCAAAATCACACTGTAAAGGACTTGTATCTGTCATTCTCAGCACTCTCCACAAAAGGAGGCAATTTTTCTTTTGTATTTATGCATTGTTTTTTTGTATTTGTTGTACTGACTTTAATGTTTGATGATTTGTATGGGAAAAAATTATTGTCCAATAAATCTAATGACAATCATTGTGGAAAATGATGATAATTACAAACTCAAAAGTGATGAACAACATATAAATGGATGCATTACACTAATACCCATTTTGATTTTGTTTTGTAGAGATGCCAAGAAATGGGGGAAGTGAGGACAAAAATAAGAACATAGATAGAAATTCCTCTAATATCCTCCCAGGTAATTCAAACATTGCTGTATGCTTTTGAGATCTCTGTTTGATTAGTCCTAATGTGCTGTGCTTTTTCTTCAGGTGAGTTCTACATCACTCGCCATTCTAACCTGTCTGAGGTTCATATTGTCTTCCACCTCTGTGTGGATGATAATGTGCGTTCGGGGAACATCACAGCCCGGGACCCGGCCATCATGGGCCTGAGGAACATCCTGAAGGTCTGTTGCACCCATGACATCACCACCATCACCATCCCACTGCTGCTGGTGCATGACATGTCTGAGGTAAGAGTAGATGGATGGAATTTCAATAAAGAAACCATTTTTATAGCTGAATTATTTTTCGAACATTTATAGACAATGACTTGTGTTCACGTAATTCATTGTTAAGCGTCTGTGAAGGAAATCATGGGATTGTTTCAAAAGCTGAATTCCTGAAAGTGTCCAAATCCTGAACGTTTGAGCCGCGACACACAATCTTGATCAGAACGTCTGTGGTAAATAAGGACATACACAATATCATAGGGTGTTCAAAACCGAAATGAGCCTCAACTTGTCTATTACTGGAATCTATAACAATCTACATTCTAAGGGTGTTCCAGAGCGTTCTACTGCCAACTACCATAATTTAGATGTTTTTGTGGGAATGTTGGAGGCTTTGGCCCTTTAAATTGGCATCTTGCTTTAAAACATACAAACAAGCAGCCAAACAAAACAAAACATTCCAGTTCCAGTTTAATCACCTGCGTCACACTACATATATCTGATATATTTTCCCCTCGAGAAAAAAAAGCATTTTTTGTTCATTTGTGATCTGTGTTCCTATTATTCTGTTTCTGTTTTCCTTGAAAATGATGCTTGATTGTGCACGCTTAATTACTGTAATTTATTAACCAGCCAAAGCAGTTTCGAAGTGCTCTAAACGAGGTCAAAACCATGTAAAATGCAATGAAAACTCACCGCATTTCATGCATAAAAATACTTTTGCAAATGTTTTATTAAAAGTGCAAATTCTGACATTGGCGTTCCGAATCATGAATCAATTCACTGTTTCACAACTGTTTTAATCTTTATTTGAGGATTGAAAACAAAACCGGAAGAGAAGACAATGTTGAATAAAGTCGTAGTTTTTGTGATTTTTTTTTTTTGGACCAAAATGTATTTTCGATGCTTCAAGAGATTCTAATTAACTAACTGATGTCATATATGGACTACTATTATGTTTTTATTACCTTTCATGGACAGTATAGTGTGCATACAGTTGCATATGCTCTCGGTCTAAATATAAAATATCTTAATCTGTGTTCCGAATATGAACAGAGGTTTACGGGGGTTCAACGACACTAGGGTGAGTCATTAATGACATGAACTAACATTTTAAGCGAGCATAAGATGACAGCAAAAGTAATTGACTGAATGTAAAAATAGAGGAATATTCAATTAAATATCCAATATCGGCCAGTATATAATCAATGTAAACATATAAACTAATTAATGGATGATAGCCAATATGGTACCAAGATTTTATGTCCTGATTAATTTGAACTCTTTAACTTTAGGTTCAACCCATTTATTTACTTGGATGCTCAACCTCAAAACGCTGTCGTCTAATTTAGAAATGGTCTGTTTTGGATCAGGCCATCTGTTTTGACCAGTGTAGTCGTGGGTAAACGAAAGCCTCAATCACAGCCTTTCTGACCACAGGCCGATGTTGAGGAATGTTCACTGTTCAGGATATGTTTTTCATCTAAACAGGAACTCTGTGTTCTCCCAGCCAAAGGCCAAGGATGGTTTTAAGGCTGAGGTCTTGAGCCCTTTTCAGACAGAAATCGTTTTTAGGATGTATATGTCTGTAAAGTAATTGTTACTGTGGACATCTGTAATGTTTATCGTCGAATGTCTGTAGAAATCGGCAAGATGAGTATGCATTTATACATTGCTGTTACATATAAATGACCCATCACAAAGTTGTCTATAGTAAAATATTCAACATATGACATTAGTAGGAGAAAATCTCCATCAAAAAACTGTTTTTCATGTATTAAAGAACTGTGAAATTAATTTGAGATTTGATGTATAAGAATGGAGTGCTTTGGCACTTTTGCATCCTGGTTATGCACATGGTTAAATATTATCTTAGTCATTGATTATTTCCCCTCTCTTCCTCTTCATCCCCTCTGTACAGGAGATGACCATTCCCTGGTGTCTGAAACGAGCTGAACTGGTCTTCAAGTGTGTGAAAGGTGGGCATGGAAAGAGCTTGAATGTAGAATGTGCAAAAACTGTCATTGATTATTAACATATTCTATCAGTATATATAATTTGTTTACATTATGAATATTTTTGTCCTTAATGTTGATTTTAACTGCATCTAATATTGGGCTGTAAAATATTTTTAGTTAAAAAAGGGTTACATTCAAGCATGAAAACATATTGTTGAAGCCCCCAACCAAAAAAAACAATTAAAAAAACTTTGTAAATGAGTATAATAGCCTCTTTAATATACAAATTTCTATTTTCTAATTTTTTATTTATTATATTATATTATTATTTGCATATTATATGGGAAACTCATATTCAACTTATTTTCCAAGGTCGACCATTTAGAGGATATAGCATATAACAAAACAAACAAATACAAATATACAAATATCTTGTTTAATTTTGAGGGTCAATTGGAGTAGTATAATCAATCAATTTAGTAGAGTATTGTTTACATTAACATATCTTCTTTTTTAAATAAGAAGTAATTTTCTCCATCATCTCAACTTGAAACAATGTGATGGTAAGAATACAAATGTGAGTCTTTTCTTTTTTTCTTTTCTTTTTTAGGTTTTATGATGGAGATGGCTTCCTGGGATGGAGGAATCTCACGGACTGTTCAGTTCCTTGTTCCACAGGTTAGTTAAGCCTCATTGACAATACAACATGTGTCTTTTTTAATCTAATAGGTGACTATTCAAGAAATGTGATTTATTTGCTGGCAGTAGAATAAATAAAACCAAAATACAACTCTGTATTCCCAAACAATAGTGTCCATCGTTTGACACATGCTTACAGGCTCAGTAGACTCTTCACATTCACAGCTGCCTGTTTTACTCTTTAACACCTTTTAAAATAACTCATCTAAACTAAACCCTGTTGTCTAGATGCCCCACACACTGTACACTTCCACTGTATATGCCGTATATGTATACTACAATTCAAACTTTTGGTGTCGGTAAGATTTTTTTAATATTGAGGAAATATTCATAAAATAAAATAAAAATGTTTTGTATTTAAAAATATTGTAAAATGCAATATTCTGGTGAGGCATAGCAGAATTTTCAGCATCATTACTCCAGTCTTCAGTGTCACATGATCCTTCAGAAAAATCATTCTAATATGCTGATTGGCTGCTCAAGCAACATTTATTATAATTATTATCAACGTTGAATATGTTTGTGGACACCATTGTGCATTTTTTGAAAGTTCACAAGAACAGCATTTATTTGAAATAGACATTTTTGTGGCAATTTGTGACAATCTCACTTTTGATCAATTGAATGCACAAAACATACTTTCCGAGTCGTTTGATTTACTAACAAAGTTAAATTCTTTAGCATTTATTAAAGAAAGTGGAATCAATCTGTCTTCCTGATTGTCTTTTATCATCAGAGTATCTCAGATGAGATGTTCTACCAGCTGAGCAACATGCTGCCTCAGATCTTCAGAGTCTCCTCGACGCTTACGCTAACATCGAAACGCTAAACACACACGAACACTTCAGCCCTCGTGTTACACCTCAGCTGGCAATATGGAGGACATCATGTCACTGTAGGTTTCTTTATTTTCAGAGAAGTACAAACTGTTTTGATATGCACTGCCGTGTGATCAACACAATCCTGTCACAGGAGGCTTAGAACCATGGCCTGATTATTTCAGTCATGAATTTTCACTTGAATTCATAGAGCTGTACATTCCACATTAAAAAAACACATTAAACATCAGAGAGAAGTGTTCAGAGTTTTAGCCCTTGTCGTGCTGTGACTGCCGTTCACCTAATGCTGCATTGGAAACAGGTAATGCCAAGACAAGCTGTGTGTTTGTGCTGCATTGCAGTCAACCACCTTTGGCCCTTTGTGTCATCATACTTCTTCACAAACACAAGATGGCACTGCATTCGGTAGCTTTTACATGTAGTTCGAGGTAACCAAAGCTGCTGATTCCAAATCCCAAATGAAACCAACCTTCCAAGCATTCTAAGTGATTTACCATGTGTTTGTATATTAGGTGCCAGTTGTAAGTTAAGGCATTTGTGCCGTTATGTTTGAACTGTGTAATCTTTGGAAAGTTGGGCATTTGAAAACAGAATCATCTGTTAGTTTGTTTTTAATTCTAAATCTAGTATTGAACAGAACTCTTAAAATATACCTACATAATATTAATCAGGCATATACAAAGAAAATCTACATATTAACTACTTTCTATTAAGTCTTTTGTTGGATTTACCCTAATGACGATATTACCATATGAAGTAGCAAAGTAGGGCTAATCTGGGGGTTAAAGCATTTGCATCCATATTAGCCTTTTGTCTGATACTACTGACATGCTAATTACATGATCATTGCAAAATGTCATTGCTTTGTAAATATAGTGCACTTTTTTGATAATGCAAACATTTGATTAAAAATGTGTTTTTGATTGTCAGGTTTGCTTTTATATCAGTCAATCAACTTTATTTAGAGCTTTTACAATGACGATTGTTTCAAAGCAGCTTTACAGTGTTAAAAAGGACAATATTGCAACAAAATCTGATTTAGCTGTACAGTCGCTCCGGAGAAAAACAGTGATCCGCTCATTTCAATTTATCATACAGCGACAATGTTGGCAGATCAGTATTGTAGTTTATAGAATTATATAATACATAAATAATTAATTTGATTTCTATATTTAGTTGAATAACTTAGATCATAATTTTAGTGTCCCCAACGGAGCAAGCCAAGCCAAAGGCGACAGTGGCAAGGAACCAAAACTCCATCAGGGTATGATGGAGAAAAATAAACCTTGGGAGTGACCAGACTCAGTCTGGGTGCCAGTTCTCCTCTGGCCTATTTACAAACAGTGTATGATTATTTTTCTGGCAACCTTACAGGTCAGAAATCATATTAGATTGGAATATTCAAAGTTTCTGGGTATCACGCAAGACACAGGTTTATTTAGGATGGCTCGTCAATTACACAACACAAGAGTATGAATACTTGAAAGATCGGCATCATCGCGCCGGAGACGGGTTTATTGAGGATGACGTGCCGGTGAGACACTAATGGACACGGTCTCAGCAGACACTCCAGGATGCGTTGGTCATATCTGGCCGCAGGTCCACCCTCCGATACGGATCCGGCCGACTGCAGTAAACCTTGGGATAAACAGAGAGACTAACATGCCACTCTTTTTATGATGTAATGAGTACATCAGGTGTTATGGGAAGTGTTCCCGGTTCTGGCTGACCTAGTTACTGCAGCCTAACATTCAATCAATTGATTTGAATAATGTACGTTAAAAATGTTCTATGTGTATGCCATAGTAAATAGATGCGTTTTTAGTCTAGATTTAAACTGACAGAGTGTGTCTGCTTCCCGAACAATGCTAGGAAGACTGTTCCAGAGTTTAGGTGCCAAATAGGAAAAGGATTGACCGCCTGCAGTTGATTTAGATATTCTTGGTATTATCAATTGGCCAGAGTTTTGAGACCACAATAGACGTGATGGAGTATAATGAGTTAATACAAATATTATTATTTAAAATAATGCTATTTTTATTTTTATAAATGTTAAAATTTAATGAATTTGCATCAGCCATTACATCAGTCTTCAGTGTCACATGATCCAGTGACTTCAGTGTCAAATGCTGATTTATTATCAATATTGGAAACAGTTGTGCTGCTTAATATTTTTTGGGAACTTGTGATACTTTTTTCAGGATTCATTGGTGAATAAAAAGTTAGAAATATTTTCTAGCAATAGAAATCACATCCTTACTAAATAAAAGTATTTCGTTCAAAAAAGAAAAAAAAATACTAACCCCAAACCTTTGATAGTGTATATTGTTAAAAAATATATTTAATTATATTGTATTTAAATGCTGTTCTTTATTTTTACTTTTTATTCATAAATAAATCTAAACAATGAAAAAGTATAAGGTTCCACACAAAAAAAGTGTCCAACATTGATAATAAATCAGCATAGTAGACACATCATGTGATCCTGAAGACTGGAGTAATGATGTTGAAAATTCAGCTTTGCATCACAGAAATAAATTATATTTTAAAGCATTAAAAAAAACATTTTAAATTGTAATAATATTTTACAATATTATGTCTTTTCTTGGATCACAGGCTTGATGAGCATAAGAGACTTCTTGTAATAACATTAAAAATAGTAATGTTTTGTGTGTGTGTGTGTGTGTGTGCGTGCGTGCGTGCGTGCGCGCGCGATATATATATATATATATATATATATATATCTATATATATATATATATATATATATATATATATATATATATATATACATACACATACACATATATACATGTTATAATATTATAGATTTTGTAATTATTTTAGAAATGTTTTTATTAGCTGTAAAATTCTATAATTTACATTGTTATTAATTTTAGGACCATTGTGTTTTCCCCATGGTTTCTTTCATTCCTGGCAAAAAAGTACAAAGATAGCTATTCATTTAATTTGATATATGGATCAAATATGTTCTGCTGCCCCATACCAAAGTGAACTCAATCAGTCTCTAATGGCCCGGCAGTCTCGCTGTCATTGGTGCTCAACTCAGAGAGCTTGTGCTAAGGAAATGTGTCACCAAATGTCTTACATTTTGTGTGTCAGTTAGTGGCAGATTCTGGTTGAATCTGGTCTCTGGTTACCCATGCCTTGGTCAGGAGACATAGGCGCAAGCTCCGCAGCGGGCCCCTCCAGCACAACCACCTCCCCCCTCTTGCATGGCTTGCTGTTTTAACGCTCTTTAGCCATCTGAGCCCTTATATTCAACAACTGCCTGACAGCACTGTTTATTCAGCCAGGGCGAAACATTTAGTGTCCTCCCTTGATGGACTGGCCTATTCTGTTTGTGTGATAAATGTAGGATGTGTTCATTTTAATTAGAGCTCATCATCTACACACTGTCTACATGTGTCGTCGAAACATAAAAGAGTAGAAACAATAATTGGAAAGTTGATTCTCCTGGTGATGATGTCAAAAGAAGCTGACACTTAATTTAATAACAGTTTTCTGCAATGTATCATTTCAACACCAACCCCAGACAATCCTTATGGGATCGGATAGTGGCACGGACTGTTAAACAAGTTGCGATGGTCTTTTCTCCCCTATTGGGAAACATATCTAAGTAAAACTGCAGTGCGGGGCTTGATTTGGTCAATTTGGAATTGATTGGATGGTTGTGGTTTGCTATTGCTGTGATGTCATGTGTGATAGGTAATGTTTACCTATCTTGCGCCATTATGTAGATGATTATGATTTCGGTTAAAGCCATAATATGTAATTTTTCACCGCTTATCCAAAACCCAGCCGTAGCTTGAGGACGACGATTTTGCAGAGCTTTTATTATGCCGCAGATGACTGCTTCCGTTTCTTCATATATGTGTGGAGTAACGCAGCGCTGTTTTATCATATTAGATACATTATTATAATGCTGTTGAAAGTTATGTTATAATGCTGCTCTGCTTTCGCTCGACTACTACTACAGTATAAGACTCTTGTTGCACACTGCTGCAGTAATCTATTAATCAATATTAGGCACGCTAAAACATGGGCCTACGTGCGGTAAATCAAGAAAACAAGATTTAAACAATAAGACTGAGCTACATAACGATGATTATTTCTCTTGGTTAAACAATTCTTGGAAACACAAGTACACAAGTCAACAAAAAATATATTTTTCAAGTGGTTTTTAGATATTTTAATCTGAACATCTTACACACTGTGCCTTTTAAGACATTAAAGTGAAGATGGATGGATGGATGGGTGGATAGATAGATATTCATTTAAAAACGGTGATAGATAGATAGATAGATAGATAGATAGATAGATAGATAGATAGATAGATAGATAGATAGATAGATAGATAGATAGATAGATAGATAGATAGATAGATAGATAGATAGATAGATAGATATTCATTTAAAAACGGTCTCTAAATTAAATTACAAATCTGGCTCCAAAAACTGAAATTGCATGCACATTTTTTTCTCTTCTTTGGTGGTTGACCTGAGCTCAGTGGGAGGATTTAACCCATCCTCTTCACCTTCGGGGTCCGTGCACTTATTCATGCCATTTCCCCGGGTAATTCCAGCACGTCACTGAGTCCATCCCACAAAGTTGGGAAACAGCGGAGCGTCCGTGAAAGCAAGCGGACATACGAGAGCCCCGTCTGGAAGGTAAGATCAGCTCGTTCTGTTCTGTTCTGTTCTGTTCTGTATATAAGTGATTATATAGTATATTGAAGCTATACTTTGTGTCATTAATGTGGTCCAGCGGAGAGAGGTTTTCGAATGACGGATAAACACATGAAACTTGTTCATTGAATCAAAATGACTTCCGCTTCCTGCACGATACGCTCGCGCCGCATAGAATCACTAGAGAAGAGCAAACATGTTTACCATTATACAAACAAGACTAGCGTTGTTTGCATGAGGTTACATTTGTCTTTATTTTTCCAGTGATGTCCACGATAAACAGTGGGTTCTATTTTAGAAGTTTAATGTATAAAGCTTGACTCATTTAAACTCTCAAACTTCTTATAGGCAACTTGTCTTTTCATTATATTTGTATAGAGTGCCAAGTGCCGTGGTGTTAAACGACTGGTAAATAATTATACTCGATTATTTTTTCATCCCCAAAAGAAGCATTTGGTGAGACCCCGCTGTTTTGACACATGGCTGTGGGGGAGGTAAATACTTAAGTATTTTGAGACTTTGTTTAGTCTGCCTCGTGTTTTGGCTGTGTTTCAAAACATAGTGAGTCGCCTGCCTAGACAGTTACTTTTTTTTCTTGGCGTCAGTCATATTCGGCATCTTAAACGCGTTATTATGAAGAAATCTCATGTGGAGTATTCTGAATTATAACTTTCTGACTATTTGAACCAAGAATTGTCTCTTTCAACCACGTCAAACTCGCAGTCATACTCGTTAACAACTCGCCGACTCATCGAACCGAGAATTGTATTTTCCTATCCAGATTTGCAACCTTGTAATTGAAGCAGACTATGTAAAAAAAAAAACTGCTGTCTATGTAGGCAGGTCATTATATTTTACAAGATTTTGAGAGACAGACACTGTTTAAATGTTTGCTTCTACCAACTGCAAGATAGCAAAAAACAAACATGTAATTTTAAAGTCGATTACGTTATATATTTTTAGGTTCAGTTCATATTTTGGAATTGATTGAACAGAGGCTGCAAATTTGGTCACATTTCCATCCACCAGCTATTATGAGTCAGCACTGACAGCTAGACAATATTTATGGGAAGTCTAGACAAGTATTTATTTATAGCAGTCTCTCTTGACATTGTTCGCCTGAAATTTAATAAACAGAAAATGGCACATTTAAAAGCACATTGCTCAGTGGGAGGGTGGAGTGTGCCTCCACTGTTTCTTTTCTACCAGACAGACATAGGTAAGGTACCCCCCACCCCCATTGGGCTTGAGATCCAGCACTAACAGGGCTCATCTGCTGCTTCCTTGAGAAATGTTTCTCACCCGAAATTCCCTTGATAGACCAGCTGTACTCAGCTCGCCTTATACCAAACAAGATCACGCAACCTGCAGAGCCTCTTAAGCTTGGCAAGGTGTTTTGTTTTCTAAATCATGCTCCTCTTTCAGCCCTCCAGACTGTATAGGCACTTTTAGTCATAGTAGATATACTATAGCCAGCAGGTTTTGGTTGAAAATGTAATGGAGATTATCTGATTTACTAAGTCATTTTTACTTTTGATAAGTTTGCATAATAACAATAATTATTATTGTTATCATTTTAAATTATTATTATTTATGCAGTCAATGACTTAAAGAGAAATATATTTTAATAAAAAATAAATGGCCAGATAAACTAATAATAATAATATTTAATAATACTATTAATGACAATAATAATTTATATTATTATTAATGCATTTTATATGCACATTTGTACTATATTTACTATATACACACTCGCCTAAAGGATGTTCAATTTCTCATTAATGCAATTATCTAATCAACCAATCACATGGCAGTTGCTTTAATGCATTTAAGGGTGTGGTCCTGGGCAAAACAATCTCCTGAACTCCAAACTGAATGTCAGAATGGGAAAGAAAGGTGATTTAAGCAATTTTGAGCATGGCATGGTTGTTGGTGCCAGACGGGCTGGTCTGAGTATTTCACAATCTGCTCAGTTACTGGGATTTTCACACACAACCATTTCTAGGGTTTACAAAGAATGGTGTGAAAAGGGAAAAACATCCAGTATGCGGCAGTCCTGTAGGAGAAATTCCTTGTTGATGCTAGAGGTCAGAGGAGAATGGGCCGACTGATTCAAGCTGATAGAAGAGCAACTTTGACTGAAATAACCACTCGTTACAACCGAGGTATGCAGCAAAGCATTTGTGAAACTACAACACGCACAACCTTGAGGCGTATGGGCTACAACAGCAGAAGAACCCACCGGGTACCACTCATCTCCACTACAAATAGGAAAAAGAAGCTACAATTTCCATGAGCTTACCAAAATTGGGACAGTTGAAGACTGGAAAAATGTTGCCTGGTCTGATGAGTCTTGATTTCTGTTGAGACATTCAGATGATAGTCAGAATTTGGCGTAAACAGAATGAGAACATGGATCCATCATGCCTTGTTAACACTGTGCAGGCTGCTAGTGGTGGTGTAATGGTGTGGGGTTGTTTTCTTGGCACACTTTAGGCCCCTTAGTGCCAATTGGGCATCGTTTAAATGCCACAGCCTGCCCCTGAGCATTGTCTCTGACCATGTCCATCCCTTTATGACCACGATGTACCCATCCTCTGAAGGCTACTTCCAGCAGGGTAATGCACCATGTCACAAAGCTCGAATCATCGTCCATCAACTGCAAGATGCTATCCTATCAATATGGGCCAACATTTCTTAAGAATGCTTTCAGCACCTTGTTGAATCAATGCCATGTAGAATTAAGGCAGTTCTGAAGGTGAAAGGGTGTCAAAGTATTAGTATGGTGTTCCTAATAATGCTTTAGGTGAGTGTATATGTATTTTTGTGTGTGTGTGTGGGTGTGTGTGTGTATAAATATATATTAAATATATACATGAAGGAGTGTGTACTTACATACATTATAATTATACACATAATAGATGCATATATTATGTAAACATGAACTGTTTGTTTTGGATGTGATTAATCGTATATAATAAGTATAAGTAAAATAAGTATATTAACACCCTGCTATTTTGCAAGTTCTCCCACTTGTAAATCATGGAGGGGTCTGAAATTGTCATCGTAGGTGCATGTCCATTGTGAGAGACATAATCTTAATTTAAAAAATCCAGAAATCACAATATATGATTTTTTTAAACTATTTATTTGTATGATACAGCTGCAAATAAGTATTTGAACACCTGTATATCAGATAGAATTCTAACCCTCAAATACCTGTTAGTCTGCCTTTAAAATGTCCACCTCCACTCCATTTATTATCCTAAATTAGATGCACCTGTTTGAGGTTGTTAGCTGCCTAAAGACACCTGTCCACCCCACACAATCATTAAGAATCCAACTACTAACATGGCCAAGACCAAAGAGCTGTCCAAAGACACTAGAGACAAAATTGTACACCTCCACAAGGCTGGAAAGGGCTACAGGGAAATTGCAAAGCAGCTTGGTAAAAAAAAGTCTGCTGTTGGAGCAATCATTAGAAAATGGTAGAAGCTAAACATGACTGTCAATCTCCCTCGGACTGGGGCTCCATGCAAGATCTCACCTTGTGGGGTCTCAATGATCCTAAGAAAGGTGAGAAATCAGCCCAGAACTACACGGGAGAAGCTGGCCTATGACCTGAAAAGAGCTGGGACCAACGTTTCCAAGGTTACTGTTGGTAATGCACTAAACATCATGGTTTGAAATCATGCATGGCACGAAGGGTTCCCCTGCTTAAACCAGCACATGTCCAGGCCCGTCTTAAGTTTGCCTATGCCCATTTGGATGATCCAGAAGAGAAAGTCATGTGGTTAGATTAGACCAAAATAGAACTTTTTGGTCATAATTCCCATAAACGTGTTTGGAGGAAGAAGAATGATGAGTACCATACCAAGAACACCATACCTAGAACACACTGGGTTTTCTAACATGACAATGACCCAAAGCACACAGCCAGGATAACCAAGGAGTGGCTCTGTAAGAAGCATATCAAGGTTCTGGCGTGGCCTAGCCAGTCTCCAGACCTAAAGCCAATAGCGAATCTTTGGAGTGAGCTCAAACTCTCAGCGTATTTCTCAGCGATAGGCCAGAAACCTGATTGATCTAGAGAAGATCTGTGTGGATGAGTGGGGCAAAATCCCTCCTGCAGTGTGTGCAAACCTGGTGAAAAACTACAGAAAACGTTTGACCTTTGTAATTGCAAACAGGCTACTGTACCAAATATTAACATTGATTTTGTTCAGGTGTTCAAATACTTATTTGCAGCTGTATCATACAAATAAATAGAAAAAAAATCAGACTTTGTGATTTCTGGATTTTTTTTAGATTATGTCTCTCACAGTGGACATGCACCTACAATGACAATTTCAGACCCCTTCATGATTTCTAAGTGGGAGAACTTGCAAAATAGCAGGGTGTTCAAATACTTATTTCTCTCACTGTGTGTGTGTGTGTGTGTGTGTGTGTGTGTGTGTGTAAAAAACTCATAGACAAATAGACTGCTTCAGAAACGAGATTATTTGTTGGGCCTTATGCATATTTATCCATCATCAGAATACTCAGTCAGTATTCTTGTTACCCTGTTACAGTTACCTATATTGTTTCAGTATACATCTGGAATTTAAGTTGTTGTATCTCAACTGAACTAGTTTTAAAAACTAATTTGGTGGGACTCAAATTGTCATTAAAAGACATAAAAAAAGCATTCCAGAAAGCCTCCCCTTGCCTCAAGGTCAGCGTTTACACAGCTAACCTGTAATACGGAGCTATTGCCAGCTGGCTTGAGGTGAATGATGTCGCCGTGTCTACACCAAAGGGCCAAGTTCGCAAGATTCGGATAGCTGCCAACCAGATTTGGAAAGTCACCTTCCATCCTCTTGGCTTGGTTTATTCCTTTCAAGTTGTTCATTCCTTTAATGTTTGCTGGACTGGATTTCAGTAAATAATTGGAGCTGCCAACCAAGGCCAGACTGAGCAAGTGATGTCTGCTTGAGTTGGAAACTGAAATATATACTCTGTTTGATGTGGTGTATTCTTAGGACTACAAGACAATGGTGGT
The DNA here is from genome assembly GCF_024679245.1 of Pseudorasbora parva. Taxonomy (NCBI): domain Eukaryota; kingdom Metazoa; phylum Chordata; class Actinopteri; order Cypriniformes; family Gobionidae; genus Pseudorasbora; species Pseudorasbora parva. The sequence continues at coordinate 21,129,605 of NC_090196.1, read as the reverse complement.
GAATGAAGATTTTGTGATGAAAACATTTTGTATTGCATGCCTGAGGCAGTGCAGTTCAAATAGTTTGCCCATCATCTTGAGATTGCTGACAAACCCATTTGACCCATCTTGTGTAAAGAATCAAGAATGATTTAAAGGACATTCATTCAGATATATTCATATGTATCTTTTTTCAGTCATGTCACCCTCACACTGGTAGAATAAGATGACAAAAGGGATGAAAGCCACTGAGAATATCGACAGAGTGTGAGGGAACACTGAGTTTCACTGCCGCTCTACGAGCTGTTTATTTTCTTCCTCTGCATACGTGGTTTCAAAGAACTTTCATTACAAAGAACTGGGGAGTTGCAAGCCTTATAGATGGGATATTTTTGGCATCCTTTGAAAAGTTGCTGTTTGGTGTAGTCACAACAACTGACAAGAAAGTATGACTACTTTTTTTACAACAGCATATCTAAGTGTAGGCACACTATACTGTCCATGCCCAGAAAGGGAATAAAAACATCACCAAAGTAGTCAATATGTGACATCAGTTAGTTCATTAGAATCTCTTGAAGCATTGAACATACATTTTGGTCCAAAAATAGCAAAAACTTTATTCAGCATTGTCTTCTCTTCCGCGTTTGTTTTCAAACCTCAAATAAATATTCAAATGGTCATGAATCAGCTTATTGATTCATGATTCGGATCGCCAATGTCACGTGATTTCAGCAGTTTGGCAGATGACACGCGATTATATTTTAAAATATAATTTATTCCTGTGATGGCAAAGCTAAATTGTCAGCATCATTCTTCAGTGTTACATGATCCTTCAGAAATGTTATTTATTCATTTATTTAAATGTAAATATTTTATGATAATTATAAATATATGGTTATACATTATAACTTTAAATATATTTTGTTTTTTTTGGCTTGACTTGGGCAAAAATTCTCATTTCCAAAGCCTCCACAAGACAGACTGGTATATTTAAGGCAATGCAGTCTAGGTCTTTCTATTGTCTCAATGTCTTTGGTTATGAAGAAAAATGAGTCAAGGTTTGCAAACCTATCATCATGAATGCTTTTCTGGGGCTTTTAAAAGCTGCATTTAAGGATTTGTTTGTAAGTTAGAACTGTTTAATGTGCCTCTGCCGCTCATCAGCAATGTGACTGCTAGACATTTTGCATCTTAAATGTCCATTTTAGGCATAATTCAATTTAGAACCTTCTCAGAGTGTTTTCATGGAGGCCTCATTACGGGAAGCAAAAAAATCATCCACAAATTGAATGTCTGCAGTGGAGGCCCCAGAGCTAAGTTATTTTTCTAATAGCAAGAAATACTTTTATGCAGCGTATCAGGTCAAAATCACAATGTTGTACATGGGGCCCTGAGGACAGGATAAATGAGACTCGTCTCGAGTCATTTTCCCAGAGCGATAAGGCCAGATGTTGGTAGAGAAAAGCCACATTGACCAAAGTGTGGGAGAACAGCCTCGTATATAAACACTGATGCTTCGGTTGAATAAACAGATTCTGTATTTGCCAGGAAACCTCAAGTTAGGGGATGAAATGAAAGCTTGTGATTTACTGTCCCTTCAAGTAAATCAATGTCTGGGCAACAGTGAGAAATATGGGTTGGGGGGAGAAGGTCTCTTTCATCTAGGGAAAAGGATAGAAGAGGACCTTTGATATTTGAGATGCACTGAACTCTTTGAAAGGATAAACTTTGTTTTAAGTCAGTATGGCCATGAGCTTTGATGATCATTTCAGCTTTGCTATTGTTGTGTCGTAAATGTTTTTTGGTGGAGCGTCTCTGCGTTTTGTTGATTCAGTGAGTGTTTGAGAGCCTTATGTGTGTCTTTTTGAATGTACACATCCACACCCAAAGTTTATATTCCAGTGCCTTTTCATCTGGAATTTCCACATGAAAAGAACTTTGCACTGCAAGTTAAACTTGAAAACAATGACATTATCGTCTACAAGAATAGACCAGGTGAGTTTTAAGGGGTGCAGGCAGTAAAAAGTCAAGCCCTGGTTATGGATGGGGACCTAAACATAGAAAGAGCTCTTGAATGATTGTAATTTCCCAGTGTTTTCAAATTGCATCTCCTGCATGACGGAATTTTCCACTCGGGAATGGCTTCAAGGCTGCGCCTGCTACTGTGGCACCATTTGTTCCATTCACTCCTGAAACTTCATCTAAATTTGGGATTTTCTGATTGTACAAAATTCTTTTTGAAATAGGAAACTTTGGTTAGGCTACTGGCTAAGGGGCCTCAAACTCGGTCCTGGATCATAGTTGGAGCTAAACTCCGCCGGACAATGGCTCTCTAGGACCGAGTTTGAGGAACCCTTGTCTACAGTATCTGTATAGAGCTTTTGATAAGTTTCTGGTATGGAAACTTTTTTCCCCTACTAAATAATACCTGTTTTACTGTGATTCATTTGGTGAATGTCTGTATCCTTACATGACTCACATGGAACTTCAAATTATAGAGGCGCTGACTATTGACCATCATGGTTACGTGGCTCTCTGGAATATTTAATTTTGATAGGTCAATCATTCTGTGGTAAGACAGACAAACAAATTACTTGAATGAATGACTATAGTGAGCTGGTTCAGCGCAATCATTGTAGCCTGAATGATTGATCCCAAACAAATAACTCTTTTGAGACTGTTCTTTTTATCAAGTGAAGTGTGATTCCTGAACAAATTATTCTAGTGTGTCGGTTATTTTTACTGAATCAAATGCAGCATGATTTGTGTAGTCTGATTTCCAATGAATGAATCTAATGATTCAGCTTTGTTTTATCAGTCAAACACATACAGCTTACAACTTAGAGAATTAGTGTAATTACTGATAGCTATTCCTTAAATGTACTAAAGTAATTGAATCTGTTAAAGAACCGGATCCAAACTTGTTAATTTCTTTACCCATTCTCATTCCTACTCTGTTTCTTTCTTCTCATGTAACAAAATAATTATAATTCAAATATTTAGTTAGTTAGCAGCCATATAATAATCAGGAAAATGCAAGATAAACTACTCCAGGGTGACACTTTTCTTTTAAGAATGACTGACCAACATTCTCTGATTCTATTTATCCCTTACTTCTTTTACTCATGCTTGATACCCAACAGATTAAATGATTCATAGTCATAAACAGCCCTGCGGGCTGTTTTCTCAGGAACTGGGAGTGTGTGCTGTCTCATAAAATTTCATCATTCCTTTTGCTAACATAATCATTATTTAATGAACCAAGATAGATGCCAATAAACATAGTCATTGCAATAAAGACCAATCCATAGAGAGGAGTGTTATATAACACAATCCCAGTCACAGGTTTCTTAAAGGTATTGTGTGAACTAAATAATCAGTTATTAAAATTGATCAACAATACTGATGACATTTTACTTGTTACCTGTCTTGAAAAAGGTGGTTGATAACAAGTGGCTAAATGTGACTATAGAGGCTGTTGAGGAGATTAAACGTCATCACGCAGAACAGGTACGCTCAGTCCACTTTTACAGCCTCATTATGCTAACAATTGTGCTCTCAAACTTTCTAGAAAATGGTTTTAGATAAAAACTGATTGTCAACAGTTGTCGGAAGCTTGGTGATGTTGAAGTTGTGTTTGTTTAAAGCATACCTTTAGCTTATTAGTTCTGGCGACTAAATGGATTTTAGTTCTAACTACCGGTTGGCCTACAGCATTATGTGATGTCATACCTGCACCACTTAATTCACTCTTCGCCAGGAGTTTGATTGACAGGTGACCTGACCAATCATGGGACTTTCCTGGTAAAATAAAGGTTAAATAAAAAAAATAAAAATCATAACGCCAAATCCACCATTTTGTCTGACAAACAATCCAGACAGATGAGTTAGTAGATTAACGTCTATGGACTTGTGCTGCTTTCACATGCTATCGGAATAATCATAAATACTAGTTTCCTAGTTAAAAATTTGACATGAACTCCCTCTCAAGTCAAATTGAATGCGATTTCGTAATCACGACTTCAGAAGTGGGAAGTATGACATTTCCAATAGCATGTGAAGTCAGCATTATACTTGGTCTGTATTGACATCTTTCCGTGGTTGAAAAAACATACCTTCTGATGTTTAACTAAGGCATTACAGTGATTTTTCTCGGCTCATTAAAGAGCCACAAAGCAGTATTTATTGTTTAAATTTCTTTTAAAAAATGACAAAAGTATAGACTTTTTCATATTAAAAGTAACCTGCTCTGTCTTGTCTGTCACCGCAGTGTCAGTCATTGCGTGAGAAGCACATGATGTGTGGTGTGAATTAAAGCACCATGGCATGTCTCACGTAGCAACCATAACTGAAGTTGTTCATTTGACTTTCACTGTGTAGACAAAAACAGTTATGTTTAAAGGGCCAGATTTACTAAACTGGGCAAATTAGCATGAGAGCACAATTCCAAAAAAACGCTGTTGGGAGTGGAAAGTTCTGCGCGTGATCTACTGAAGACGCGCAAATTAAAGAACACTGACACAACCGGATAATTTCCATAATGACCAATGCAATCTACCCGGAGCAGCGCAAATTAGCCTCTTGTTTAAGACATGCTTATTTTGGGTGTTGAATAATGGTGCAACTACCAGTAAATTGACTAGTTCAAACCTTAGTAACTTTCCTTTAAATACTCTCCTTCCATAAATTTGGTCTAAAAGGAAAACTCCTACAAATGCAATAAGGTCATCTGTGTCCACGCCTTTTCAGCGCAAAGTTTTCACTGCATGTCTTTGGTGTCTTGGTTTTTTGATTTCATTCAAAAAAGTAGTTTTTGTAAGAGTGTGTGCTTGTACAAGTTGTTAGGAAGTCTGAAACTGTAAGGGTAGATTAGCATAAAGGGTACATTTTGGTTTTGAGGTAATGTTGAGGAGGGTTGTAGAAGATTTTGGCCTCGGGGTTGGGAGTTAGAGGTGTGAGAAAGGCCTGTCCTTATGAGTAGTTTAACCTGATCTGGGTCATTATTGCGGGGTTTTTTTTTTAAATGAGATGGATAAGGGGGTAGGTGGGTGGGCTGGACAAGAGGAGGGGATGGATAGAATAAAGTCCTGAGGTGGAACTGATATGAATCTCTTCTTTGTTTCATATCAGTGTTGGGCTGCTGTGCTGGGGGCCACGTTTAGTGTTGTTTGGGGCCTGAGATGACAGGATTTTGGTGTCTAAGAGGAGGATTTCTGCCCCATACAGGGGGTTTTCCATTACACAGGTCGGTGGAAAGAAGAAAGAGCTTCATAATGGGAGAATAAGAGTGAGAATGAGCTAGCAGAAAGAGTTACAATCTGGTAAGATTTCTGAATTGTTGTGTGTCCGAAACACTTTCATTATTCCATCCTCATATTGCCTCAGAGCATTTGTGCATGCTGTGAGAGAAATGTGTGTGTATTGTGTAATCTGTCTGCTTTGAAAGTTCAAAGGCGATGAAGTCATGCTTTAGCTATACCTTGAGAAGAATTCCAATGTTTTTTTATTTGCAATGGCCATGAATGTCGATGAAACCTGCAATGCTTTTTGATATCATTGATACACTAGTATAGTCAAGAAATAACATAATTGTCCATTCCTTTGACTGAAGAAGTTCAATTTCAAGATCAAGACATTTTAGCTAGTCTGACTAGTCTTCAGCTAGCTGATTTGAAGTCCTTCCTTTCCAGAATTATTTGGTAATTTCATAGCACTCCATTAGAGGGGATCAGCGCTTGCTTTATTGTGTCTCTCAGGTCATCTGCAGCCCACATTCCTCTCTCTTTTGACCTGATAAGTGTCTTTCTGTATCCAATGTCTATCAGATAGCTGAGCGCTCCTCTCCCGGGAGCTGCATAAAGCCTGAGTGTGAACAGCCTCTGCAGATTGTGTGTCTGCACCTTAACCTGATACCATTGGGTGAGAAAGTGTGGGATCTTACAGTTCAGAGAAGACAACTTCTCGCTTTTGCAATGCATTGTGAAGGCTGGGTATATTGAGGATATCTCACTTATTACGTAGGCCTATTGATTTGTTCTAAAATGTAATTATTACATTTTTTCAGAATTAACAAAGACAAAAATATTTGTTTTTCCTTTATATGCACACATTTAATTTTAAATAGAAATAAACACCAATACTTACATATATTTTACTACATAAAAATGCTTCCTGGGGAATGAACACTTGTTGAAACATTGATCAGATTTCAGAATTGTTTCATGGGAATGGACTTTTTGAACTAGGGTGAAACCCCCAGGGGATGGGACTTTGGCGCTGAACATACTGATTGGTTGAGTTCATGCAGCATTTTGATTGGTTGACATTATTTTATTTCAACCACCATTTTTAAAAGTCTGTTGCGGTGCATGCAGTGAGATATGTTTGCTATTCGAATCAACAATGTAGTTTAAAAAAAATAATGGACCGATGGACCCACGATGTTACTGGGAACAATGTTCCTGGAACAAATTGTCCCGGCTAATTTCAGTGGAAACGCGGCTATTGACAATTAATTTTATATCATCAGCAAATATCAAAACCATCAAAATAATTTATGTATTAATTACATTTTGGATTAATTTACCATTTCCTATTTCTGTTAGGGCTGTAAAGGTTTCTTTGATTAAAAATCAAACCAAACTAGGGCTGCACGTTTTCAAGTTTTTCATTAACCGTTAACCGAGGCCCTTAGCGGTTAATACTCGGTTAACAATAGTGTGCGTCAGGGTTATTTTTAGTTTATTAATTTGACGACCACCATCTCCGTAGTGAACGCGCCTATATAGAGAAATGCACATCATGGATTACATAATCAGAGAGTAGCGTATTTCTTTTCGTTTTAAATTGTTAAAAGACATTTCAAGTTTCTTAAGATCTATTTCATGTCTGCGAGGCGTACGCTGAGTTTCGTTAAATTAGGATGAGATGCGCTCCAGTTCACGAGCAATGCGAGTGGCCGCGAGGGCGCCTGCACGATTAGAGCATGTAACGTTAGTAAAATATGCAGCCGAGAATGATTCACACAGCATTTGACTCGCGCGGCTGAGCCTCTCCCGGCAGAGTTCAAGCATCTGTGGACTCGTCCCTTCAGCTCTGGCCATCTTGCTTTCAGTCCGCGATTAGCTTTTTTGTTTTCTTCATTATAGTTAAAGTAACGTCTGCTTTTCTCTAGTCATTCACAAGTTTCTCACTTCAAACTTTATTTCTTTTGCTCCGTTATGCACAGCGCGCGCGGCTCGTGCTCTGCTTCTGCCCTAATGCGACTTATAGTCCAGTGCGACGTATGTTATTTTCCTCTTCATGACGCATATTTTGACTGATGCGACTCATACTCCGGAGCAACTTATAGCCTGAAAAATGCGGTAAGCACTGCATTGCAATACTTGCATTTTGCCCCGTCACTCTCATTTTGTGCTCCCACGCTTTGTTTGCCCGCTTCATTGCCCGCTTAGAAAGCTGGTCATGACTTCTTCTTGTGGATATTACAAATGTCTGGGAGCGCTCTGGCGGTCTCTAGGGGTGCAAACATTACAACTAAATTCAAGGCACGTCATTGACGCCACTTAACCGAGCAAAATGTTTCACTCGGTTACGCAATTTTTAACGGTTTATCGGTCAATCGGTTAACCATGGACACCCCTAAACCAATCTGATCTACACCCACAGTTTGCAACATGCTGTTGTACACGCGCACCGTCCTGATGACATACATTACGTCACATGGACAGTGTGCGGATCGTCGAGGAATGCATCTAGCTAAACTTGCTGAAGTATAATTTTGGCCTTAAAACCCTGATGCAAATCGAACCACAAGTAATTTGAACCTTTACATCCCTTCCTTCTCATTTTAACATTACTCTAATATTTGATGTTTAATCCAGATTTTTTCATCAAACAACTTGAGAACAAACTGTCAAACTGCTCTGTGTCTTTGAGGGAAGGTTTATCATATGATCGGGCCAAGTGCCGAGGTCAGGGGTCATGCTAACGGATGCTAGGAAAAGATTAATGCCTCCAGGTCATGCCGTTGTCGTGTGATCTCAGTTAAGAGAATTACGCCAAGTCAAGACCAGGATTCATCAAGGTGGAGTCCTAGACAAAGTCCGAGGTTTTAAGTCAACCGCTAAATAGCTTGTCTAGGTGGAATGTTAATTGTAGGATTAGAGCTCCACTGTCGCTTCGGTCTCATCTCACTTTCAGCCAAACCACTGCTGAACATCATCTGAGGTTTTTGGTTGGATGTCCGCTGTTGCTTGTGGTTCTGATGTAACTCTGGAGAAATGTTCTCCACGGCTTTAAGTTCAGACACTCGGGCTGTTGTTAAGGGTGTTCCTAAGACTCTTAAGACTTGATAAAAGCTTAACTGAAAGGGCTTGATTCCTCAGTATATCAAGTTACTAACATTGGCTCAATGTTCACAAAGCCTGTTTTGTATGGTAATAATGCCCTTCAGAGCCATTAAAGCTTATCTGCGGGGGCAGAGGGGGTTGTGGTATTGAATAGATCTGGGACTGTGGTGTACGAGAGCAGCAATGGTGGTGTCAAAAGATCCTTAAGCTAGTATGCAGCGCTCAAACCATTTCAGATCAAGTGATTAGAGCACGTTTATAAAAAAAAAACTTGTATTTCAGTGATCAGTAGACATGATGAAATGGTTTGGAGATGTAAAAGTGGGGCCATTATGCTGGTTGAATGACCCAGTGCCTTTGCTTATAGCGTGATTCATGTCATGGTAAAAGCAAGCCAGGTTTAAAGCAAAACACATGTGGCTTTCATTTGACACATAATTTAAGGCACGTCAAACATGCTGCTAAATTCTATACGGTAGCTCCACTTAAAACTCCCAGCTTCCCCTGTGTCTCTGAACCATGATTCCTCTGGAACGATAACACTTTTAATGCCCTGTGAGTGACACATCTTCTTGAATTGTCACTTGTAATTATGTCAAATTCTCTTCTTGGTAACAAGGGTCTGAAATGAACTCAAGTAATGCAATCCTTCATGCAGACATTAGTTTGCATTGCTTTAAACGCATGTTCCATGGCGAAGCCTGATGTTAATTACCAAAGCAAATAACTTCAATAATTTAAAGAAAATTCATTATTCTAAAGAAAAATTGGTAACACTTTACAATCAGGTTTCATTTGTTAGCATTGGCTAACTACATTTACATAAACTAACAGTGAAAATGTCTTCTAAAGCATTTGTTAATCTTATTAAATGTTAATTACAACATTTACTAAAATACGATTATTATTTAATGGACCTAAAATTGAGCTAACATGCACTAACATTGATTGCTTTCATATAACTAATGTAAGCTAATGGAACCTTATTGTCAAGTGTTAAAAGTAGAAATGTGAAGCTAATATTTATGTTTCGGCTCTTGAATTAATTGAACTGTTTGGGGTTAACAGCTTATGACCCAGGACCAGTATGGAAGAAATGAAGACAGAGTCAGGATTGCAATTAATTAAAAGAAAAATTTACTTAGAATAGTTTGCAGTTTCAAAAGCAGAAGCCAGCTTCAAGTCTCACAAGGAGTTCGTAGGCCGCGCTCCCCCTCTCACGTCTCGTTGCCTCGCCCTATCGTACATACAATTGTCCCAACAGTTATACTGTTTTCAAGGTCTTATCCACGTCATTACTGCAATGTGGATGGTTCTGATTGGCTCAGAGACAATGCACAGTCATGGTAAATTTCCACTCGAGTGAGTTAATCTGATGCACGTTTCCACTGACGTGTCACTTGTTGATGCTTTCACCTCAGAATCAGGCCCGTAGTGGCCTTCCAGATCTGGAGCAGGCGCTAGCTTGCCCAGAACAAGTCCACCCATCGCTTAGGGTGCCCATTGTACACCATTCTGATCTGTAACACAGAATATTGCGCACATACACAGATACACAGTCTCTCCAAGGTTGGAGCTGATTAAGCTCCAGTTCTAACTAGTTCTTACCAAAACATAGTGATAACATGTGCTTTCTTTCAGTGAGAGGGACACACAACAGTACAGGCAATATTCATCTCGACTTTTTAGTGTTTCAGTAAAAGGAAATATAAAAGGAATAAAACATAATAAATTAAATGAAAGACAAATCCATATTTCATATCTGGAAGCCGGGCTAAGTGAGTAAACACTGTTACTGCACTCCTGACAAGTTAGGGGTGTGTGTGATACCTCGAAAATCCAAACACACGACCTTGTTGCCAGTGTTTAGTGACACTTCACACATCTCTAGGCCAGACCCTCAGTCACTCCTCAGAGACCAAATATACACTTTAGAAAACAAGAAACTAAAAGCAAAATCATTACCGGATAGAATCATTATAATAATATAGGAAGATAAATATTTATTAAGGTTTTGATTATGAAGTTAATTATAATTAGGATATAAATACATACAGGTATAATGAAGCGGTAGTGGATTTCAGAATCCCCCCTTCAATACAGTAGGGATACACTTCATTTTTTTGAGTCTATTAGCCTATTGTGAAGCGTGCTTCAGTATTTGGTTAGATAGTTATGTCACGTGTCATATAAACGTGACCTGGTTTAACAGCTTTACTTGGTCATCGAAGACATTGTGGTACACTAGTCTTTAGCTTATTCTTCTAAAGCTTATGAGTCGCTGTCTTTTAGTCAGTTATTGAGTAATTAATTTAAAAACATTGATTCATTTACATGTGATGTCATTAAATCAACTCAGCTGATTCATTCAGAGAAAAAATACCCCTACTGTGCAGAACAATGACAGAATACACTAAATAACAAAATAGTGTGCCTAAAATGCAAGTTACTTAATATCAACTTCCATTTTATTGATTTGTTTTATGAGGTAACTGACATTTTCAATGTTTGTATCACTTTGCCTATGTACTGTATACATGTTGATGGCACAACAACTCTTCTCCACAGCAATAAAAATATGGCCTCACTCCCCTTATTTAAAGGGTTAGTTCACCCAAAAATGAAATTAATGTCATTAATGACTCACCCTAATGTCATTCCACACCCGTAAGATTTGGGTAGTTCTAATTGGTTAATTAGAATCTCTTGAAGCATCGAAAATACAGTTTGGTGCAAAAAAAGCATAAACTATGACATTATTCAGAATTGTCTTCTCTTCCGGGTTTGTTTTCAATCCTCAAATATAGATTCAAACTGTCATGAATCAGCGATTATTCGGATCGCCAATGTCACGGGATTTCAGCAGTTTGGCAGTTTGACACGCGATCCGAATCATACATCAATACACTGATTCATAACCTTTCGAATTTTAATTCAAGGATTGAAAACAAACCCAAAAGAGAAGACAATGCTGAATAAAGTCATAGTTTTTGTCATTTTTGGACCAAAATGTATTTTTGAACTAACTGACGTCACATATGGACTACTTGGATGATGTTTTTATTCCCTTTCTGGACAGTATAGTGTGCAAGAGATTGATGGGATAATTCAACCCATCTACATCAGAAAAGTCAATTAACTACGACTCAGAGGAAACAGGCATTAAATGCGCCTCTCTTTGTAATAGTTCTAGAAAAGTCATCAGTCAGGGTGACCTTGTGGGCTCGTTCTAGAGAGAGGAGGGGGAAGCTGTCATGGGACGGGTGAAAAGCAGGGGGGTTGTCTAGTCATTGGGACAGCGGGGTGTTGGTCCTACAGAGACGGGCTGGGATAGACCCCTGATGGGCTCTTTTCACGACTGAAGGAATGGGTGTGAAATGGTCACATCTGTGGAGTCCCATTTTGGCATATGCTTTGTGCTAAAGTATTGTGTTTGTTTTTTCTTTGACCATCCATTATTGCACCATATGATAAGATTGTTTTTAGATATTTCAAAAATACTTGAGCATTAAGGCAGAAATGGGCTCTTTTTGGTGGTCTCAGCTATATTTATATTAAACATACTTTAATGTCCTTATTTATTTGAATACTTAAAATAAATACAGAATGCTAATTAAGTCTTTGTTATATTTTTTTGTTTGTTTTGTCTCTTGACAATTGTCCTATTTTTAAAAAAACCCTGTTTAATGCAAAGTGATTTTGTATTTGAAATATTTCAGCAAAGTTTCTTATAGATTCTTCAAATGGAGATGATATGCTTTCTGTCTGCCAACGTTGAGCAGATGGCTCACATGGACGGAGGAATGTAACACCAAATATGAATTTAGCACCTGGTTGTTTTTCATCCTCCTGAAAGGTGGCGGCTGCTCTGAGTGTTCTCACACATGTCTCATAATCAGATGGCAGGGTGACAGTGAGCTCGCAGAACCAGAGACGCAGAACTCGCCGCCACTCATGGTTTAATATCTGAGCTAAGGAAGAGCTTGATCGAGAAAGATTCAGCACTTTAAACATTATCGAGAGCAACTTGGAAGCAAATCAAGTTACCTGTGAGAGAAGTGCTTAGAGAGAAGTAAGTAATAGAATATTGCCTATTCTTGTTGAAATACTATTTTTTTTCTGGTGTGCTTTGCCTCTTATTAAAGCTCTAATGGCATTAGTTTGCTATTATATAGCAAAGCTTCTCTCTTCAAGGTCAGAATGTGAAAAGCTTCAGTGTGCTTTGTTGTTGGAAGTTTCCTGTCATTTTGAAAGAAGACGTCCTTCACCTGATTGACATGTCATGCCCAGGAGAGTTGTGGGAGGAAATGATATTCGGAGAGGGAGTGTGTTGGTGTTGTATTTCGTATGGGAGATTCTTTGTTTGTACATGTATGGAGAAGAACGCCGGGTTGTGGATGAAGTAGTTGTTGTGGAAGTAATAGCTAGCAGATTTGATTAAATAAATGAACAGCTTAGCATAAAAGAAACCGTTGCAACTAGTGATTATTTTGATAATCGACTAGTCTAATTAGAAGGATTTGCTGACTATTCTGACAATTCAGATTAACCAATGTACTGTTCATTTTTTGCATTTTCTTTAGATGATTACAAGATCAAAAGTAACAAAAGTATCCATCTTTTAAAAATATTTGTAATAAACTTATTAATAATTATGGCCAACCTCTCTTAGGGTTTTTGTTCAAATTAGCAACACATCTTAACACTTTAGTTTCCTTATGTATTCCTAAAAATATTCTTAACATCTAAAAAAGATAGATTTATATTTATAATATAAATAAAACCTTTTCATATATTTTAAATATTATATTATTCTATTCTTTAATTAATTATATTAAATTAATTTAAAATCGTGATATATTTTTCACTGATTGATTGTGCATCAATAACTATTTTGTATGGAAGCCTATTTCTCCCTAATCATGTTTTGGTAAATCATATAACAGTCATTATGACTTAGACTAATATGGAATACTAAATGATAAATATAACATAAAAGGTCAAATTTATGACAAGTCATCATTGACATAAGTCAAATTTGTGACAAAAAGTTTAAATTTATGATTATAAAATAAGTCTCTGTTGTGAAAAGTCGAAATTATGACAAAGTAATGACATACTTAGATTATGACATAATATATTCACTTTATATTTCACATTTGTTTTTTATTTTGAATGTCATTTAGAATGTAAATACATTTTGCCGCTCTTATGCTTTAGCTGGATAGATTTGAACCTGAATCCATACGTCACGGCACAAATAACACTGTCAATTTGCTTTCTAATAAACAAATTCAGGTTTTCAAATTCAATTCAATTGCTTGTAATCATCAGTTCAGACTCCTAGACTTACACATTCAAGTCAACAACCATCACAGTGTGTCTCACTGGAATTGAGTGACCTGCTGAAGAAAACAAACCCTGATATTAATCATAAAAAATTCATAATTGCACAATCTCCCCCGGTGAATGAAAAGCAGCCACAGAATAACGCTCTCAATGATCGGTTCTCCACTGGAAGCAGTAAAAATCTGACTCATTAACGTTGCTTTTCATGAACAAAGGCTGCTAATTAGAGGTGGCAACTGCATTGAGGAGGCCCGGTCGAATCAGCCCTGAGTGAACGAGCTAATGACAGAGAGCCCGCGCGGGGAAGGCGGGGTGACCTTAGTATGGCCTGCGGGTGAGAAATGGGGAGAAAAACCTCCGCATGTTTCATACTGTCCATCACACAACTGGATCATGCACACCTTTTATTTAGTTTAAAAGACACTTCGAATTCTATTGAATGAGAACAAAATGTGAGCTGAATGATGATACTATTGTCTTCTGTAAAGCTGCTTATGCCTTAATCGAATTTGTTTCATAATTGATGAATTTTGCTAAATTGACACTGTTATTGAACTAAATTAAATCACCATATAACTCATATGTAGAGCTGCTAGCTGAAAATAAACTTGCTTCAAATTTGAAGAACTTTACACATTTCAGTGCTGTCGCATTCCGTCACTTTCCTTTCCTTCACGGAGGTGCGCGACTGCGCGTTCGTTCCTCCCTAAACCAAACGTAACATCCAAATATCATATAAAGTGAGTAATTAAAAAGTTAATTAAGCCGTGAACGTGACGCTGTTCACTAGGCAGCCTCCTGCACGCATAAGCCAAGTACTGTGGGCTTCGGATACGCATCTAAATGGTCACACAAATTAGCCTACACACAAATATGCCAGAAAGCCGTTTTGGTAATTATCCTCATAAACACAGTGTGTTTATGTGCATGTAAACATTTAAGAGAGCTTGTTTGAAACGAGTGTGTAACAGTATATTGGATCCGTGCAGCTCTTTGAGTGACAGCAGCCTAATACATTTGCTGCATTCATAATGTTCATCATAACCAAACAAGATTTCTCTTAAATGAATAGCTTTTGTAGTTTTAAATAAGGATCAGTCTATATAATGGATACAGCAGTGTTATTTTACAATGTATTACTTTAATTTCTGTTTTAGGCTATTACTTACCTTTCACTGGCATTTAAAAATGACTCATATCATGAAATAAGACTTATCATATCACCCACCAATAATCAGGTTAAATAATTGTGATTGATTTTTTTGCCATAATTGAGCAGACTTACTGAATTGAATCAACTTTGAACTGATTTGAGCTGAAAAATTACATATTATCTTCTGTAGAGCTGCTTAAAGCGGAATCTTGCAAATCTGGAAAATTTTGCAACATCGACACTGTTATTGGACTCAATTGAATCAATGTCGAGCTGACTCGAACTGAAAAATTCTGTCAAGCTGATTATAACTGAAATGTAGCTACATATTTACACAGTTATTGAACTGAACTGAATCAACATTGAAATGACTTGAGCTGAATAATGGGACTGTTGTCTTTCTAATACTGCTTTACAGTAGAATTTGCATTAGTCTCATATTTGATGAAGTTTGCATCATTTATTCTGTTTATAACTGTAAATAAACAATCTGTGTTTTGTAAAATGCTATATAAATAAAGGTGACTTCACTATTCCTTTCAGATCAAGAATGCTGAAGACACGATGGATCCCCTAGTTCATCTGAGCCCGCTGAGAGTCCGCATCTCTGCTCTCCCGCATCCCACGCGCCCGCCTCGTCCCTGGGCACCCAACCCTGTGCCTTTCACCTTCTCCAGGAAGCGTCAGTAGAGTTTTTTTCACACACCGGCACACGGGAGAAAGGAGAACCCTTCCTGTGTAAATATGACTGGATGGAGGTCTCAGTGGCGTCTGGTCCTACTGAACTCGCTGACATGTGGCCTGGAGATCTGCGTGGCAGCTGGGATTACGTACGTGCCGCCTCTGCTGCTAGAAGCGGGCGTGGAGGAACAGTACATGACGATGGTTTTAGGTAAGGTTTCATCTTAACTGTGGAACGTCAATCCAATGTTTATACCAAGGGCTGCACTGTAAACAGCAAGGTTGTTTCCCACTAAGTAGCTGATCCTATAATGTGGGTCATTATCATAATTACTGGCTAAATCACTCGCTGCCCCATCCAGGTGGTAATCAGGTGCTAATTGGAAGGCACCGGGCTGCAGGAAGCGGCCCAGAGGCTCGAGGGGTCAGCAGCTGTATGGAAGCTTGTATAGTTTTACTGCATCCTGTTAAAATTCTGAAGGACTTTCCTCTGGACTTTCAGCAGATAATATAGTCATCATGGGCTGCCTCAGAGTCAGTCGAATGAGTTATTTAAATGCGCACATTTTCCATTTCTTACCGCCTATGTCCTGCAATTTTTTTAGGGGGTCATGAAAATGTCACTTTGGTATTTGATTTGAGATTATCCTTTGAAAAATAGGTTAGATGAAGCGCTACTCTTCAGTGGTCTTGATTTTTTTTTAACCATGCTTTAAAAAAACGTTTAACGTTTAAAAAATATATACCGGTACTAATAAAAATTTTATATATATATATATATATATATATATATATATATATATATATATATATATATATATATATATATATATATATATATATATATATATATATATATATATAATTTTTTCATTATATAAACAGTAAACAGTAAATGTTTTTTAGGAAATGCATGCTTTTATTCAGTACAGATGCATTAAATAAATACTTTATACGCTATAGATATTATATAAGGATCTATATAAACTCCCCGCTTTTTCTCTTTTTGAAATAAATTTATACTTTTGATACTTTATTTATCAAGGATGCATCAGATTGATCAAAAGTGAGAGTAAAGACATTTACACTGTTTAAAAGATGTACATTTCAAATAAACACTATTGATTTGAACTTTCCATTCATTCAAAAAAATCCTAAAAAAATATGTATCAGTTTCCAAAAAAATTAAGAAACTTTTTCTTGAGCTTCAACTCAGCATATCAGAATGATTTCTGAAGCATCATGTGACACTGAAGACTGGAGTAACTGGCCATCAAATGAGTAAAGTATATTTCAAAATATTTTAAACTAGATAACTATTATATGAAATTTTATAATAATAATATGACTGTTTTTATTGTATTTTTGATCAAATAAAAGCTGCATTTTCTTTCAAAAACATTATAAACAATTTTAACAGTATATATTAATGTTAAATATGTTTTATTATGTGTAGATTTTTATACATAGATATATGCATAGATTTTTTTTGATTTTTTTAATGTATTAATAGGCCATGTCCTGGAAAAGTTTAATTTAAGTGTCAAGAGAGTCATTTGCTTCTGTCTACTAGAGACATTCAGAGAGAGTTCAAATACACAAGGTGCGGGATTGTTTTTGTTCTTTTTGACCTTGAATAACCAGACCTACGACTCTAAATATTTGGCCTCTGTGTTTGTGATTTTTCAGCGTACCATATGCATTACAGATGCATTATTTTGTGCCCACAAATGGCTTCCACATGGCTTTTGCTGAAAATGAATCTCTCTCCAAGACTATAAGCCTTGCAACCAAAACAGAAAAAAAGCAGTTCACAAACGTGCATGTGGTCACTTCACACCAGACGGACAGAAGATATTTGGTGTTAAAACACACTCCACACCGCTCTCTCTTTGTCAACAGCTGCAGTAGAAAGCAAAGAAAGATCCTTTGTGCTCATTTCCATTCACAAGCTATATAAACTCACAATGTTGTTGCCATCAGAAGTGCTTTCAAAACCACCAAAAGGCCATTGCTGCTCATTTGGAGAGGTTTCACGTGTGGTTGTATGTGATTCCAGAGGTTTTGCTTCACTGTTTCTTAATGTAGTGGGTTTATTAATTTTACTGTGCAATAAATTCCTTAGTCTGAGCTTTTTGGACCAGTCTGATGGTCATGTGGTGAGTTGTTTGAGACCTCTTTTTGAACTACCAGTGCATAAAGTGTTTTTTTTTTCTTTGATTTTTCTCTTGAAATTAAACCCATGACCTTGCTGTTGTTAAACCTATGCCTTTCCATTTGAGCTACAGGAACAATTAAAATGACTATAATGAATTGTACTGTGTAGTATATAAAAGAGTCGCATGATTAATTGTCTCACACTGTTGCAAACAGCACAAAGGCACCTTTAAAAGGAAGTGGGCAGATCTCGCCCTCCATTTTGGGAAAAACAGCATGTGTTGACTTACAGGCGCTGTTGTCCGACATTGTTAATGAATCTTTTTAGAGCAGGCAGTTCACTCGGCTGTCCTCTTCTCTCACATGGTTTGTCAATATCTCCTCAATGCCTTAAAATGTGAATGCCTTAAAATTGTTTTAGGTGGAATATTCCACACCTGATTCCCCTTTCCGGTTTAAAAATTCAATGTTTTGAAAATGTTAACTGGAAAAGCTCTTGCGAAAATGTGACGTGAGTCTCACTTTTTTGGAAATGTTGTAATTAAACACCATACACAGTAACATAATATACAGTGCTGTTCAAAGTTTTGGGTCTGTAAGATTAACAAATACATATTTATAAATGTATAAATGAATACTTTTTCAGCAAAAACAAATTAAATTGATCAAATATGACAATAATTACATGTTTAATGTTACAAAAGATTTCTATTTCAAATAAATGTTTCTATTAATCAGAATTATCAATGTTCAAATATACCTTTATAAAACCTACAGAAACTTTAAATTATAGTAATAGTTTTAATAATGCATTGGCCTGTTTAATGTAAACAATTTGTCAGTATAGTTTAAAATAGTTTATAAGTGTTTACAGTATTTTTATATTGCTTTGCCATCTAACTTACTAACATTTTACAGTGTGTAAATAGACTCCAGTGAACTTTTAATTGCATTTTGAGCATGTTCAGGTCATCTTTCCACCACGCACTTGAATAAAAATAGCTCCTGAAGATCTAGGCATGAATTGAAATGGGAATCGGTGCCCAACCAGTGGACTGAGTCATCTTCTTTAATTAGAAAAGCTGTGGAGATGAGGAAGCCAAGCCAGAGATTGGTCACCTTAAACTACAGGCAGCTTTACAGCAGCCTGAAGATGAAGCCAAAAGATGAAAGAATGGAGGCCAAAGCTGTGATTCTTTGACATAAAAGTTGTCTCGAGTGACTATTTCTCTTTTAGTTTAAGGCGAGAAACTATACAGGCAAAAATATCAAATACAAATTTCATGCACTGGTCAATGTTTAGATTATGAGAAATGGCTTTTTATTTCTAAGAATTTGCCATTCCTAAAGGAATAGTTAACCCCAAAATGATTTACTTACCCATCCATCCTAGCCGTATATGACATTCTTCTTCTGAGTATTTTTGGGTGAACTATCCCTTTAATATAATCACTCAACTGGAGTGATATCTGTTAGTTTCACACTATTCACATGGGGTGTCTTGCCTTAATATTCTTTTGTATTTTTTCTTAGGTATTGGACCTGTTCTGGGACTTCTCTTCATCCCTCTGATTGGCTCAGCCAGTGATCACTGCAACAGCAGCTACGGTCGACGTCGACCCTTCATATGGCTGTTGTCATTGGGAGTTCTCCTAGCCCTTTTGATCATACCACATGCTGACGTGTTGGCCACCAACCTGAGCTGGGGCAGCACCCGCCGCAACCAGGCTCTCCAGGTGGGCCTGCTCATCCTCGGCGTAGGCCTTTTAGACTTCTGCGGGCAGGTGTGCTTTACACCACTGGAGGCGTTACTCTCAGACCTCTACCGTGAACGGGATGACTGCGGACAGGCTTTCGCCATGTTCTCCTTCATGGTTAGCCTTGGAGGTTGTGTGGGTTACCTTCTACCCGCCCTGGACTGGAGCGGTGGGCTCCTTTCCTTCTACCTGGGTGGGCAGGCGGAGTGCTTGTTTTCCGTCCTCATCCTCATTTTCGTGGTCAGCGTGTTGGTCACCATGAAAGTTTCCGAGGAACCCATGTCCACCTTAGAACCGGGGCCCTTGGAGCCCGGGCAGTGTTTTCCACGCTCGTGCTGCTATCTGTTTCAGTGTAAGCTGCGGACTCTAAAGTCCGGCCCGCTCATGTGCCTGCTGAGGACTTGCTGGTCGATGACACCGGCCATTTATCGCAGCTACTGCCACGTGCCGCATGTCATGCGACAGCTGTGTTTGGCGCAGCTCTGCAGCTGGATGGGTGTCATGTCCTTCATGCTCTTCTACACAGATTTTGTCGGAGAGGGATTGTATGAAGGAGTTCCCAGCGCTGCACCTGGTACCGCTCTTAG
Source organism: Pseudorasbora parva (assembly GCF_024679245.1). Classification (NCBI taxonomy): domain Eukaryota; kingdom Metazoa; phylum Chordata; class Actinopteri; order Cypriniformes; family Gobionidae; genus Pseudorasbora; species Pseudorasbora parva. The sequence goes on along the minus strand of NC_090196.1, from coordinate 21,109,591 downwards.
GCAACGCTATGATGAAGGTAAGACTTCTAGTCAACATAAAAAAATCGACCCTATTTACTTTCTTAAAGCCCATTTCTGGTCTTTATTTTAAAGGACAACTCCGGTGAAAACTGAACATAGGCGTAATTAACACATGGTTACCGAGCAGATGGTTCTCTGGGATGAGATTTCATGAAAATCAAATGTAAAGATTTTTATCCGTAAAAACAGATTAGTTTATAACGCTAGTATATGAGGAACAGAATAAGAAAAATACAAATTAAATCGCTAGTTAATACCACTAACAAGGCTCAAAATAGCCTCACACCAACACGTCAGCATAATTTGGGTCCCAAATGTAAGCCGAAGGATTGAGAACTTTGTAAGTGTACAAACAGTTTAATAAGAAGATACTTTATAAAGACAGTACATTACGCGTATACAGACAGGAGCCATCTTGGAAAACGATGAGTCGAGCCACAAATGCCGTGCTAAGTGAGCTGGTCGATAGGAATTAAGTTTGTGAAATCTAATTACATGGAAATGCATGAATTATATATCTGTTTATTAAAATATATGGTTGACTAACTACAAGGGAAGAAGGTGTCCCATATGAGATTCTAAGTCACAGTTCATCACTTAGCACAGCGTTCGCAGCTTAACTTGTCGAGACTGTTTTCCAAGATGTCTCCTGCCTGTATACGCGTAATGTACTGTCAAAGTCCATTAAGTGGAGAAAAATCCTGGAATGTTTTCCTTTAGAATTAATTTAATTTATTTTCAACTGAAGAAAAAAAGACTTGATCATCTTGGATGAGATGGGGGTGAGTAAATTAACCGGAAATTTTCATTTTGAAAAAAAAATTGTGGTTACAATATTATACTGGAAATATTTTTACTGTTGAGAGAGAGAAAAACATGACAAAGTGATATTTTATTATTCCATTAAGAAATAATGTATACTATAAATAAAATGACACATTTACAAACAATATAAACTTTTTACACAGATGATTAAAAAAAACACATTTTCTTAGCTTGACTTAAACTGTATTGAGCAATCAGCATCCAGAACTAGGCTATTTGTTTTGTCATAATGTTGCATTTCCAACATTATCATTCTTTTGGTTCCCCAAGAGATTAATGATATTATTTATTTCAGATTGCTCTCCGAATCATGCGTCATACACTCCTAGAGGCGTTTCTGTTAATGTTTTGTTAATGTTAAGGGACATTTTGTTGTTTGGTTAATGTTTCTATATAGATTCTCAGTTTGGTCTGAAGGCAAATTACATAGGGGAAAATTAGCCCATGATTTACTCACCCTCAAGCCATCCTAGGTGTATAGGCAAGGCAAGGCAAGGCAAGTTTATTTATATAGCACATTTCATACACAATGGCAATTCAAAGTGCTTTAATAAGAAATTATGACATTCTTCTTTCAGACGAATACAATCAGAGTTTTATTAAAATATGTTCTGGCTCTTCCAAGCTTTATGATGGCAGTGAATGGCAGCTCAAATTCTTTAACAAAGAACTTATGAAGCGAATTGATAGTTTTTTTGTAAGAAAAATATCCATATTTAACAAGTTATAAAGTAAAATATCTCGCTTCTGTATTCAATTTACGAAAAAAACGACTGTCGTGACAATGACGTCAGAGGTATCGTAATCATTTTCAACTGCGAAGCTAGATATTTTACATTATAAAGTTTTAAATATGGATATTTTTCTTACAAAAACCCATCGATTCACAATGCCTTTATTTATGGATTACTTTTATAATGGATGGATGCACTTTTTTGGGCTTCAAATGTTGGGCTGCCATTTACTGGTATTATAAAACTTGGAAGAGCCAGAACATTTTCTGATACAACTCCAATTGTATTTGTCTGAAAGAAGAAAGTCATATACACCTAGGAGGGCTTGAGGAGGGTGAGTAAATTATGGGCAAATTTTCATTTTGAGGTGAACTATCCTTTTAAGGCAGCAAAACTGAAAGTAAGGATATCAGTATTTGTAACGGAGTTACGCATGAACATTACCAGACCTTCACTTCATTTCACTGTTGGTCTACAGTAAAAAAAAAAAAAGGCATCTTTTCCACCCTGAGGAATCATTTTCACTGTCCATGAACTTGTTTCCCTGCTAATGGTGGTCTTTCATTTCCGTCTTCTGGCCAGATTGTCTGTCTCAAGACTGTGAACTTGTATTCACCTCCACATGTGGCCTCCGTCAGCTTTGCGCTTTAGCTTCCAGCAATGTTCATGAACACAAATGCCTGTCCTTAGCTAGTCAACAACGGGCTTACCAAATCTACACCCATCTGGGCGCCTCCCTCTGAGCTTTGACACCAGCAGAAAGCCCCTTTAGCAAAACATTTTGACAGATGTGGTCAAGATCAGTGTGCAAACAAATGAAGTCTGTCAGTGCAGTCGACTGCAAACTGTGTAACTGCACACTGCAACGGAAAAATGTTTGAGGTACTTGTTCAGGGAACATCTCGGCCCTCTGCAATTGTGTTTAAATGATAAATTCCTTCTGTGAGGAAAGTTCCTGGCTTGTTTGAAGTACAACACCAGAGCCTGCAAACACAGGCCTTAGTCAACATCGCTCGTAGGATTTATTCAAAGGAAGCATTCTTCATTATGCTGAAATGGTCAAGCAAACTATTTGAAACGACCTCATCTGACAAATCCGCAAGGGCTGGGGAATGTTGTTTACCTGGACATGCAGTTGTTGAAAAGAATGGCGCACTCACTGGGTCTCATGTGTACACACAAATTTGTGAGTGAAATGTGCGTATGAACGTTTTGTGAATCAGATACAAATACGAAAGAATCCTAGCAATTATTAGTGAATGCTGATAATTCAGCTTTGCATCACAGAAACAAATTATATTCTAAAGTATATTAAAATAGAAAACCTTTATTTTAAATTGTAATGTACAATATAAAAAAATCCTGTATTTTGGATCAAATAAATAAATTTAACTTCTTTCACAAACATTAAAAATAGTAATGTTTCCAAACTTTTGACCAGTACTGTATATAAAATGATTAATTATAAATAATAGAATAATGTGTATCATTACTTCTTACATATATTGTTAGCTGACCTTTATTTTCCTTTAAATTAAATGGGTCGCATCATTATTCTAGTCTTCAGTGTCCCATGATCCTTCAGAAATCATTCTGATATGATAATTTGATACCGTTATTATCAGTGTTGGAAACAGCTGCTGCTAAATATTTATTTAATCTGTGATACTTTTTTCAGGATTCATCGATTAATAAAAAGTATTTTAAAAAAACAACAACAACAAAAAAACAGCATTTATTCAAAATATAAATCTTTTCTAATAATCTTAACAAGTAAAAGCTTTACTATCATTTTCTATCCTTGCTGAATAAAACTGAATAAACTTTATTTTTTACATTTTTATTCATCAAAGAATTCTGAGTAAAGTATCACAGGTTATAAAAAATATTAAGCAGCACAACTGTTCCAACATTGATAATAATCAAAATTATTTATTAAAATGCAGCTTTGCATCACATAAATAAATTATATTTTAAAGTACATTAAAATAGAAAACCATTCTTTTAAAAACGTAATATTTCACAATGTTACTGTTTTTTATTTATTACCATATTTACTGTAGTGGCATTATAAAAAAATGATTTGATTCACCAGTTCAGAATCAAGTGAATGTTTGTATCTTTTGTGAATTTTACAGGTATCCGTATGGGCAGCCTTGGCCTGTTCCTGCAGTGCGCTACCTCAACCTTCTTCTCGCTGGTCATGAGCAGGCTGGTGCGTCTCTTTGGTACCAGGACAGTCTATTTGAGCAGTATGGTGTGTTTCACCGTCTCTGTTCTGGTCATCTGCTTGTCCAAAAGTGTGCTGTTGGTCACAGCTATGTCAGCCCTCACTGGCTTTGCCTATGCAACGCTGCAGACACTGCCTTACACGCTCACCTGCCACTACCACAAAGAGAAAGAGGTAGGCATTTAATGCTTATATACGTTTTCTCTCTTAGCTTGTATAGAAAATACATATTATGTATATAATATCAAAATATTTTTGTAAGTAGTTTTACAATATATTTTTTCATTTTTTAGCAAGGTCAGTTTGAATCTGGCTTGCAACATTTCCTGATATAATATTAAAAAATCCATATCCATTAAAAAAAAATAGCACAAGTGTAGTGTAAAACTTCTTGTAAAAACACTGTGAGCCTATAAATGTACAACATTTTACTCATCTATTGTCATTATTGTATGGTGCTATAAAATTACAAAAAGCCTTCAAATAAAATCTAGATATATTTGTCATATGTGATGTCTCGCTTCTCCTTGCAGGTGTACATGCAAAACAGCAAAACCAAAAAAACACACACAAATGGATTTACCATCACAAGGGATTCTGTTTGTCTGACTCTAGACAATGGCCCTGGAGATATCAACCACAAGAGTGGCGTTTCCAACGGGCATGCTCATAACAATAAAGATAAAGCAGAGTATTACCCACCTCTGAACAATCAGAATGGTCTGGAATCAGAGGATTTTGAGAAACGTGGGGTGGGACTTGACTTTGCCATTCTGGACAGCACCTTCCTTCTCTCTCAGGTCTTCCCTACCTTTTTCATGGGCATGATCGTCCAGTTCACAGAGTCCGTCACCGCGTATATAGCTTCCTCTGCCATATTTGGTGCAATTGGCATCTATTTTGCCACCCACATCATCTTTGACCAAAAGGACCTCAGAAACTGAAGAAGCAGTAATCATGTGAGTCATAGTTGACCTTTTACTAAGCATCATCTTAAATGTTACTGACTAATCTACGGACCCCTTAAAGGGACAGGTTGATTGGAGGAAAAAAAAACAGAAATCGGAGGAAAAAACTTGCAAACAGAATGCATTCCCTGAGAAACTTTGCATTATTTTGCAAAACATTTGTGTTCTCTCGCAAATGTTTGTTTGCTCACAAAATTATTTTGTTCCCTAGAGAATCTTTGCGTTCGCTTGCAAAACATTTGCGTTTGCTCGCAAACATTTGCATTCAATTACTAAACATTTTAATTCGCTTGAAAAACATTTGCGTTTGCTCACAAAACATTTGCGTTCACTTACAAAACATTTTCGTCCACTCGCAAAACATTTTCGTCCACTCGCAAAACATTTTTGTTCACTTACAAAAAATTTGCGTTCACTTACAAAACATTTTCGTCCACTCGCAAAACGTTTGTTCACTTGCTAAACATTTTTATTCACTTACAAAACGTTTGCGTGTTCTTGCAAAAGTATTGCGATCCCCTGAGAAAAATTGCATTATCTTGCAAAACTGTTGTGTTCACTCACAAAACATTTTAGTTTTCATGCAAAAGTATTGCATTTCCCTGACAAAACTCTGAGTTCACTCGCAAATGGATTTGAAAAACATGAAAAACATTATTTGCATTATCTCACAAAACATTTGCGTTCTCTTGCAAAAGTTTGTTCGTTCACAAAATGATTTTGTTGGCCAGAGAAGCTTTGTGTTTGCTGGCAAAACAATTGCATTTGCTCACAAAACATTTGAGTTTACTTACAAAATATTAGCATTTTGTTTGAAAAGTATTGCATTCACAGAGAAACTTTGGGTTCACTCGCGAACGGATTGCATTCCCTGAGAAACTTTATATTATTTTGCAAAACATTTGTGTTCTCTCACAAAAGGATTTTGTTCGTCGGAGAAGCTTCGCGTTCGCAAACATTTGCTTTTGCTTGTAAAACATTTGCGTTGATTCGCAAAACATTTGCGTGCACTTCACTTCATAAACATTTTTGTTTGCTTGCAAAACGTTTGTTCACTTGTTAAACATTTTTCTTTCACTTGCAAAACATTTGCATTTGCTCACAAAACATTTGCGTTTACTTGCGAAAAATTTGCATTCGCTTGTTAATGGAACGAGATGGGTTTGTGAGTGAATGCAAAGTTTTCAGGGGAATGCAGGCAATACTTTTGTGAGAAAACACAAATGTTTTGTGAGCGAATGCAAAGCTTCTCGCATGAACACAATACTTTTGCAAGAGAAACAGTTTCTCTAGCCTGGTTCTGCCTGACTTTCATACATTTAATTTGTACAGAGAGTCTGGCCCCTTCACGATTGACAAGTGTTAACTTCCTTGAAGGCGGGCACTCTGTTGAAGTTTAAAACCATTGGATCTACTCAGAGCCACTCTGGATCTGCCGTAACCAATCGCTAACGTTTGGTCGTGACATATGTCACCTCAGACTAGTGCACAACATCAATGTCATCGTTCTCAGCCACTTCCTCTGTTCGCTGATTGGACCGGTTCAAATTTGACCGGAGAAAACCAGAGAATATACCACGGAGTACTGAAGGAAAATTACAATTGAGTGGAAGCAAGCTAGGGGTGGAGCCAGGCTACTGTTTCTCAGGGGGAATGCACTACTTTGTGAAAGAACACAACGTTTCTTGTGGGAATGCAGTATTTTTGTTAGCGAACTTAAAAACATTTTCTTCCAATCTCACTGTGTCCTGTTAGTGGCTCCATACCAGTCCAACCTTAGACAAGCTTTGTCTTTTTCTAATGCAACTCTTTAAAAGCCCTTTTGTACTACATTTCATTGACTGATTGTTGTTTTCTTCATAGGTCATGTTTGCTTTGAGGATAAATTGATTTCTCAAATCTCTATGGGACCAATGGACACATCAAACTGGACTTGATGTAATTCCTGTTGTGTTTTAAATACTTTTTGTAAAGAACTATTTTATTGTATAAATATTTTTATATTGATAATATATACATATATTTATGTCCCTATGGGAATTTTTATGCAACCTGCTTTGGCGTGGTCTGTATTTATGTAGTATTCTAACCTCGTTTGACTTTTTTGTCGAACAAATGTGGCTTAATTCTTTTTTCTTTTTTTTAACCTAAAATCTTGGTCACTAAGCGAGACTAATAGCACAATTTATTTGTGTATACAATCTTGGTCTGGTGTTCAAAACGACAATCTGGGATAGTTTTCTTCAGGTGACTTTACACACTAAGGTATCATAGGTGGCAAACCATCATCAACAATATGAAAATGACATTTCTATGGTGTGACTGAGTTACAGTAGGTTACTTTTACAAAACTGTAATAATTTAATGTACTATTTAAGTTATGTATCTGTAGGTATACTCGCCATTGGCCAGAGAGTGTGTGGAGCTTTACTTGTGTGAGTGTAATGGGGTGTGGCATTGTGAAAAGTGGTATGATTCTCAGGATGGATGTGCCGTCCATTTTTTTTAAATCATCAGTTCAATCACAACACAAAAGAAACAATAAAAGAGATCCTGATATTTTAACTGCTGAGAATATCAGAATATTTTCTTATTCTATCCTATTTGATTTTAGGTGAACTTCGAGGTTTTGAATGATCACATCTAAAGTAGTGTGTTTACAACTTACATTCTGCTGAACATGATCTTCATCAAACTAATGCCATGAGAAATGTTGTTAAGTGGTTTCAGATGTGCATCAGGAGAAACCATATCCAACCAGTTCCTGATGGATAATTGGATAATGTACCATTTTCTCATTAAATTTGTCACATTACGGATGTGAAAAAACAATGCAAGCTCAATTTTTTTTGTTCTATCTGTTCCTGAATGGTTGTTTGGTTAGTCTGTCAACAGAGGATAAAACCTTCCAACTAAAAATACTGTTAACACATTTTGAGACTGTAAATTAGTGCAGTGTCATGTAATGAAGTGGATGCCGTTTCAGCCCTCAAGTCACATGATGCTGCCTCGTGCAACTACTCAACATTCTCTTTTGTTCTTTAAATTAAACTTCTGAAGTGTTTTGACAATTAATACTGTAGATAAATGGCTCAGGATTTTGACTGCATGATCTGGCATCCATTGGGATTATGTCTGACTCAGTTTTAATTATGGTTTATTCATTACTTTATGAAGGCCTTAAATTCAAAGAAATAACAATTCAGAGATGTTTTAACATCTTTAAAAACGAAATATAAAGAAGCAGGGATTGAGCAATGATAATAGTCTGGTCTTCTAATCACCATATTTGACTTTTATTACTCAATATTTCTAAATTTACCTTGTGCTTTAATTATATACTGTAAATTCTATATTTTTCAACAATGTTGATATCTGAAACTTGTTTTGCCTTTAAGGGTGATTTTGATTATAAACTAATATTAACATATTTTAACATTTTGACTGATTTAGGTTAATTGGATTTGAGAAATGATGAATTTTAAATATCACTAATCCCCAAGGAAATTAAAACAAATCTATGACTTTCTTTTTTTAACAAAGCTTTAGCATTTGTACCATATTGGAGCCTCATAAAATAGTATTATTAATAGTATGCTGTATAATTATGCATAACCATAACAATAGTAAAACTTTAAAAAAACAAACAAAAAAATAGCCTAATATACTAAAACTTGACGCACACGGTGTAATTTTAATGCCTCAAATAGGTTGTTTGATGAACTTTAGATTCCAATATTGTGATATAGCGCCACCTGTTGGACACATACTGTCTTTATTTTTTGTGTACCTGCCAGGTTTATCTATCTATCTATCTATCTATCTATCTATCTATCTATCTATCTATCTATCTATCTATCTATCTATCTATCTATCTATCTATCTATCTGTCTATCTATCTATCTATCTATCTATCTATCTATCTATCTATCTATCTATCTATCTATCTATCTATCTATCTATCTATCTCTATCTATCTATCTATCTGATCAATTAGGTTACGTCAGCGATCAATAGAGTTCAGCTCGCGCTCGGACGTGCGTTACGTTCAACTGTGTTATTACCCAGATGAATAAATCACGGGGGCATTCAAAATATAGCTTAGTGAAAGCTTCCTGAGCAAACAGCACAGGAAGTGTTTTGCAAGATTGACATGGCTCCGCGGTGACAACTGGCCTGTTTTTACACCTTCCTTCTAAATAAGGAAGCGGCCCGCCGGGCATATGACCCCCCGGTCCAATTTGGGAGCTGCCAGCGAAACCCATCACGCCCCATGTTCTCCCGCGAGCTCTCGCGCTCACTGTCCCCGGGGCCGCTCGCGTGGATTGACAGCGATTGGGTTCTCGCGTTCGAACTGACCCCCGGTCGCGGTGAGGTCAGCGTGATGTCATCCTGAAGGTGAGTGATGTCATCCCGAAGATCTCCCAGGCAAGGTGAGCTTGCATTTTGGTGAGTGTGTGGTGCTCCCCATCCAGAGAGGTGAAACATGGTAATCATCATCGCCACCACCGCCACTAGCTCAAGCTCTGCCGCCCTGCTCTTCTCATCTACCGAGGGGCTTATTGCGTTACACGCCCGCAGCCCCGACCTGCCTTCCAAAAATAAGCCCCTGCCACCATGCCGAAAGAAGAAAAACAAGAGTGGTATTTTTAGGGGCATTAATTTTGACCACGTGCCCCGAGGGTAAACCGGATGGCCACTGCGCAAAGGTTCCTCATCAGTATGTGCGAGAGCAGCGGGCGCTGGACGTGGACTGCGGTTGTTCTGCTGGGCTTTCTGCTTGGGATCGTGTCCTCCTACCCCATCTCGACCAGGACTAATGCAACTTCACTGGAGAAAAGGTGGGAGACGCTCTTCTCCCGCTCCGTTTTGGGGATCTCGGTGGAGAAATCGGACCTGAACTGGGAGAGTGACTATTTGCTGGGCATTAAGAGAGTGCGGAGGCTGTACTGCAACGTGGGCATCGGGTTTCACCTGCAGGTCCTGCCAGGCGGAAAGATAAACGGTGTCCATAATGAGAACCAGTACAGTGAGTTGCATCCAGAAATGTCATGCACGACTCGTTATACCGGGGATGCAGAAGGATTGAATGAACAGCTCAATTATAAGGCTATTTTAATTTTAGAATATAGGCCTATAATAATATTATCATAAAATATATTTTATACATTTTTAGTTACAACTATAATTATAGCTACATTATATTATTCATATAATTAGGCTATATTAATAATAATAATATATTATTATTATTATTATTACATGTGCCCTAAAGCAATGACATATCTATTAAAATAAACCCTATAGTGTCAAGCACTGCCGAATTTCCCGAGGCTCAAACATGACACGAATGCTTGGACGAATTTAGACGGCAACTAATTTTACACGGCGTCCATCTGCTTGTCGTACATGCCAGAACTGTAGGGCTTTCCCCCCCCCATGTCACTGTGTGTGTGTGTGTGTGTGTGTGTGTGTGTATATATATATATATATATATATATATATATATATATATATATATATATATATATATATATATATATATATATATATATATATATAAAATGACCCAGCATGGGAGAAAATTCAGAACAAAGGCTGTGCATCCCCTGGATCCACCCACTTGTGCAGAACGCATCCTGCAGAATGAGTAAATGAGCTGCCTGCCGTGTACCACATTGTCATGTATGTAACGCTGATGTTCTGTTCAATCAGGTCTAATTGAAATCTCAGCGGTAGAGAGAGGAGTGGTTAGTCTATACGGCGTGAAAAGCCAGATGTTTGTCGCAATGAACAGCCGCGGAAGGTTATATGGAACGGTAGGTATGCCTGACGTTTGATTTCATTGTATTTGTGCAGAAAACGCCACTTCAGTTTAACTGCGGCATTAAATGGGTCAATGGCAAATACGGATTCATCTGGTCTGAGGTGATAAAATGCTCATCTTTACTTGTTTCATTTAGTGCCAAGTTGTAATGCCAAGAATGGAATGCGGTGTAACCATTAAGTAAAAAGTATCCTAACTAAATAGTTCCCTTGTAGCCTACCTTGGATAGCCTGTGTGAACACAATTATTTTCCAAATAGTTTTCAACAAATAGGCATAGTCTTTAAATTACTTTTTTATACTGAATTTGACCTGAAAAAAAAAAAAAAAAAAAAAAAAAAGCCTTTCATTAAATGTCAAAACACCACCAGAAATGTTTCTCTCACAAAATATCAAATTATCGTCATCATGCCTACAGCTGATCGGTTCTCGTGCCGATCCGAGCCAGTGTGCACGGTTACTGACGGTATCTTTTTGAACCCTGAATCAGGATTAGAATGTAGGTAACCTCGGTTACGCAAAAGCTCATGACTGCGTGAAACGTAAACTTTGAAACTTCGAGCCAGGGTGCAACGGAGGATGGTCACCAAGTAGAAAAGTAACCGTTACCACATTAGCATTTACTGACATTAAATTACTTTAATAACAGCCTATATAGAATAGAGTGAATTGAGAAGTTAGCCTGATTCGCTGACGAGAAAAGCACTTAGAAAAATGCTAGAAAACAATAGGCCAAATCAAACCAACGGGTTGTAATCATACCGTGCCAAAAATGTTACCTTACCATGCTCAGGAAGGTTCAGCCTAATGATTCAGAAGGGTGGAATGAAAATAATTTTAATGTAGGCTATATTTTATATACCAAATCGATTCAGACGGAAAAAGGTTGTCATTGACCCAAATGCATGAATTCTCTCTTCTCTACGTTTTTGCTGTGTTTGATTCATTTGAAGTGCATCATGGCCTGGAAATGTGGACTATATCAATATATTTTTTTCATTCCCTAGCTGTAGGCCTAGTTAAAGACACATTAAATACAATGGCTTTTCATTCATTTTTAATAACATATGAGCAGTGGAGTGGACTGTGATGTGCATGACTTGAATGTAAATTTGACCTACTTTGCATTTGGATTACTTAGATGCCAGATCTCACCATGAGTAACACATTATCTTTTGATGAAATAGTCATCTAGCTAAAGTGCTTCTCAACCTTTGATACTCCATGGTCTTCTATTGTAAATATAAGTCAATATTCACACATATTGTTCTTTTTTAAAAAAGGACAACAAAATAAGGATGTAAAAAAAGCTGCATTGTTGGTGAGGCAGAAATTATCCATAGATAATAACAACAACATATTTATATATCATTGAAAACATATCATTTCAGTCCTAGTAAAACATTTTGATTAGATTCCGATTTTTTTTTTTTTTACTTAAAGTTTTGTTTCGCATACAGATGTCATTTATGAAAGCAATAAATCTGCTCTATTGATAAAATCTGTTAATTAAAGCCACAAAAGATTTATTCTGTTGGCGCTGTCAGAGATCAGTTAAGACAAACCGATAAGTTTGCTTTTCTGATGTTCAGCTAATTGGCGTCTCCATTAGAAACCGCACAGGCCTTGAAAATGAATCTAACCTTGGTATGTAATTCATGGGTATGTAATGTAATGACTGTGAAAGTTTAAAAATTAATTCACGTTGAGAAGTTTTGAAGTTTCTTAGAAAACTGGAAATGAATTGCCTGGATTTTTAATGCAATGCTTTTGTCAGTTAGATCATTAAGGTGAACCAGTGTTGCTCTGTGAGTTTTCATGCACTTTACCCTAGTTAGATGTAGAAGGAGAGTATATTGAGAGGAGAAGTGGTGGGTGGGGCTTAGGAGGATGGGAGGAGCTATACCAAACTAACTATCTAATCCATACCATTTTTAGAGGGCCTTCCATGACGAGTGCAAGTTCAAGGAGACACTGCTGCCCAACAATTACAACGCATACGAGTCTTCCATTTACAAGGGATTTTATATTGCCCTCAGCAAACATGGCCGCTTGAAGCGAGGCTACAAGGCTTCACCAGCAATGACTGTCACACATTTCCTCCCACGTTTATGAGCAAAACTGGCAATAACACAATAATTTGCACATGTTGGATGTTCTCGTAGGTAACCCAAACATGCTAAGAGGTGAACTGCAAAGAACTAAAATAACACTTATGGTATTTATTCTCGTTGAAATAATAATAATATATGTATATTTCGGTAGCTTACTTTGTGTCTGAACTTTGTGTACATGCCATTTTTTTTGCTGCTTATGATTTCTATTATGAAAATATGAGAGTCGAGGAGCTTTTTTGCCCTCTCACTTTTTATGGGTGCTTGCCATAACTGGTGTAAACCATACCTGATCGCGTTGGAATTACATCCTCAGCTTTTAGAAGTGAAATGGACACAGTTTATTACCTCAAAGAGCCACGTTCGCACTGGAAAAATTATGGAGGGAAAAATAAATCTCAGTTTACTCTGATCTTCATCTGTTCTGCCATTTTACGAGGGAGATGAAAGCACTTATTTTTCTGTAGTTACTCCTTTTTCATGATTAGGTGGTGCCTTAGCCTCTGCTATTTTGCCTCCTTTAGTGCATGCAAGAAAGCGTTTTTTGCTCCATATTTAGATCAATAACTAAAAACCGTTTGCCTGCATCCTTATTGGGAGTTAAACTCATAGAAGGCCTCATGCAAGGTCAGAATCTGACAAAGTCTGTGGACGGTTAGGCCTGTAAGTTTTGGGTGCTTCCATTTGAATGAACAGTGAAAACTGATCAAACTAGTGAAATGCATAGAATTGCATTAATCTTGAATTATGTGGCACGATTATATTATAGCATAGCTATTGCTTAGCGATAAGGAAACTGCTCATTTTACTTATCAGATTAAATATATGATCATTTTTATTTTATTTTTTAAATCATAGCTATGTATTAATGCTAGTCAGTGTATATGTTTTACCTTTACAGTCCGTGATCTCCAGTGAGGGCTCATTCGCCAACATGTTGACTGCATACTTGAACTTCAAAAAGTCTTTGGAATGTAAAAACCAATACAACCGTCTTAATCTGTTCGAGATAACATCATTTGCTCATTACTTTATGTTTGAATACCAGGCATAGACCCAAACACCTGTGCACACTCTTAAATTCCCAAGTCAGTTGACTTTGAGGAGAATTTGGTCGCACTTGAAATTGAACTGAACTTTGGTGTTTAGGCATTCCCCATCCCTCACTTACACCCCACTTTTTATTTAGCTCTAGAATTAAAGGAATAAATGATATGGGATAGTTTACCCAACAATGAAAATTAGCCCATGATTTACTCACCCTCAAGCCATCCTAGGTGTATATGGCATTCTTCTTTCAGACGAATACAATCTGAGTTAAATAAAAAAATGTTCTGGCTCTTCCAAGCTTTATAATGCCAGTGAATGGCTCTGTTATGAAGTCCATAAAAGTGCATCCATCCATTATAAAAGTGCTCCAAACAGCGATGTGTTTGTGTACGAAAAATATTTTTATGGAGTTCCAGTGTATGACATAGGATGCAGGTGTAGTGTAAGTCCCGGTGACAGACGCAGAAGCGCAGAAAATAGAGCAAAATAAAACTCGGTACTCGCGGGAACTTGCATATTCTCACCACTGGGTCATACGCTGGAACGCCATTCTCTCGTGAACGCGCACACAACGGTTAACAGATATTAGAGATTACAGTTGGTAAAGTTTTAAATATGGATATTTTTGCAGTTTGATGCACTTTTATGGACAGAATCAGCCATTCACTGCCATTATAAAGCTTGGAAGAGCCAGGACATTTTCTAATATAAGATTGTATTCGTTTTCATTTTTGGGTGAACTATCCCTTTAAATTCAAATTATATTGAAGTTAAACAAAGGCTGAGGCTCTTATTTTTTCAAGGAGAATCTGGTCATTTTTCCATCTAGGTTGCAGCTCAAACTGCAATAATCAAGATCTGTTTATATCTTTTCTACAACACCCTTGTATCTTTTGTGCAAAACCCGTCATGCTAGAACACATGTTGGATTTCTGTCAGCTGCCATGTGCAGGAGAAAATAATCACTGCAGTACTGGTTAGTACAAATTATTCTCTTGCATTAATTCTACTACTTGACATTTTGAGACATGAATGCTACAAAGGAGAAGGAAGTTATTTTTATAACAGTTAGGCTGGGATGTTTGAGCCAAGTACACTGATATTTACATTGTACTATATGCTTATGGAATGTGTGCAGGACTTTTTCCTTAAGGGTATAGTTCAGCCAAAAATGATGAAGATTTCTCACCCATATGCTGTTCAAAACTTGTGTGACATTATTTCTTCTGTGGAATTTTAAGATGCTTTCAGTTCATTGTTCAAATGTTGTTTTGGACCCCATGTTCCACAGAAGAAGAAAAAGTAATGAGAGTGCGTATATAATTTCTTCTTGGGTGAACTAAGCAAAACTGAAACAATATGGGTATGCTCATTTATTGTGTGCTCTGGGTATAAAGAGAGATTTTCAGCTGTATTATGTTGAAAATATGAACAACAGATTTAAAATTCTTTGTATCCCCAAAATGGCATGCAATGTGATTGCTTTAATGAAACTGTTAAATGACTGCTTTTTTATGTATGTGATGACTGATGTTAATTTATTGATATGTATCTTCACTGTACCCTGTCCTCTTTCACATTTCTGATCTCTTTATACTTAGGTGAATAGAATTTTGCATGGTTTTAATGCAAAATGTGGGATGGAAATGTTGTATCTAGAAGTTAGGCCCTCTAAACGAAGTGCTTATACAGAAACGGTTATTTCTCATGTAAGTTCCACCAGTTCCTTTGTACTGTAGTTTGTCTCCAGCTTTGAAATGGCCCCATTTGCGGCTTGCGAGATGATTGTATGGGATGGTGCATGTGTGCGTGTCTTTGTACGTATGCAGCCTTTGTTTTTCCTCAGTTTTGTATTCCTGCACTGAGGGGCGGACGCCCCCTCCAAATTCCCCTCCTATTTTCTAACATATACCTCACCTTCTGCCTTAGTTCCAATTTGTTGAAATGATTGTACGATTTGTTGGAGACAACAAACCTTTTGCCAATCATTTTGTTCTCTGAAAAAAAGAAAAACGAAAAAAAAGGAGTAAGAATTCTAATATATTAAGAAAATGTTTCCTTTTATTTTTATACGTATGTGCTGTGCACAGCAGCCAACTGTATTACTGAGATGAAAATAAAAGGTTGTTTTTTAGCCTCTGTGTTTTTGCAGTATTCTTTAATTATTTGTATTTAATAATTGGGTGTTTATTTAGCCAGGTAGGTTGAGTTCTCGTTTTAAAAAAGTGGATGTTTTTTGTTGGGTTAGAGCCTCCTCGTGTGGTCAAAATCAGAAACGCTTAAGACGCTTATGTTAAATTGCCATTCTGTGTATTTTAAATTTAATTTCACATGCTTGTTTATGCACATAATGAGAAAAAAAACGTAAATAAATAAAATAATAAGTAGCCTAAAATATATGGCAATACTTTAAAGGTTGAATTTGTTAAAGGTGCCCTAGAATGAAAAATTGAATTAACCTTGCCATAGTGAAATAATAAGAGTTCAGTACATGGACATCACATACTGTGAGTCTCAAACACCATTGCCTCCTACTTCTTATGTAAATCTCGTAAATCAAAAGCTCAACAGAAAAAAAAGTGCTTCGAATCTCAACATAAACCCAACCATGACGTAAGCGTTGGGGATCATTTATATGCACGCCCTCAACATTTGCATCTGTCCAAACAAGACGAATCTACCGATTCGACCTGTAAAACTTTATATGGACAATTTTTTCCCTTAAATAAGCCACATACCCTCTATGTAGATATCAGAGAACAATTTAAAATATTGTTTCAAATCATTTTAGGGCACCTTTGACAATAGTGCATTAAAGGTGCTATATAAAAAAAATGTTTCAGTAAAATATAAAAACACATTAGGCCAGTGTTATATATTTTGTTCAAGTGAGGAGGCTATACTTTCAATATCCCAAATGTATCCCTATGTAACTATATATCGAGAGAAAATTACTATTTTAACCAAGCCTGCAGTCTCCCTCTCAGATACTGACGCTTTCGCGCCTCGATCGCCCCCCGGTGACCGGTCCCAGTATGGCCGCCCCTCTGTGTTTACTAATGGACGCGAGGCAAACTAAATAATAAAATTACACTTCAAATATTTTTTCCCCAAAGTTAGTTTGTCACTGAAGGCAGTTATCATCACGATGATTTCATTTCAAGTGTTCGTTTTTAAAATAAGTTTAGTTTGAGTTAGTTATTTGATGCTATAAAAACGGGGTGTGTGACGTCATGATTGACAGCTGAGACTGACGGCTTCTCTGAGTGAAGTTGTCACTGAGGCACTAACGGACTTTTTTCGGAATTTTTGGGAGCAGATTGGAGCTTTAGCTTTAATTTCTACATTTCCATAACTGTTTATTTCACACCAACATAATTAATTGTTCTGCATCTGCGAGAGTGTGGGCGGGCTTTTGATATCGCGACTGTACTTCCTGCTCTACTTCCTGCGCTCTACTGCGCAACTCCGGTCCCAAAATCGCTACTGCGCAGACTCGGCCCCAAGATGTCCGCGCCGTGCAGCCCGCCTAAAAGCTTCAAATCTGCCAAACGGAAATGGATGATGTCGAGTCTTCCATATTTTTTTTCGGTCTATGATTTTAACCAATGAACCGGGACATGTGAGGGAATCTGTCAAAAGCATCATATCTGCGGTTTCAGGGTTGCCAGGTTTTCACAACAAAACCCGCACAATTGCAACTCAGCTAACAACAAGGACAATCGCGTTTTTGGGATCACTTCAACCCGCAGACATGGAAAACAACAGCTGGCAACACATTTAATGTATAATAAGTAGCCCAATTGCATGGGAAAACCACGGACTTGGCAACACTGTTCGGTTTCCGGTTTTATTTGGCATAAAGGCTTTACTCTTACTGCAGTGTGAAACAAGAGTCTCATAGCAGCCGCCGAGCGAACACAGAAATAACGTCATATAAAATAATTTTCAACACACTCAAATGTATCTAATATGATAAAAAGCTCTGTTACCTCATACTCATGACGGGAAAAGCAGAAATGGCAACTGTGGCATAATAAAAGTCCCGGCTGCTCGCAAGGCGCGTATTGCGTTGATCTTATTAACAATTGCTCCAGCGGCCTTGCTCAGCTCCACAACACTCGTTCCTGATCTGCTTCATACTACAGTAACGTTAATGATCGCATGTGCTTAATTTCTGCCCAAGTCCTATCATGATTGTTTTCCACCAGCTGTGAGGTGAAGACCACATGCCCTAAGATTCTGCGCTAATACGTCAAACTAAGCCTTTGTTTTGAATAGGCGCCCTCTAGCGGACGGAAAAGTTACATAGTGCAGCTTACATGAACAATGGGCAATGTATTCTTACAGCATTTAGGGGGAATTCCGGTTGATTGGGACACTTTTCTCCAGTTATCTCATTGGCAAAAGTGTCCCAGTCAACCTGAATTCACCTCTATATTAAGCCTTTTTAATGTTATATAAAATAATTCAGTGTTACTTCACAAAAGCCTAACTAATGTTAACAGATAGGCATACAACTTATTATCTTCAACATGCATTAGTAAATGCTGATATTAACATCTAATAAAATGAATAGGTTAAATGCTGTTGAATTATGTTTTTTCTAATAATGTAGCCATACTACGAAGCCCCTAAAGGGACATAGTGAAGGAAAAAAATACGAAATGAGAAGAAAACATTATATGCAAATGTTTTGCTTTCCCCAAAAACTCTGCATTCGCTCGCAAAACTTTTAAGTTCTCGCAAAGTTTCTCCGGGGAACCCTAAAATTGCTTTAAAATTTCAGCCCCCATTCTCTGCCATTTTAAAGCTTTGAAGAGCCAGGATATTTTATAACTGACTGTATTCATCTGAAAGAAGAATATCTATACACCTGACTTTAATTTTCATTTTGGGGTGAACTAACCCTTAAAAATTCCCATTTCAAATAACCTGACAGCAATATAATCTGGTTACAACTGCCATTTGTAGGCTATGTGATCATAGGTTATAGTTCTTGGTAAACATGACTTTTGAACTAATGTTCGCGCTAGTTATATAAACTAGCAGTGAGATGCCCTACTGTATCCTGAGCTCTTGCCTGATCCAGTCTGATCATGCACACGGTCCATCTTCTCTGTCTGGCAGCTCTAAGCACCTGCACAGTAATAGCTTGCTATCCTATACAAACGGAAACCATCCGAACAGATTCAACAAATGATAATCAGAGAGATATGGAGTCCAAGATCAGCAGCTATCATCAGCATCAACAGTCAAAAGGTACGTTTTTTCTCTCTCTTTTTTTAACATAAAAATTACAATTTCTTGATTTTCTGTCACTCTTTTTATTTTATAAAGGATATATTTTACTGAAGAAAAGAAGTAAGGGCTACTTTTCAGTACTTGATATGAAAAATAAAAACATAATGTGCTTGGATACAACTAAAAAGCCATTTATTTCAGTAAGTATGAGTTTTTTTTAATTTGTTTTACCAATTTAAAAGGTAATTAATACCTAATCTTACAGATTTGTTAACATTTAACATTTGTTAATTACTATGTTATTGATTACATATTAAATTTATTATGGCTAAAAGCCTTAAATAACAAATAATAATAATACATTCCAATACCAAGTAACTTTTAATTACAGTACTGTTCAAACATTTGCGGTGAGTATTTTTTATTTTTATTTATTAATAAGAATGAGATATTTATAATGTTACAAAAGATTTCTTTTTCAAATAAATACTGTTCTTTTGAAATTTCTGTTTCTGAATAAATTAATAAAAAAAATGTTATTGTTATCCTCAGGTTGATGTCATTAATAAGGACTGCTTTAAAACAATTTCAAGAAAGAATTCCAATCAATCTACATTGGGAAGGTGTGATGCCCTGACCAAACTTTTTGGAGTTAAAAGCCACACCGAGGCTTATAGTCCAGAATTACATCTTTCTCGGCAACCAAACAACCATAAAACACATCTCAGAGAGAGAAGAAGCCCAAATATTGACCCATCTGATCCTTTGGGATCTGAGAATCCCAAATCAAAGACCACTAATTTACGAAGAACAAACCGAGAGCGAGAACGCAGCAGTAATGTTTCTAAAGAGACCATCACTTCCTATGATGACCCTTTACACGTGCTGCTCTCCAAGAGCCCAGTCAGTCCAAATTTACAAAAAGACAAGAAAAACAAGCACTTTGCACCATCTGATCAGTTCTGAACAAATGACTGATTTATTACAAAAAAGGGTTTTACAGCCTTCTGCCAAAGAAAATCATCTGAGAGGAAGGCTCTTATTTTGGATGATAGCCTATACCTAAAACAATACACCAATCTGAAGAACTTAAAGCAAGCAGATGTTTTCATGGAAACATAACCAGCAATTGTATATGATGCAATCCGGGGCCTCTTTTCAATCCTCCGCTCAGTAAGTGAGGCTAGTATAGGTCACTGCTTGTCAGTCCTTTCACCTTTTTAAGTCGGTTAAAATTTAAACTACTCTGCAATAGGCAATGACGTTGTTTTCATCAGAACCTTTTTTCAGTGATTGATTTAGATAATTTCATGAAACACTAAAATAACATGCAGTTGGTAGTCTGCAATATATATAAAATTATATTTCATGTGTTTCATCATTAGACCTGAACATCATAGTTTCAAATATACAGTACAGGCAAAAGTGTGGACACATTCTATTTGTAATGTTTTTGAAAGATGTTTCTTCTGCTCATCAAGCCTGCATTTATTTGATCAAAAATACAGAAAACATTTTTAATTTTGTGATATATTTTTACAATTTAAAATATTTGGTTTTCAATTGATTATACTTTAAATTATCATTTATTTCTGTGATGCAAAGCTGAATTTTCAGGATCGTTCCTCCAGTCTTCAGTGTCACATGACATCCAGTCTATCACATAATCCTTCAGCAATCATTCTAATATGATGATTTATTATGACTGTTGGAAACAGTTCTGCTGCCTAATATATTTGATAAATAAAAGGTCCAAAGGAACTGCATTTATTCAAAATAAAAACATTTTTTCAAATAATATAAATATCCTTTACTATGAATTTTTTTAATCAATTTAACACACCTTTGCTGAATAAAATTATTGATTTTTTTTTTTTTTAAAGAAGGGAAAAATGTCCAGTAGGGTATATTGTTGTTCAAAAGATTTCTATTTTTAAAACATTTGCTTCTTTTTTTTAAAATTTAAATTTGTATTACTTTTTATTCATCAAAGTATTATAAAAAAGTATCACAGGTTATGAAAAAGTATTAAGCAGCAGAATATTAGAATGATTTCTGAAGGATCATGTGACACTGAAGACTGGAGGTACGATCCTGAAAATTCAGCTTTGCATCACAGAAATAAATGATAGTTTAAAGCATAATAAATTGAAAAACAATTATTTTAAATTGTAATAATAGGCTATATCACAATATTACATTTTTTTCTGTATTTTTGATCAAATAAATGCAGGCTTCTTTCAAAAATATTACAAATAGTATGTATCCAAACATTTGGCCTGTAATATAGCCTATATGAGATGGTGCTGGCCACCTCCACTGAATTATTTATTGAAGACATATTGATATGTTTTTATTTATTATATTTTTTAATAGAAATTTAAATGTTTTTTTTTAATTGTATGCTTTAGTTCAATAACCCTTAAATGAACATCTTTTCAGGAATTCTTAAGATAGTATTACCAGGATTCATATTAATAGTCATATTTTTTTTTTTTTATGTTATATGTGATGGGTCAGATTTTCCGATTACATTTCTTAAATTTAGTTTCTCATTAGTTTTCCAGCACCTTATGAAAACAATCATGGATATATGGTATGATTCAGTTGTTGTTGTGAGGCAATGATACGTTTATATTTTTGAAACAAGACTTTAGATCTCAAGATTAATGGTTGATGATGATGATAGAGTACAATGACAATAAATATCAATATAAAGATATTGTAATGGCTATATTTGTAATGTCTATGTGTGTTTGAGGAGCCTTTAACATGACACCCTTTTCAACTAAGAACTGAAAACGTTTTATGCGATTGATCATTTACACAACAAAAAAGTTTTGGGGGCCTGAAAAAAACAAACTTTTGAAAATGTTATTGTCATTGCGTAAACTACAAAAATGCAAACTTGTGAAACTACACTCTAAAAAATGTTGGGTTGTTTTAACCCAATGTTGGGTCAAATATGGACTAACCCAGCAATTAGATTGTTTTAATTAGGTTGCTTAAGACAACCCAATCGCTGCGTTAGTCAATATTTGACCCAACATTGGTTTTTTTTTTTACCCTAAATTTTTTAGAGTGTAGTGGTGGTCATGTGCATGCATATTAAGTGTTGTGTATTTAAGCTTTTCCTTGTTCTGTGTTAACGCGCTATATTCTTATGGTTTCTGTTATTAAAATGTAATTCTTTGTTCATTCTGTTTCACGCATCTCTCTAGGAATTATGTACACAGAGAACCCCATAACTGATATACTGACAATCTGTTTCAAATTAAAGAGGCCATTTGAATTGGACTGATATCAGCTGGACTTGTTGATGTCTGTTTTTAGTGATGATGTATTTTTAAGAGCAAACAGTGTGTAAAATACTCAATAAATTCAAACCTTCCCTCAACAAACACCTTAAAATGAGGTCAGAATAGCTGAATATTGTTGACTGTTCTGTGCTTCTGAAGTACATGTCATGACACTCTGCACTGCAGCTCTTATGCAAATATGAGGCACAAATGCATACATAAAAATCTTGTGTTCTTCTTACATATAATTTACATCTGATTTCGGATTCAGTAATATCAGGTCATCTGCAGTGATTTCAGTGCATAAACCACTAGCCATGTTTATTTATATATATATATATATATATATATATATATATATATATATATATATATATATATATATATATATATATATATATACTCTAAAAAATGTTGGGTTGTTTTGACCCAATGTTGACAAATATGGACTAACCCAGCAATTGGGTTGTTTTAATCCTGCAGTTGGGTTAAATATTTGCTTAAGACAACCCAATCGCTGGGTTAGTCCATATTTGACCCAACATTGGGTTGTTTGTTACCCAGAATTTTTTAGAGTGTATATATATATATATATATATATATATATATATATGCATGCACACCAATCAAGCATAACAATTTTACCACCTTTTTAATATAATGATTTTCATGTGCCCACTGTTGGCACTATGCAGACCCATACACAACAAACTGTGAGGCACAGTGTATTCTGACACTTTTCTATCAGAACCAGCAACGTCTGGAGCAGTTTAAACTACATTACCTCGTCCGTTTAATCAGACCAGTCCACACGGGCCAGCCTTCACTCCCCACGTGCATCAATGAGCCATGGCCGTCCATGACCCTGTCGCCGGCTCACCACTGTTCCTTCCTTGGACAACTTTTAATAGATAGTGACCACTGCAGACCGGGAACACCCCACAAGAGCTGCAGTTTTGGAGATGCTCTGACCCAGTCATCCAGCTATCACGATTTGGCCCTTGTCAAACTCACTCAAATCTTACGCTTGCATTTTTCCTGCTTCTAACACATCAACTTTGAGGAGAAAATGTTCACTTACTGCCTAATATAGATAATCAGTGTTATATAAACACAACAACAAAGATGTAGCACATAATTTTTTAGTTAACAAATTATTTAAAAATAGATCAATAACTTACACAAAAACACTCCACAATATTAATACTGCCAGTATCTGAATGGTATACAGTATCGGATTCATAAGTTATACAGATTGTAAAGTCTTATCAGATATTTGTTGGTTGTCTTTCCAAATGTAGATATATCACAAAATGCTTTATGATGAATCAGGTTAAAGTGCTTTAACATTGACATGTAAACATTTGTATTGCCGTTTCTATTCATATTTTGCTGTTCTTAATTAGTCCTGATGTGATCTCTTCTGTTGATGAAAACGCATTTCATGTCTGAAAGTGCAAGACCCACATTACTAGATTTCAAAGTGATAATAAAACGGCACATTCCGGTGTTCGGGCAGATGGAAAACTGTTGAGCTGTATCTAAACAATGGGCCACGCGGCACTTCAGGTCCTCAAAAAAATGACGCATCATTATGCTCATATAAGCCCCGTGGCTAACAACCAAGGCATGGGCAGGCACATTCAAGACACCATCATCTGGGAGTCCTGCAGGAGCCCAATCGGTTTCATCCATCTCACCATCTTTTACTTTGTCTTGATGGTCATTAGCTATTCGCTGGATCATAGCCTTGAGAAAATCCTTGATTCGCACCTTTACCTGAAAATGATTTTATTGATTGATAATCAATTTTAAAATTAATTTAAATGAATACATTTTTAAGTATTACAAATACATGGGACACAATAGGACATGGACTATTATATATTATATTATATTATATTATAACTCCAGTCATTCAGTGTTGACATTTAGAATGGCTGTTTTCTTTCATACCAAACCAGCTATACTGACTATTATTTATTGTTGACATAAAGAAGTGCCATTCATTTTACCTGCTCCATGGTTTCTCCCTCGGGTGGAGTAAACTCTGGTAAAGGCTGCCCGGCTGCTTTAGCCATGTTTTTCATTTCTATGAGTCGACCTCCCTCAGCTATACCAAAACTCTGGACATGGACAAGAAAAGTTATTCTGAAAGGACTTAGTCTGATCAGACTCTGATTTGTCTTATTATCAAGCAGTAGTCTACTTACTCTCTCTTTAAGTGATGGATCTGAGACTAGTTCTATATCGTGGCAGGTCCTGTTGTTCCTCACAATGATCTCAGCAGTCTGTAATTTTACAAAAATACGTGATTAAAGTGATTATTCATCCTAAAGGAACAATAAGGAGTCAATTAATAAAATAAAGTATTTCAAGAAACCAGGACACACTAGTTAGTTAGATATGATTATAACTTTAGTGGGCATGTGCAACCATATAACAATAACATTTGCAAAAGATGTATATTGCAAATTAACAGATATTGTGACTGTTATTGATGGTTTCTTTATCATATTCAAGACACTTAAGACTCACATAAGTATACTGTTTTAATGCTTACTGACTCTAATCCAGGGAAACATGCATTTCTAGCTCAATTGACCCATCATTTTATTTTGTGGAGAAACATCTCCCTCTACCTGTGGCAAACTGGTATGTTTCTACTAGACTTCTGCTAGTATGTTTCTACTTACCTGCTTGGCACGTTTCATGTCACTGACAAACACATTTGTGAATTTTACATCCCTGAGATACTGGCCAGCAGCCTCAGATTGCCGTATCCCAATTTCAGAGAGCGGTGAGTCTATTTTCTGGCCTAAAAGAAAAGAAAATAGCTATAGTTTGTGGAGCATTTTCTGAGATAAAAATGGTAATAACTAATTAAATGCTTGCAATAAATGCAGGGGTACTGATAGTTATGATAACAGGTATTTGTTTCCCTTAAAAAAAAATTACCTTGTAAAAGCCCATCTTTGTTGCACTGCGTCTCACCACTGGTAAACCAAAACCGCAATAGTGATCAATAAATACTAAATCAAAACCTCGGGCGAAGAAGACAAGACTATAACCTAAATATAACTGTCTATTTAACATGCACACATTGAAGATAGGACTCTTTTTTATTTTTTTATAAGAGTAACATTACATCAAACCTCTGACCTTTCACTAGAAGAGGGATTCGAATTGCTCTTTAAGCATAGCTACAACAGACAGGCGTAACATGATATGAGGACTAGGAGCCCAGTAAAGTTTAAACTAAATTCCCACTAGCACATTTAAACTCTACTAAATGTCAGACAGCCCTCATGTATTAATACCATTCTATAACGCCATGATGTTCAGATGTAGTGCTATATTTAGAACTACTTCCAGCAAAGTACAGTAGCAGTTGTTTGGTCATAGAGTAGTTTTTTTAAATATTTTTTTTCTCAGATTAAAATTGCTGAATCAATAATATGCAGTGGGGATCAGTTTGCAATGCAATAGCTATGAATGGGGAAAAATACAAATTTTTCCGTAGGCAAACAAGACAGAAAAGCCAACTTACTGTCGCACTATCGTTAAACCAAAAGCAAGCATTGCTGCAGCTATAAAAATGCAGTTAACAGCGTCGTGAGGTTATAGATGCTCATTCATTGATCCCGGAGCTGGCACAACCCTTGCGTTATTAAATGCGCCTATATTTGCTGCCTTGGGGTGAAGCATATAGCCAGTAAAAGATGAAAGCACTGACAGCGCTTCTCCGTACTTGATTTGCCGGAAGTTCGTACGGAAACTACGCATGGCTGGTGGGTCCGACTCGATTTGGAAACTCGGTTCTTTTGAACAACAATTCAGCGATTCATCATCACGCGGTGCCTGGCATGTCGGGGTGGCATTACAACCTCAAGCTACTGTACATACGCTATACGTTAAATGTAAGCAATTTTTGCTTCCGTTGTAAAATTTGTTTATAAGGGTGCTTATTGCAATTTTTAATGTGTCCAAGTTAATTTTGATGTAGCTGAAACAATAATAAAATTGTAGGCTACTATTTCTTGCTTGAAATAGTCGTTGCAAGTTTTAACAAAATGCTATTTGTTAAAACCATCTATGTTGGGCAAGTTTGTTGATAAAGCTGTCATAATTAAATCATAGATATATTTCCAGTGTGTTTTAAAAAAAAAAAAAAAAAGTTGAGATGTGCACCAGCTCATTTGAATTCTTGAAAAGATTCAACTCAAAGAAATGATTCGTTAACGAACCACCGGAAATCGGCTACAGAATGTCACGTCGCTCATCTGACGTATCTCGCAGTCATTGGTAATTTGGCGCCAGTGGCGCGTGGCGGGCCAAATTGTAAAACGTCTGGTGTAGGGGTTCAATCTTCAACTGGCTGGGAGGAGCCGCCACTGGGTGGTCATGTGACCTGTCAGTGGGTGGTGGGAGCTGCCAGTCTCATTCTGGGTGGTCACGTGATCTGCTGGTGGCTGCCAGTCTCTCAGCCGCTGCTGAGCTATGAGTATAACATGTTCTCTTTCACTCTCGCTGCATGGAAATACAATATTTTAATATCAAAAATATACTCTTAGGAATCTATTATTTTGTATGATTGATGATTTAGACTGGTTTCTCACTAATAAGGCAGTTAAATGAGCGTGATCATGACTGGGTGCTGACTGGCCACGTCCAACCAGCCGCTGTCGAGCTACGAGTATAACGCGTTCTCTATCACTGAAACTACAATGAAAAACATACCTTTATGATTGTGAATATAATCTTAGGAATCCATTTTTTTGAATGATAGACGTTTTAGACGGGTTTCTCACTAATAAGGCAGTCAAATGAGCGTGATCATGACTGGGTGCTTAATGACGCTTGACTGCGTCCAACCAGCCGCTGTCGAGTATAATGCGTTCTCTATCACTGAAACTACAATGAAATACATACTTTTATGATTGTGAATATAATCTTTGGAATCTATTATTTTGTATGATTGATGATTTAGACGGGTTTCTCACTAATAAGGCAGTCAAATGAGCGTGATCATGACTGGGTGCTTAATGACGCTTGACTGGCCACGTCCAACCAGCCGCTGTCGAGCTACGAGTAGATAACGCGTTCTCTATCACTGAAACTACAATGAAAAACATACTTTTATTATTGTGAATATAATCTTAAGAATCCATTATTGTGAATGATAGACGTTTTAGACGGGTTTCTCACTAATAAGGCAGTCAAATGAGCGTGATCATGGGTGCTGACGCTTGACTGGCCACGTCCAACCAGCCGCTGTCGAGCTACGAGTAGCCTATAACGCGTTCTCTATCACTGAAACTACAATGAAAAACATACTTTTATGATTGTGAATATAATCTTAGGAATCCATTATTGTGAATGATAGACGTTTTAGACGGGTTTCTCACTAATAAGGCAGTCAAATGAGCGTGATCATAACTTCTCTAGTATGGGAATATATAATTTATTCCTGTGATCAAAGCTGAGTTTATCATCATTACTCCAGTCTTCAGTGTCACATGATCCTTCACTAATAATTCTCATATGATGATTCACTGCTCAAGAAGCATTAATGATTATTATCAATGTTGAAAGCAGTTGTGTAGGCCTATAACCTTTTTTTTTGGATTATTTGATTAATTATTATTATTATTTTTGAGAAAGAACTTAAATAAATGAATTAATGATTTATTCAGCAAGGATGCATTAAAATGATCAAGTGAGATTATAGACATTATTAATGTTGCAAAAGCTTTATATTTTGGATAAATGCTGTTCTTTTGAACTTTCTATTCATTAAATTATCCTGAGAAAACTGTTTTCAGCACTGATAATAGTCATACATGTTTGTTGAATCCTTCAAATCCTCATATTAGAATGATTTCTGAATGATTATGTATCGTTAGACTGGAGTAATGAGGATAAATTCAGCTTTGATCACAAGAATTTAAATATATTTTTTGGCCTATTCAACTAGAAAAAAATATATTTAACATTCTAAAAATATTACACTAATAATGTTTTTGCTGTATTTTGGATCAAATAAATGTAGCCTTGGTGAGCAGAAGATACTTTTTACAAAAACATCTTACCCTTCTCAAACTTTTGACCGGTTGTGTATATCCCCTGCATATTTCCCTTCTCAAAGCTGAGCCTTGGTTTACACAGTCTTTGCAAACTGATTGTTTCTGTCGCTTGTTTAACCGCTGTCACAGTTGTTTAGTTAATTAACTTACACATCTAATCTTGCACTTTGTGACCGTTAACTGAAGCGTTGTGCTGGAATTCGCGCTCAGCAGCTGTGAACAAAGCCCGCGGAACGTTTTATTTTCTTTTATTATTATTTTCTTTTTTAGATTATTTGATGTTCTACATTCTTTTTATTTTCAGTGGTGAAAAACCTATTGAATAGACTATCTATCGCTGTAGCCTCGGTTTTGATCACCAACGCAGAACATCACCGAACCATGCAGTAGCCATACTAGCCTAAATGGGGGGAGAAATTTTTTGCCAGAAATGCAGAAATAAGACATCTTTGTTTTTTTTTTTTGTTTTTTTTTTTTGTTACTCTGGTAGATTTTTTACATTTACAATTTATATTTAATTACTACTAGTACTGTTACTATTAATAAAAATGATCTCTGGAAGCCCCAAAAGTGCATGGGCCCTTAGAATCGTCACTCCCCCCCAAGCTACGCCCCTGCTATAATCACAATTGCCCAAATAATGTAATGAGATTTTTAGATTTGTGTTCTAAAAATAATATTTGAATTGCAAAAATATGAAATGTGTGGAAAAAAGTAATTATTCCAGGGCTATATGAAATATAAAACTGCTATGGCACACTTAAATTATTAACTAGCCGTTCAAAAACGGTGGATTATTCGAGAAAAAAAACTTTGCTGAGAGATCCACTATACTTTGTTTGAATCCATTATATATATATATATATATATATATATATATATATATATATATATATATATATATATATATATATATATATATATATATATATATATATATATATATATATGGAAAGAAAGAAAGAAAGAAAGAAAGAAAGAAAGAAAGACAACTTTGACCTGTAACATTTTGTTGTGGAAAATAGCATTCATATGATATTGCCTAACTCACAATTTCCTCTTTAATTATACTTTAAAAAACGATTTTTTTCTCTCTCGTTATTAGCCTTTTTTATGAAAATAATTAAACAACAATAAAATATAGCCATTAAAAAAAACGTGCATAGCCTATATAGGCTAACGTTTGTTAAGAAAATGATTAATACAGATGATATAAAATAGTGACCCGCATTAAAACAGACAAATTAAATATTTGGAAATTCCCCTTTAAAACGAATGTTTCGCTCGACAGCGGCTGGTTGGCCAGTCAAGCGTCATTAAGCACCCAGTCATGATCACGCACATTTGACTGCCTTATTAGTGAGAAACCCGTCTAAAACGTCTATCATTCACAATAATAGATTCCTACGATTATATTCACAATCATAAAAGTATGTTTTTCATTGTAGTTTCGGTGATAGAGAACGCGTTATCTACTCGTAGCTCGACAGCGGCTGGTTGGACGTGGCCAGTCAAGCGTCATTAAGCACCCAGTCATGATCACGCTCATTTGACTGTGAGAAACCAGTCTAAATCATCAATCATACAAAATAATAGATTCCTAAGATTATATTCACAATAATAAAAGTATGTATTTCATTGTAGTTTCAGTGATAGAGAACGCGTTATACTCGTAGCTCGACAGCGGCTGGTTGGCCAGTCAAGCGTCATTAAGCACCCAGTCATGATCACGCACATTTGACTGCCTTATTAGTGAGAAACCCGTCTAAAACGTCTATCATTCACAATAATAGATTCCTACGATTATATTCACAATCATAAAAGTATGTTTTTCATTGTAGTTTCGGTGATAGAGAACGCGTTATCTACTCGTAGCTCGACAGCGGCTGGTTGGACGTGGCCAGTCAAGCGTCGCACCCAGTCATGATCACGCTCATTTGACTGTGAGAAACCAGTCTAAATCATCAATCATACAAAATAATAGATTCCTAAGATTATATTCACAATAATAAAAGTATGTATTTCATTGTAGTTTCAGTGATAGAGAACGCGTTATACTCGACAGCGGCTGGTTGGACGTGGCCAGTCAAGCGTCAGCACCCAGTCATGATCACGCTCATTTGACTGCCTTATTAGTGAGAAACCCGTCTAAATCATCAATCATACAAAATAATAGATTCCTAAGATTATATTCACAATCATAAAGGTATGTTTTTCATTGTAGTTTCAGTGATAAAGAACGCGTTATACTCGTAGCTCGACAGCGGCTGGTTGGACGTGGCCAGTCAGCCGTCATTAAGCACCCAGTCATGATCACACACATTTGACTGCCTTATTAGTGAGAAACCTGTATAAAACGTCTATCATTCACAATAATGGATTCCTAAAATTATATTCACAATAATAAAAGTATGCATTTCATTGTAGTTTCAGTGATAGAGAACGCGTTATACTCGTAGCTCGACAGCCGCTGGTTGGACGTGGCCAGTCAAGCGTCAGCACCCAGTCATGATCACGCTCATTTAACTGCCTTATTAGTGAGAAACCAGTCTAAATCATCAATCATACAAAATAATAGATTCCTAAGAGTATATTTATGATATTAAAATATTGTATTTCCATGCAGCGAGAGTGAAAGAGAACATTTTATACTCATAGCTCAGCAGCGGCTGAGACTGGCAGCCACCAGCCAGCCCAGCGGCAGATCACGTGACCACCCAGAATGAGACTGGCAGCTCCCACCACCCACTGACAGGTCACATGACCACCCAGTGGCGGCTCCTCCCAGCCAGTTGAAGATTGAACCCCTTCTCAACGTCTGTCTGTCACTGTTTTATTTTGGACTGTGTATCGTTGCCATTACTTTAACTCGACAAATAGGTTTTTTATCTTATTTTAATTGTGATAATTTAAGTGCTCACCAGCTATTCCTCAGTTATAAACAAAGACGTTTATAAACATTTTCACCACAGTAGGATACGTACTGAAATAAAAAGAACAGGAGACTGAATACTTATTTCATGGTAAGTTTATTGACCATAGCATACAGTATGTCCTCTCCTTTAACTTCATGAATGCTCTCAATTACAAATTTGAGTTCAACAGAAATCCAAAGAATATCCAGAGTTGCCAAGCCCTAATGACTTTACTCTATTCATCTCTAAAAAAATCATTTGTAACAACTTCCGACTTAGTTACTACAATTATTTAGAAGATAATTATGTAAGGAAACATGTCGAACATAACCTTTTCAACCTGTTTCATTTATGAAATGTGTACTTTTCACCAATGCAGTCTTTCTGATTATCCACACTCAATCTTTACAGTCATTCTCTACCAGGTTATGACATCCTGGAAAGATTCTTTACAATCATTCTCTTCCAGGTTATAACATCCTGGAAATATTCCAAATGTTATTTTCACCATAAACATTTCTAATTAAAGGGAAGAATAACATAGGACCAACATAGCACCACACTCTTTAAAGCAGATATTTATTGAACAGAGGTTGTGCAACAGACATAACTGAGGTACATGATATGATTATAGTGGAGGAAGGAGGACTTTTCTCATTGTTGTTGCATATTTGATGCAGGTTTATATCCACTGATATGGGCCAAGTTCATAAAACAATCGTACTTGACCTCCTCCATTCACTATTTCTGACGTCTAGGTGGGAGCCTTGTAAGCTTTATAAATCCAACTGTATTTACTACATCAGAAATATCATAACCTCTTCTATGTGCTGTCCTTTCCAGGTTCCAGAAAAAACTGTTGTGAGTTGTGCGAGGTAATGGGAAAGTTTTTTATGTCCAGTAAACCTGAGGTATAGAGATACCATACTTACAGAATGTGACAGAGAAAGAAGAGAAGGAAAAAACACTAAAAGGTAAAGAAACATGCCTTTATAAGAGCACTCTGTACAAAGAGCATTTCCAGTCAAATACTCATTTCATGTTCTTCTTTTACCCTCTACTTCTGTATTCTCAAAGTATTCTGTAAGCAGTAAAATAATTATAATACAATTGTTTATAAAATAGCAGCACACTGATGTGACATCACAACTATGTCATGTTATTTTTGTGTATAAGATGGAACAAACAAAAAAA
The DNA here is from genome assembly GCF_024679245.1 of Pseudorasbora parva. Lineage (NCBI taxonomy): Eukaryota > Metazoa > Chordata > Actinopteri > Cypriniformes > Gobionidae > Pseudorasbora > Pseudorasbora parva. Next base: position 21,077,085 of record NC_090196.1, on the reverse strand, counting down.
AATCATAGCTTTTTAGCAGCGGAAAAAAACAAAAACTCAATAACAATATTGACACTTGATTGATGTCTTTACACTCTCCATCTCTCATCACTTTGGAATACAGTATCATACCCCTTAATGAATGTAACTTCAGTCCATTTTCAAACTCAGAAGACATAGCCACCCATACAATCTGTTAACAGTACTGTAATTCATTTTCAGAGCAGAGTTGGGAAAATAATAAGACAGGCTAACATAATACAATACAATTGACAGGGGTTTTGGTGTGAAGATGGAGGAAATGTGACTTGTGAAACTCAAGCATCACTTAGAACCGTTTCTGGGCAAAGGAAATATATATGGGTATGTATATGGGCACACGTAAACATCTCCTTTACACACAGAAAAACATGCACACAAACACACACGCATATGTAGACGGACAAAAACCTAAGCTCGACTGCCCCTTTTTAAGGTAAGCTATGAGAATTCAGCATGTGAAAGGCATTTTGTGCTGCTGATGCACCCTGTTTCTGGATGCTGTGTAATGACTTTTAAAAGTTTTCGAATCCCATGCCAGTTCAACCTTTGGAAGCAGCATATTTTAGATGGCTGGGTAGTGGATCTTATGGTTAAGCTCAGCAAAACAGGGTGACTCAAGGCACTATATAAAACTTTGTACAAGTTAATCTTTTCAAATTTCAAGAAAACTGCCCTGCGTTGCACTGTGTAAACCAACAAACATCATTTTTTTTTATTTTTGTCTGTTTTTTTTGGTCTTTTTATTTTGTTAAATTCATTGCTGTTGTCATACATTGGTTTCCAATGCTTTAACGCTATAATTATTCGAACATGCCATGATCTAAAACATGGGAAACCAGCCCAAAATGGAAAAAAAGACCCCTTTATTATAACCATTTGTTATCCATTGCAAATATGCTCTCTAAACTGACACCGATGGAGTAACCTTCCCCAGTTATGAGCTGGCAGTATCAATGAAACTGGTTTAGATACTGGTCTGTAATTCAAACATAAGACATACAAACTAAAGGACAAATAAGTAAACAGACTTAAATATTAGGCGATTTATGGAAACCATAATAGCTGTTGTTTCTCCTTTCTCCTCCTTTCCTGCTTCCATATCATATTCATCATCATCATCATCCTCATCTCAGCAGCATGCTTCACACCTCAAACTAACAAAGCTTCATCATCATCATCCTCAATCATTCTTGACTACACATTCCTTTACTGCTAATCGAATTTGCTATTCATTTGCGAACAACTCCATTGACTCTTCATTCTGTCCCTGTTGGACCAAAACACGCTCACAACAAAATACGTAATAAACTGTATACAATACAACTGTAATATTTGGTGGGAGGCTGCTCCAAAGAACAACCTTATCCACAAACTTTAAAAACAACTCTTCTTGTCTTTAGAAGAAATATGGGAACGTAACCGTCTCTATCCGCTCCCTTTTCTTGCCTCCTCTTGTTCTGTGCACTGGGTTGGGCCCAGCCCTCAAGCAGTTTCCAGGCCAGTAAATAAAAGCATTTAATATAAGGCACTGATACAGGAGGCCCTTGAAGCATCGTGGAATCATTTGCTATCCCTGTCCAGACCATGTGCCTACCACTGAATCCGCCTCTATGACCAAACACTTGCAGATAGATGATTAAACAAAGCCCACTCTTGTGACTCACACAAGAGTGCCTGATATAGGGTAACTTGTACACGCTTGCACATGAGCTAACATACACCACACATAAATGCATGCACACAAGCAGCTTGACAAAAGCTTATTTGAAGTGTCTGTAACTTTAAGATCAAAAGACCATAAATTGCTTTTTTAATAGGAATAATAATAATAATCATATTAAAATAATATCAATAGTCTATTCGCATGATATAAGCCCCTGCTGCTCTAGCAAAAGAGCCCTGCATTCTTAGCATAAGACTTGTGTCTCACCACTCCTTTTTAATCCCCCATTCTGGTCCTAATGCACTCTTAGTAGCCAAGTGAATGGTTGCGTTCATTCAGACCCATGGCACCTCAATGTGTGTTCAAGTTCGGGCATTCCAAAATGAACCAAAAAAACAAAACAAAAACACACACAACAAAACAGGAAAAAAAAAAACATAGCCCCACTTTTTGTACCCTTTCAAGCCAGTCTGATACAGTAGACTCTCTATTTTGAAAAGCCCTTTACACTATCACTGTTGCATTAAATATCATATTATTATGTTTACACAATCAAAAGAGTTTGCAAAATACTACACGCTTCCCTTCTAAGAGTCTGAGGCACCGTAGAGCTTTTTGCATCATTATCAAATCATTTTAAAAATATCTATTTTTTGTATCTAAAATAGCTTAGATTTTTTTTCTTTTTTTGTAATTTATGGGAGTATTTTTTTTACTGGAAAATGAAGATAAAACTCTACAAAGACTAGCAAGCACTTTTTGTTGGGGGTTGTTTGTTTTTTTGTCATTTTTGTTTTTTGTTGTTTTTTTCTTTCTTGAAGACTGATCACAGCGTTCCTGCAGCAAGCTCACAAGTTGATGTCTCGTACATCGGTAGGGGTGCTGGACTGGTCCTGGTCATCAAGTGCTTTGCTGCGCGGGCCACCCTGTTCCTGCTGCTGCTGTTTCTGCTGCTGCCGGCGACCCTCCCTCAGGTTATTCATCAACACTCTCTCAATCTGCTCCTGGCATGCCTTTAACACGTCCTGCAATTTGACAGACACATTCTGTTAGGCAAACAGGTCACTTACATTTCAGCAATGTCTGTACTTATCCAGAATATGTTCATTAGTAGTACTGTTAAAGCCAATGCAAATTAACACATAGTTGATGGTTTACGTCAGAGATTTAACCAAAATTCTATCCCAGATTTTTCTGTCTGTACCAAACGTGCACCTAAAACATAGAAGTTGCCTTGCATACAGAAAAAAAGGTCTAACACAGTTTCTTATGTTAATTACATCCATGTCCCATGGATAAAACAAGGTAGTGTTTGCTTATGTTTTTATGCCCTGTTATACCACAACAGCATGCTACCTATTACCTAAGGGGATCTCACTTGAGTCCACCAGTCTTAGGGTACTTTCACATCTCTAGTTCGGTTAATTTGGTCCAAACCAAGGGCAAACAATTATACATTGTTGCATTTTTCAGCTTTTTTGGTTCCTTTTCACACCACAGTGATTGCTTGTGTCTGAACCAGCTGAAGCAAACCAAAATGCAGGCACATGACAACATCCACATCACTCAATGTTATGGACAACATCCACATCATCACTTACTCATCAACGATCTATCAGGTAATATCATGCACATAATGTCAGCCCAGCTGACTACGGCAGCTAGTTTAGTCCAAAAATGATCTGTACTTTTGCAGTTGGTTCTGTTCGAGGTCAGATAACGTTCTCACCATTAAAAAGCCGCTCCATAGTTTGTTTGAAAACGTACAGAGACCACCTCTTCAAGGAGGTACGCTTGTTTGGTGCGCACCCGAGTGCAATTGCTGCTTTCACAACTGGCTTGAAAGCACCCTTATTCCTGCTCTGTATAACTAAGAACAAACTAAATCTTTTTTATTGATAAAATATAAGAAATGCTCAATGCAACCCTGTGGGTGGCTCCAAAGAGCACATGCCATTTAAAATGCCTTTCACACTGTCACCAAAATGAGCAATGATGCCCTCTAGTGCAACTAAATGGATGTACGGTGATCAAAGCTCACTCTCCTGTTTAGTGAGTATGTCTGAGACACAACAGGCATCTGTGGGAAGTTTGCTGTGAATGGCCCACGGGGACGGCCCGTGGAGAATGTGTTGCTTGTGGAGAGGCTGCATTCCTTTGACATTTACTGCTAATTAAAAGCTGATGGGCCAAAGTCTGAACTTATGTTATGCATAGCTTCTGGGCCAGGCAAATGTTTCTTGCCTGTAGAAGCAGTCTATCACACAAGAAAAATATCTCAGGTGTTTGGAGTGATTGGCGGAAGTAAATAAATGAAACTTCTTTTTTTTCTTTTTTTTTTTTGGAGGTAGAGCTGAGTGTCGCTAGGCTGTTTTCTTTCATCATGGATGACAACACCACCATCCTTCTAGAGGTCTCTTGTTTCCCACCACGATGAGCCATTAGTCATGAAAAATAAATTTCTTCTAGTAAATTAACTAAAGCATAAAACATGTAAAGGAACTGCCTGTGTCTTACCACAAGAATGCCAGGCCGACTCCTTTAAAGACATTTTCCTGTGCGCTGGTCTTTATAGCTGCACAACCAAATTCATGCCAAGCCCCAAAGGCTTAATTCAGGCAACTCTAATAGCTTCAGTGTGCGACTACTGGTAAAAACCAGGACTTGCTCTAGAATGATTAGATCCAGAGGAGGGTGGCACTTGGTGAGCTGCAGGATGGAGTGGGTGGTCCCTGTTTAAATAATCCAACCCTGCCTTGATCAAGAACACCCTCTATCCCACCGGAGCATGGCTACGTTTGTGAAAGTCAAACAAATTAATGAAAATGGTCTACTGAAGAACCAGCAGTTATTGTGATGTCACTCATGTGTGCCATCTTGGACACAAGAAGCCTAGAAGCTTTAAGGGGAGACTTAAGTAACCACAAAAAAACGGTGTCTGTTTTTTAATGGGAAGTGAAAGCAAGGATTGCCGGGTTCAGAGCAAGGCCATCACAGCATTGAGAAATGAAAGGGATTAAGATGTCCCAGAGGCCTAATGCAAGAGGCCAGGGGGCCTAACACATGATCTTATGTACCAAAAAAGCCTTGAAGTTCTTCTCTAAATAATTTGCAACTCTTCAGTTCCAAATAACATTTCGGTTGCAAATAACAACGTCCTTATGACATTATGACTTTAGGCAAAGGAGCATTCTCAGCATACCAGACCCAAAGTTTCTAACATTTCACCTACTTTTAGAAACTGCTGTATCTCAAAAGATTTTTTACTGTGTACTCTCTCTTCCTGGTTCGTTTCTCCAACTGCAGAGCTTTGGATTGTATAAAGCTATATTATACGTATTCTAGAAGAGCACAAGGACACAAATTCATGCCTCAACCTAAACAAATCATACAGGGCCTCATTTAAAAGAACTGATACCTTTAAGACCCTGGATGACTACAACATCCCAAGGAGCATCATTTACTGTATTTACTTTAGCTACAGTAACAAACCTTACTATTAATACCCAGTGCCAAATGAATATTTAGTACGATTTGCTTATTTCTTAGAGAGACTTTAGAGTGTTTGTGGAAACTTCAAGCCAATTTTTCAGCCTTCCTGGTTTGGCATGCATGTGTGTACCTTACTGCTGCACACAGTATACTTCACCAGGTGTGTCTTCACCTACACACACATTCCAAGGATGACTGGAAGAGGCTGGCTGCCCCTATCATATGTCTACTGGAAACTACAGGCACTGGACACCCCCAATGTCAGCAGGGTACCTGGTTCCTGGCTGGCAGCATCATTTGGCATTAGGTTGACTTTCCTTCATACTCTGTCTGACCGCTCACCTCCCAACCTCTGCCTCAATATGGAAGGTCCTCAAATACACCAAGGAACAGTTTAGTACACAAAAACCTTGTTTATTGAAGACTATGTTTTTCTAGTTTACTTCTGCTATAGATATCCAGATAGGACCTCTTAAGATTTTCACAATACATTAATGCAAAATAATCTGCAAGATTAATATTATTCGTCCCAAACAGATTCAGTGCTCAGTTAAATATAGGGTGCATTCGCACATGGTGCAATTGAACCTGGGTGTACACCAAAAGTGCTAGTATGAAAGCACTTTAAGATATAGCAGACATAGCACTGCAAGCAAAAACCCTTACACATGTGATTCTATAATGTCACAACAAAGATACTATTGCAGTATTGCAAAAGTATTGCAAAAAGTCAACAATTTTCATCCTTGGCAAAAAAGTCCTTTAACTGACAGTTCGCCCAAAAAAGCTATTTGCTCACCCTCGTCATTCAAAACCTATATGACTTTCTTTCTTCTGTGGAAAACAAAAGAAAATATTTTGAAGAATGCTGGTAACCAAACGATTGTGGTTACCATTTACATGAATTAGACAAAAACACAGACATTTCTCAAAATATCTTTCTATATGTTCCGCAACAAAAAAAAGTCATTCAAGTTTGAATCGATCAATAAATGGTGACAGAATATTCATGCTGGGTGCACTATACCTTTAAGTTTTCTTTAGGCTTTATAGCTTAGTGCGAGCAGGGTAGAGTGTGTACACCCTACCTGCATGTTTTCAAAGGTATGGCTTGTTGGCATCCAGCAATGTGACGAGTTGTTCATGGAGCAGCCAGTTCATTCCTTCTGCCTTGGACCTCACACTCCTCAGACACTGAGCACCTTTACTGCTGTGGAGGACTATTTGTTTTTCCTCTGCTATGGTGCACAACTTCACACACCACATGCTGGGGCAGCAGTCATTCTACCAGCAGCAGTGCACTCTAGGGTATCTTGGGGAGGGTTGACCTCTTCAGGTCAGGATAGGAATTAAATGTGTTTCCTGGGTTATTCTCTTAATCCTAATATTCTATTCTATTCTCTTCAGCTTTTAATTTTCCACCTAAAAAGAAACGAAAAGACCTAAAAGAAACTAAAGGACCAGGTCATTCCATAAAGCCATAGTATCCCTGACACATTCCCCTAACCCTGCAGATTCTCTCCTTACAGTCTCTCAGTCAGGGTCAATTCCATTTCATTTCCAGTAATTCAGTGGCTGAATGTGAAATTGAATTGGAGCTGGACCCAAGCCCATTGAGTAAATAGGGGGAATGCACAGCCTCCTCTCACAGTCCTACAGGCACAGCAACACTTGTCCCACAGATTACCAATAGTGTTGCTATTAGTAAAAAACAAACAAAACACACACACACACACACACACACACACACACACACACACACACACACACACACACACACACACACACACACACACACACACACACACACAAAATCTTCTTATCTCTTAGATAAGATCTCTTATATGAACACCCCACTTTTAAATATAAACAAACTGTGAGGTGATCTGTGTAGCACACTGGCCTATAGGGGAAATGCCATGTATCATGATGAATTTAAATTGCATTAGTAATGTACTTTCAAAGCAACCATACTTACAACTTCTGTGTTTGTGATCTTGGCGAGCAACTCTGTAAGGTTGTCTCCCCACAGTGAGCGGTTCGTGCTGTTGAGCTGCAGGCCACAGATAGCCGCTGCCACGCTGCCCGTTGCAATCATGGATGGAGGGTACATGGCGAAGTTGAAATCTGAGGAAAGAGCAAACCAGGCAAGACCCGTCAAGCTTTGAGTTCATAAAAATGTACTTTTTTTGTTAACAGTATTTTGAATATAACAAACATTTTGATATAACAAAATTCATAAAATACTGACAAATAAAGACCATTTCCATTAGGTCTGTGCACAGTCCTTTGCTAATGACTGCAGCCCAGTATAATGAGGGTTCACTTGGCTTGAAAAGAATCTAAAAGCACCCCACCCCCACCCCTCTCCTCCAGTCACCCTTTGCAGATCGGCCCCTTTTCTTCCAGCTCCTAAGTAAATCGTGTGCTCCCTGAAAAAAGCCCTATAGCCTTCGGAAAGGATGGAATAAAGAGCCACAGTCCCCCTGCCAATGCTCACTGCTGTAGGTCCTTTTTCCACGTGTGGTCACAGGCGTACATCTCAAAGACCAATAACCTTGTTAGCTTTCTCACTGTCATTCATAATGCAAATAAGACAGCTTGTGAACGGGCCTGAAACCCAAAAAGACGACTGACTGCAAGAAGGGGGAGAAAGAAAGAGGAAAAGAAAGAACCAAACAGCTTAGGCTGTCTGCTCCCTGCCTCATTGATTTCCGTCTTTCTTCTTTTTCTACGGCTCCCCCTCTTCCTACTTTGAGATTTTTTAACTTCAGACACACCCCTAAGGTTGAATGGCACACATGTCGTTGTTACAACAGCCCCATATTTGTGTCAGTATTGCAGCTATATTTTAACATATTGAATGCGGCCACTGGTTGACCTGGGTCTAGTGAGCAAGAGTGTGGCTTCATTGTCAGAAATCATCATCTCATCTCATCCAACTGAGAGATGCAACATCAAGCCTTCTCTGTGGATTCCAATTCAACCTGACAGCCGGCACAAAAGATGGGTGTTGGGGGAGGGTGTTGTTGGGTTTTAGACAGCAGGGGCTACTGGGGGGGAGAGAAACTAAGCATCATTCTTTAATCAGTTTCCAGACCTTCGTAAGGTTTTGGCAGAAGAAAAGACCCTCCTACCCACCTCATTCCCCCCATGCCATTCCTCTGATGCAGGGCCACCTCTGGGCTTACGGTCCCACACTCCCTGGCAGTCTTTGCATTACCATATTGCCATATTCAATTGCAAAGCAAACTGTGTGTGATGGCTCTGAGGGTGATTTTTCTCCCCTTTCTTTTTAGGAAAAAAGAAATCAAAGCGGTGGGCCCTTTGACAACTGACGAGCATGCCTTCATTGCCTTCTTAGCATTCAAAGCCAGCCATTTTCTCATTTTGTGGCTCAGTGTTGACAAATAAATGAACTTATTATACACTCCTCTCTTTGTAGTTTTCCGGGCAGTAAAAAATGAATTAAAAGACAAGATCTGGTCAAGCAGAAGACGACAAAACAAGCCGCATTGCAGCTCTTAGGTCTTTTAGGGCATGGAGAAAAAACAATGAAAAAAAGATGCCCACACAGCTTGCGTGTGCTGAGTGGGTTGCAATCTGATTTTTCACACTCTAGACAAGACAAGTTTGTCGGGGGAACAAGAGCATGCGCGTGCTAGTGGCAGAGCTGGACGCTCCGGTTTGCGAGAGTGGTAAGTGAAGAATGGATGTATTCTGCACGCCTTCATTGATATTCATGCAGAGGATAAACAGTGTATGTAGCTGAGTGGTGACGCCTGTGATGGAAGGCTCCTAGTAAGCGGCGGCTGGCTGGACTGGTAAACCAGCCTCTCACCCCCTTCAATGGACCATTCTCCTGCCCTCGCCACACTGCATCCCCAGAACTGTGCCAACACAGCAAGCTCCTTGGTGGGTGCAATGTGCTGTGTACGCATTTAACTTGTAAATTAATTAAACGTTTGGAAAGTTGAGGAACGGCCAAACAGGCCGATGATTTGAGGGGCAATAAATCAAGTGCCAGACTTTCATGCAGATGCACAGGTTTGCCTTTAAAGAAAGTCTCGTTTTGAGTAGCCATGTTCGACCTGACTGATAAAGATCAAACGTAAACATGATTTTGGCATCGCAGTATAATGCTCAGTCAAATGGAACAAGTCAGGTAAAGCATGCATGTGAAGAACTTCAACTTAATTAATAAAATAGTAGACATGTAACAAATGTTAATTCATTGGCACTTTTTGTAGAATTTGTTATAAAACTCCTAGCTATGTTGGGTCTCATAAGGCTATCGGCAGGTCATGTCTGGAACATGTATAACACTACTTATCTGTCTATTGTCATTTTTAATTTATCTGTCACAAATCTTTAACAAAGTAATTTCGTCAACAAAAGTAGCGTGTTAGTCTGCCCTGTCAAACAATAGTTAAACAGATGAATTCAAAACAGGAACACTGTTTGACTGTTAAAATCCTGTAACAACTTGTTTTAGTCTTGCTCCAGTGCTGAGTCTTGAGCAACAGCAGTCAGGCCGGTGTGGGAGGAAGCAGAGCCTCTTGAATGAGAAATGACACAAATCGGTAGATTTAATTTTCAGCCCTGCTGAACTCTCCACCAGTCGCATTTATTTTTCCTAAGGGATTTCTCTGGAAAGTAATGGCAAGAAGATCTCTACCTACAGAACTTGTTTTCTTTAAATATCATAGCATGTCTCAGGTCTGTTACACATCTACAGAAAATATATGATGGGGAAGTAAAGGGGGTGCTGGGTGTTTAACAGTGAAAATGGGGTATAATCACTTTTAATGAGCTTGTTCCTGTGAAGGCCTTCGATAGACTGCCCTCCGGAGAAACGCTTTATCGTGTGCTCCTTCTGCAGTGACCCTTACATGCCTCTGCATATGAAATGGAGGGTTGTTCCTTTTGTCTCCTTTCTTGCCGTCTCTAGCCGAGCCTTCCAGCTATTTGCATATCTCTGAAAGGCCCCTCCATGTTATTAATTAATACTAAACTGGTCTACTCTGCCTGACCAAATCTCACAGAGTGCTCTAAACGGAACTGTTTTATCAAAAGCAAAGAACCATTAAAAATTAGCTGTTGTCTTTCCACACTCCTCTCTCCTTTCTCATTTAGATACAGAGGCCTTGATTTATGCATGTTTCAGAAAAGAGGGGGACACTGAATTCTCTGCAAAGAAAGCAAACTGTACAGAGGAAAGAAAAGCAGCAGTCAAGACATCTGCCCGGCAATTAAAATCTTTTGGGCACCCCTTGAATATCTGTTGTTAAACTAGGAACTAGTTTGTGTATTGCTTAAAACAAGATATGAAACAAAAGATGTTGTACTGCATCTGCTATTTTCCGGCATCTAAAAACCAAGTTATTTTTTAAACCATTCATAATATCCCATAATATCCTGCCAATTCAAACCAGTTTCTATGGATCCTGTTTGTCAGTGCAGTTTCACAACAAATGTATATCTATTGCACAAACCAACAGCAGAATCAAAAGCTCAATGTTTAAAGACTAGCCAGCTCCTCCCACTAATTCATCTCCCATCATATGCCACTTTCCCAAAGTTGGAGTTACTCCTGAGGTTCCTGGGGAGCTGAGCAACCCCAGGGATGAAGGGGGAAGCCTGAGGGAACAAGGGTGGTGCACTGGATCTCATTACCGCCTATGGTGAAGTTCGGTGCAGGCTTGGCTGGGAGAACCAGCCCCACAAAGGCTCCTGATTATGGGAAAGTCGTCATGCCCTGGAGCATCTGGGAGGCGTGAGAAGAGGGGATAAGATATGAAAACATGACATGCTTCACTATTTGGCTCGGCTGGAACAATACACTCCTCACGTTTTCTCACCCTCCTCTCATCTGTATGTTTGATCTCCTAAAGGTGGTCCACCTCTAAGAGGAGGAACAGCATAACCAATGGCTCAACAGCACAAAGGAATGTCCTTAACTATACAACTGCCTTTTGAAGTGTCACTGCATTCAGGGTTAGCCACTGATATGCCCACCAAACATACCAGGAAAGCACATAAGGCTTCCAGTGAAATTCTCTCCATTACACATCGCTATTTCAGTCCACATAGTTTCTCATGAATGTAATGAGATGGCATCTGATAATTTGCCTGCAACAAGAACCTGAATAAAGTTGCCATAGATACTAAACCCACAGAAGTCGGCTTTGATTTCAAGTTTTGCGAGGAATAAACATGGATCTTGCAACACATCCCTTATTGAAGTGATGATGCAAGGTATCAACACCAACTTGACTAGGCAGTGGATCTTTTATCAGCCATACTTAACACCAATGGAAGACATACAAGTTGACAACACACTTTTTGGCTACTCTACTAAGTCGTGTTGAGAGGATTTAATTTGAACGAATTGGAAATGAGTTCTATGGAGCACTGTACAAATTAGGAGTTTAAAATGCATTGCGGGCATTATTTATTTCTTAACATCTACATTGAATACACTACCTGTTGCACAAAGGGCGATGAAAGTCTGCACATGTTTACGGATCAGGTCCAGCTTATCCTCAGGCAGCGGAAGTTTCCTCATAATGTGTTCAATAAAGTCATTGGGAGTGACAGCAGCCAGGTTCCACTTCAATTTGCCAAGGACAACCAGCTCCCATTCCTGTAAAAAGGTTTGAGGAAAGAAGCAAAATCACTATGGAGCCAATCCTATATAATTGTGTGATCTGAATCCATTTGCAGTATTTGAGGTATTTAGATCTCAGTGTTTTTTTTACTTTCAACTGGAGTGACAAATTGCATCCTCTCAGTTGCTTCCTGTTCCTAGATGTTTCCTTTCGATGCACTAGATTAGTAGATCTAAATATCATCTTATGAAGACACTGGATGTTGGGGTAACATTCTATATCAACAATTCAGCGATGAGGCACTTTTTTGTACTGCTATTACACATTCAAATGTTGTTGCTATACATCTGAACCAGTTCAGATCACCCAAAATCTAACTTCAGTAAAGCTCTGGGACCTTCAGGACATGGTTTGACTTTGGCTATGCAAAGCTACAAGTGGAAATCCAGCCCATTTGCAACCACAAACACTCATTTGTTGTACTTCATTTGCTCAATTAGGACCTTGAATGTGACTGTTCAACACTGCTGATGATACCATTTCGTCTTTTAGGGGCACTCTTGATGCATAACATCAAGACCTTACTCAAATTTACAAATCTAAACGTAAGATGCTCAGTCATTTGGTTTCAGTCACGTAGACTGCAAATAACTTGCCCTTTCTTTTTGAACTGGGGTGACTAACCTGACCAAGTGACTAATTGGGGAAAACTTGCATTTGCTGGGACAGTCCTTATGACTGAGCACTCACTCAGATGGAGGTGGTTTTCTCCACACGTGAACCACATACAGTTTATTCATGAGATGGCCAAATATCATTGTCATTACATTTTGAGATGTACAGTATAGCATTACAACTGCTCTAAAGCAAAGACAAAAGATTACGTTGAACTAATACCCCTGCAACAGCTTTCTTAGTGAGCAAGAATACAATGGCAGCCATCCGCTGATGCATGATTTCTCTACTTCCTCTTTGCTGGATTTCACTGGCAAGTGACTCACTCAAAGTACAAACAGCTACATGTTCCTGTCTGTTCTCTTTTCAAGGGAGGTGCCTGATGTGAACTTGAAGCCTGATGACATGTTGAAGCCACAGTCGCTCAAAACCATTGACTCCTGGTACACCAAGAGGGGTATGATGGAATGTAAACTATGAGCAGAGGCGTTCTCCAAAAGAAAAACAATTACACGCTAATGTGAAAATGAGCCTTTGCGTTCTGTCACTTTGCATCTGTAAAGTTTGGACAGCAAAAATATGCATGTTCCTTTTGGTGTGTTTGCTCTGTTCTTAAAGGGAAAGTTCACCTCAAAATGAAAATTGTGTCATCAACACAATTGATGTTTTCATACATGAAAGTCTATGGTGTCCAATCAATGTTTCGTAATCCATTCACATTGATTGTTTGGACACAAACAGCTCAAGCATTCTTCAACATATCTTGTTTTTTGTTCTGCAGGAAGTCAGAGGTTTGGAATGAAATGAGAGTCTGTAAATGATGACTTTTCATTTTTAGGTTACTGTCCTAATTAAGTGCAAGGACAGCTTTGGACACTAATGAAGGCTCAACACTATTCATTAGGAAATTATTATGTACTGTATTTGTGTACGTTTCCATCTTTGGTCATATTCTGAGCACACTGTTGAAACTTTATGAGGCCATACATGACCACAGACACCAGTTTAAGTAACTTAAGGACAAAATATTTTCTTCTGTGGCTATTAACTCAGCAGTCCAGTGTCACCTCACCAGCGCTCTGAGGCCAGTCCTAAAACTCAATGTGACAATCTTGCAACACAGTTTTGATGTAGGAACCCACTTCCTCCTTTTTGAGCCTTAGTCATACCTTCAGGTTGTAATTGCGGTTTTATTTACAAGAACTTCTTGCCAGCTAACGTGGACAAAAATTAAGACGTGATTGACAGCTGATCTTAGGTTTCCTGCATCTGTTGGACTTTGCAAACCAGCATAAGCTCTACCACAACAACGAAAAAACACTAGGCCAGGCTCAGGGGAAAGAAACAGAAGGATGGCTACAGCATTTAAAAAAAAAAAAAAAAAAAATATATATATATGCTATACATATATATATGTTATAGCTACTAAAACCCTGCCAGAAATACATTGCAGAACCATTAGTATAAAAGCTAAGGGAAAACTCAACAAGTGCAGGTGTAACAAATGTTTTATGCCACACTGCGGTTTTTCCCCTTGACCCTGAGTAATGAGTAATTTAACAGCATATTTTGCTTTCATGTCTACAGTTTTTCCTTTAAAACAATTTACTCATATAGTTAACCTATGCATATAGAAATGAGAAGCTGAATAATGATAATCAAAAGACAATTGACTGGAGTTGACTTTCATTTGACAGTCACTTAAATGAATTTACCTATATTCAAATTACATTCTGGTGGAACAAGACCTCAGCCCTGATGAAGCTGTGGGTTGCATAGTTGCCACTAGATGGCGTAAATACCCTTTGGTTGATATTGGAATGTGGAGAGCATCCATCAGAAGGCAGAATATTTTGTCAAACAGAACCTAGTCTTTGCTTTAGACTACTTTTAATTCTTATGTGGCTGATTTGTAAACATAGACAATATGACGATGATTCCATCACAAATGGCAGTAGGCTCCATTCGTTTTTAAATGAAATTTAAATGTTATTTTAAATGGGATGACATTAAAAAGATTTGGTTAACCATAACAATAGTATGCATTTAGCAAATTCATATTTGGGGAAAATTGTGGAGAAAGTATGCAAACAATTATCTAGCACTTCCTACAGATAGGTAAGTAAGTTTTGGTATGCAAAGAGTTTATTAGGTGCTTACCAGCAGTTCCTGCGGTCTGATTGAGTTATCAGTGTAGATGCACAGCTTCTCTGCAGTTAATGGACGCGTCTCTTTCAACTTAGACGCAAGAAACATGCACACTGCTCCGAGCAACTGCAAGTTACATTTTCTTGTTGGTACCACCGCTAAAAATCGGTCCAAGTAGTTCATAGCCAGTGGAAAAACTTCTTCCTCGCATTTCTGTTCCTCGCAGACCTGGAAAGGGCAGGGCATAACTTAATAAGTTCAGATGAAAATATGCACGTGGCGCAACAAAATTATTCAAATGTATGACTCACAATGACTAGGCCTATATATATACTTAAATTAATTATCACGAGAAAACGAAATATGTAGCACTGTCCATCAGTGGCACAGATATGTCGTTGTAAATCGTTATGGTAACATTACAGATCGATTTAAAAAAAACGTGCAATTCCTGTCTTGCCGTAGTTATAAATGTATAAATTGAATGGATGAAAAGGGGACTCAAACATCTTTGTCAATAGACTCACATTCCTTTGGTTCATTCAGTAAGAAATGAATTCAAGTCACAATCACCCGATGCCAAAAAAACACCCATGCAACACAGTACGGGATCTGTTTTTTTTAATTCGTCATATTTTCATAAAATATTTAAAAATATAAATAAATTGTCTACGTCCACTATTTATTGCTCTAAATATTCACCAATCCCTTTCACATCATTCCCGACAATTGACAAGTTATTACATCGATATTTTATATGATAAAAACGAGATTTTTTCAACTAAGTCGCATGCGGTGTTAGATGAGTGCGTCACCATCGGACCGAAATATTTTTTTAATAAATTTTTATAAATTATCCTGCTCGATTCACCTGACAGTTTAAGACATGAAAATAAAGCTAAGGTCCTTATCTAATGTTTCCAACACTCAAAGATAAGAAATATGAAAGATTCTGACAAAAAACGAACTTAATTCCAAGGCTATAGACTTCGATCAGCATGGGTAAAGAAGCAGCACGGGCCCTCGCCCCTTCCGCAACCATATATTTCAAAAAATTGTACAAAATTATAGAAAGGTAATTCCCGATATGTTCAACCATAATTATATACCTTAAACGCTCATTTATCAAGTCATGCACATGTAAAGAGTTGTTATGATCATTTTGATGCG
Source organism: Pseudorasbora parva (assembly GCF_024679245.1). Taxonomy (NCBI): domain Eukaryota; kingdom Metazoa; phylum Chordata; class Actinopteri; order Cypriniformes; family Gobionidae; genus Pseudorasbora; species Pseudorasbora parva. Next base: position 21,061,305 of record NC_090196.1, on the reverse strand, counting down.
ATAAAGTTGTTTGGGAAAGAAAACCAACATGGCGATGGTTAGATGTAGCACAGCGGCAAGCATTGAAGTGCATACGTGTGCATGGAAATATTTATCCTAAAAAATAAATAAATAACATTAAGTACGATTCTGTCCACTGTGTTGACAGCGCCAAAAACGTTAAGAAATAAGCGCTTATGATCACTGACATATGTCGATAACCTCCATCCCCCTGCAAATCTAATCGTGAACTTGGTCCAAAATCAGCGCTTATGACTGCAATAAAATAAATAGCCCGACAAAATCGTATCTGCCCTTTCGGAAATATTAAAGTAGCCTCTTTACTTGCATCCCACAAAGCTTACGTAACAGAATAAAGGAGAAAACACTTTGCAAGACGTTTTGAAGATACGGAATAAGTAGTACGGAAATGATCGGATATGTTACAAACCTCTAACATCCAAGTTGCCACCATCCTCCGCATAAAGGGCTGAATGTCTTTCTGAACGCATTTAAAATATGAACACTGGGGAAGAAACCTCTCTTCGATGGTCAACAAGCTCTGTAGTACCCTGTCATCATATAGAAGATTCGGGTCAGGACGGGCTCTTATAATGGTGTCCATCTCGAGACAAAGCAGTTCCATGATTGTTAAAGTCCTTTTCGATCTCGAATATGCCTACCGACAGTGAAATATAATGGTTGCGAAAGATCAAAAAGTGCACAAAAGACTTTTCGGACACATAAAAACAGTCTACAGGGCTGTCCAGGTTAGTCCTGATCCTTTTGCAAACTTTTCCCCACTAGTCTCTCTCTCTGCTCTGCTCCTCTCGCAGCAACATTTGAGGTCTGCAGATGCAAGGCTGCATGTGACGCAAGCTTCAGATCTTATTATTGGTCTGACGCGACATCGGTCTTCCTCTTCTTTTCCTCCCCTCCTGCTCTGGTTATCAAATAATCAATAGCTTCCACAAGATGGACAGAATATTGGCTGGCATTATGGTTCATGCAAGACATCCTTATACGCACCCATTCATGCGCAACTTTTGGGTAAACATAAACATAAACACGCATGCACCCAAATAAATACTCCACTTTTCATGGTAGCCTATCTCGAAGGGTTCTAAAAATTGAGTATTTATTTATATCAAAATGACATGCATATCCTTGATCAATAGTGGTGTCAGCAGAAATTCAACCAATAGCTACATTTGCCAAAACTTTCTGTTTGACTTTAAGGACATTAAAATGTCACCTCGTCGTCACGAATTTGAAATAGATCTATCTTACATGAAACAGCAACGCCTGTGGTCAACAAGATAGCTGTCTAGGAAATGCAGCGAAAGCATGAAGCAACGCTCTCTCTTCAGCGATAGCAGCTGAATGATAGGCTAGTTATTCTCCCCCAGTGGATTATAAAAAGTATTCTCTATTTAGGACCAAAAAGCCAAGCCTCAAAAGGAGATGTGAGCATTCCCTAACATGCAGGTGACGGTTTTCAACATGTAGCCTATAACGCACTCATTCATAAAGTAATTTGAGTTGCAAATGAGACATAGCACTTTAACCTTTAGTATAATAGTGGATTTCGAATTAAATGGTGCTAATGTGTCTTCTAGAGAACATTCTACAGGGAGTTATTGATCGAGCCATCGAGGTGCATCTTGAGTTGCTCAAGCCTGGAAGAGATTCCGAAGAACTCAATAGACGGCAGCTATGTACTTTTACAACAGTTGCTTCGTTTCAACACTTTTAAATGTGATAGGAAATGTCTCTTTAAAACCCTTTTCTCTCCTCTCTCGCGCTCTAGATTGTTTCCTCCCCCTTTTGTCAATTTGCATAGCCAATAGTTCTTCTGCGCTCTTTCGGATTGTTACTGGGCAGACTTTCTCTGTGGAAATTCACCTTCTAAAGTGCCAGGGTGAACCTAATCTATTTGCCGATCACCTGATGAATGTTGCTACTCTTCAGAGTCTGCCGCATGCATAAGTCATGAATAAATTTGTACACATCTAGCCGAGCGAGGGCAATACAATTGCTGAGGGATGCTTTGAGAAACTTATAGATAGGCTTTTTTAATTATAAGAAACGTAGCCTAGGCTATTTAATCAGATAAAATGATTCTGATGACGATTTATGCATAGCAAATAAAGTAGTCAAATTTAAATAATATATAGGTTATAATATTGTCTGCACATAAGTTTATATTTTGTTATAGTAGCCTATAGCCATACTTTACCCTGACCAAACGCAATAGGTAAGCTATTATAAATCCAAATGAACAGAGCAAGCAAAAATGATGCCTATCAGCTGCACCATCAAATTGGGGTATAATTAAGCAATTCAAGTGACTTAAATGCTGAAACATGCAGTCATTTAATTTCCTTCTTAAAACATCCGCGTTCCTTTTGTAAACTGTAGGGTTACCCACACGCATCCGACACGTGGAATTTTAGTGATGCAGGATATCATGAGTGTGTCTCATGTCTCCAAACACCGCTGTAATTAATTCAAATAATGAGGGCTATGAGTCTTAATAACATCAATAAAGCATCTCTTTTAATTGTAACGATATAAAGCTTTCCTTTTCTGATGCATTGGCAGGTTTTCATTCAAACATTTTTTTAATATAACCAAAATATTACTCGAATAATCCGCATTAGAACGCATACATAAAACACGTTTTGTTTAAAACACATGAAATATTTTTTTCTTACCATAAATATTCACAAATCCTACATAATACATAAATAGGCTATTGGTATTAGTGTGCAACGGGTTGACTCCTCATTCAATAATGTAGCCTGATTCAAACCCTCATCTATAGCTTAATCAACGCTCAGTTTCCTTTGTACTCATCAAGAAGTTCAAGCAAGCATGTATAGGCTGTACGTCAAAAGAGTTAACTGTACGGTCTGATTTAGAAGCATGTCTGTGGTTCACGCCTCTATACTCTATTCTAACCTGACCATGCTGTTTTTTCGCGGAGTAATGACGTCACAACAAAGCTGCTCTTACTGGGCTAAGAAGTTCATGCTATTTCCCGGATGCCTGCAATTAACGCGATATCCGTGAAGACACACCCAGATAAAGTTTGCTAAACCATCCAAATATCACAGCTGATTTTACATTTAAGTTTTTCACACATTTACTTAGATGTTTTCTTCAATGAAAACTTAAAGAGCTTAAAGTTTGAGTCTCCATAAATCAAGAAAGCATTTATGTGTGGATAATAAGAAAATTAATTTTAGGACACAAATATTTGCTTGTCTTTTCACTTAAACTTATAAAACATAACTCATGAATTACAGCAATAATCTACTGGACTGCACAGACACTTCATTGATGTGAAACATGTTGAAACTAAAAACTAAAAATACTAAGAAATTATATAGTTTACCAAACATATTTTTCTAGAAGAACATGTCAGCAAAACTGAAGAACTAAAAGTAAGCAATTTAAATGTAATATTTTAGAAGGGAGGTCTTCCTGTAAACATGTTTAAAACATGTTTGTTTTTTATTGTCAGACAAATTATCAAAACATAATGTTCATGCTTGCTAATGTTGTAAATATAATTTTGGACTTTCAAATTCAGTTAATTCAGTTTTATTTCATTGCATTTTAAATGAAAAACATTTAATTATTTAGATTATTGTTTCATTAACAAGGAATTCTATTTAATTGAATTGAGAACAATAATCTATATAATAATCAATAATCACAGTTTTAAAAAAAAATATTAAATTCCTAATGATATTACCAAATTCCTCTAGCATTCTCTGAACAAAATAAATTGAGTTCCTGGAGAATCAAGTTTTTGAATAAACAGGTGGCCACACACAACTGTTTATAAAGTACATGCATTTTTAAAAAAAATCATCAAGCAGCAAATGTATTTACAATAATAGAAAATTAAAATTGAATTCTTAGTCAAAAGGCATGAAGAGAGAATAACAAAAAATAACAGAATTCTTACAGTTATAAGGACGTGGTTGAGCAACTGCAGATGTCCTTACTGAATAAAAACAACAGCACTTAGCCATCCATCACAAAAATATTTGATATGCTTCATTAATTGACATAGTTTACAATTATTGTAAATAACAACTACTAAACTGCCATTGACAAAAACAAAACCAAAAAAAAGGAGTGAATATCTCTTCATAATTGGAGACAATAAAATATTACACAACTGTATTAAATGATCTTTCTTTCATCCAAATATCTCCTTTTAATTGTCTACACTATAGTCATTAATTTCCCTTAATTCAAAATGCCCAAACACTTTTTAGATACATTCAAAATATTAATTTATCATAAATATTAATTTATTCATTTTAATTACTACTTTATTTTGGTTTTAAATGTTCTGAGGGAAAACATGTAAAGAGAGATGTGTATATATTTAAAATAAGTATATACAATTATTCTAGATTAGTTCCCTCTATATGACTTTTAACTTATTAATTTAAATGTCTTACTATCCTTAAATGACATGTTCTGATAAATGCATATTTCACATTAAGAATGGGATGAGAAAACTCTTTAAAATTCACCGTATTCTCATTAAAAAGACAGAACAAAGTCTTATTGTTGTCTGGAAATGTCTTTGTTTAGCCAAATAAAGGTAAGAAGTGTCCAAATGCAAATAATAGTTTGAGAGATGTTTCGCTGTAACACTGCTTCCCAATACTATCTTATTTACTTGCACAAACCCACAACAGGTGCATCAGACCTTAGGAAATAACTGTATAGAGCATAATCAAGTAGCAACAGTCACAAAATAGCTTCAGGCTTATCTCCTAATTGAAAAAAAAAAGAGAGACTCTCTTTGCTTTACCTAAAACATTACTGGCGGAATCTGTGTTATTTTTACCCCATCATCATTACAGACATCAAAAGGGACCTGGACATTGTGTTGACAGACATTTTCTTCAGACATAGTCTGTCTAGTCTAAAATGACAATGTAGATCCCTGTCAAAAGCCCCCTGCCAGCACGACCAACATTACAGCATTCATACACCCCGACCCCAGAATCCTCATATAAACACATCTGTCAAAATGGGGGACCCTTCACCTCAGAAGTAAATATGACTGTCCAATATACCTTTAACAGGTCATGTCTTTTCTTTGTAACACACCAGGACATTTTATGTTGGACAGCACAGCTACTGCTGTCTTCCTCTGCTCTGTGCCTCTCATATCACAAGCCCTTGAGTTTGTCACTCACGCAACAGCTGCTGGCTGATACTTTACCATTCCAGTGCCCATTTTTTCTTTCTCCTTCCAAGCAAAGAACCCACACAGAGAAACAAAAGCCTTTTTGGAGAATGCAAGGACATTTCGGGGGCAGGTTATGTCCCTCAAGAATTTGTCAGCACAAAAAATGCCTTTTCCGACATTGCATGTCTGATTCTTCCATTACTGGGAAAACATCCTGAGAAGTTCCACCTGGGAGCAAAGCATACTTCAGCTTTGTCAACAATGTAGCAGTCGAGATCAAACACCCTTTGAGCAGAAACACCACTTTTTCTCTCCTCTATCTTGAAACCAACTTGAAACTAAATTAACTTTTGTGTTGTGCACAGCATTTTCTTCTTCTATCAGCTAAAAAACACCTGCTGCAAACTAGTGCCTGATACTTCCTTCTGCACTGATACAAATGCAAGTTAAACGCATTCACTTTGCAGTTCTGTTTTAATCGCAAATGTTCCTGTCATGTTCTCCAGCAATCCCACACTTACACCTGCACAGTGCGTACAAGGTAAGCCATCTTGAGTTGGGTTTGCACCTCGGTTGCTCTAGTCACCTATTTGTGTTCTTGGATAAGGACCTGTGGGTCCCCAGAACAATCAGGTGGGGTTAAAGCATTGATGTGAGAGACGTCGTCTGCAAATTCTCACGTTCAACATGCTTCAGGTGTCACCTCATTTAGGGTGTTCAGTAATAGTCCTAAACATATATAACCTAAAACACGTCAGAAATTATTGTTACTGAACTTAGTATTTAGAAAACTTAGTAAACAGATCACCCTGTTTTTATGCACTTTTTAATTACCAAAAATCATGAGCTGAAAGTCTGATGTACATTTCACACTTATCTGAAAACACTTCAGGAGTTTCAAAGTCATCATCTGATTGGTTGAATGCGTGTTGTTTTCTTTAACGGTCCGTCTGAAAACAAATGCTGTGAAGCCAAACTCCCCGTGGAAGAAGAACATCGTCGAGTTTACAACTGTGGATCAACTAAACGCTGGGTTTTCAAAAGTAGGTTAAGTTTGCGACTCCATTGTTGCAGAAAACTTGCACAACGTTCTTGAATTAATCATTTATTAGATGCACGGCGATCTGCTATTGCAGGGGTATCGCCTTTACATTTTCACGCCCCTAAACATGACGTGAAACAAAACAAACTGTGATTGGTTGTGTTACATGTCAGTCTTGGGCAGTCCTTGACCAATGAAAGCTGCGATAGAGTCCAGACCTTCTGCTGTCAACCTGAAGGTCTGGCTACGCAAGACTACTCAGTACTTAAAGTCCCAGTAAACTGGAAGCAGAAACTGTGTTTTCTTCAGTGCTGTGACGTATTTCCAAGTGAAACTGAATATGGAATAGAGGGCAGTGTTTTATCTCAGCGCTCCTCCTTTCCATCTCTCGCTCGTAGTAGACTAACGGTTGGAGGGGAGTGATTAAGCCTTTTCAAACCTAAGCGTCAAACTGACATCACCTGAGAAGGAATGCCATTTTCAGACCGGAAGTTACTTTTCAGATTTGTATTAAATATTACGGCGACAAACTAATTTTTCTGTGTATTAACTTGCATGGATTAATTGTTCACCATAAGACCTTTAATATTTGCTTACAAAGTAAACTTTAAATATATAATTACAATGTAACAACGACACCTTAAAGTGTAACCAAAAGGTTTTACGCTCTCTTGAGTTGGATTTTGACCAATGTAAAAAAGAGTTCATGCGAATAATGGGAGATGAAAATGCACTTACGGAATAAATTCTGACGTAGCAAACAATAAACCCATGTGACTAACGGCTGTTTACAGTAACAAAAATGTTGCATAACATTTCAAATTTGGTCATTTTAAAATGTTGTAGCCAAAGGTTGTGAGTAAAATGTCACTACAACCTCCCAAAAATCTTGCTGACGTTGTCTTTCCCATAGGGCTCGACGTCATCATAATGCCCTTGATACTATTGCCTTCATCCAAAATTCTGCGTTTCTTCTTCTGTGCATAGCATTCAATTTGGTGATTGCAAGCAGCATGAAATTAAATAAATTCCAAACTTGTTTGACATTCTTTCTTCTGTGTAACACAAAAGAAGATATTCCAAAGACTGATGGCAGAAGGTCCGTACTCTATCACAGCTTTCATTTGTCAAGGACCGCCTTAGAGGACGTTTGACCGACATGTAATACACAACCAATCACAGTTCGTTTTGTTCTGGATCATGTTTATGGGCGTGAAAATATAGTCAAAGTTGATGTCCCTGCAATAACAGATCGGCGTGCAGCTATAAATGATTCATTCAAGAACGCTGTGCAAGTTTACTGCAACAATAGAGCCGTGAATACTTTTAATAAAAAAAGCATTTAGTAGATCAGAAAAGATGACGGCATTCTTCTTCCACGAGGGAGTTTGGCGTCACAGCATTTGTTTCCAGGCGGACCGTTAAAGAACGCAACACACACAGACCAATCAGATGACGACCTTGAAACTCCTGAAGTGTTTCCAGATAAGTGTACCATATATGCATTAGACGTTCAGCCAACAAATTAATTACGATTGGGCAAGTTATAAATTTACTAGTCTCAACCTCAGACGTCACACCTAAGGACCTTAGGTGTGACGTCTGAGGTTAAGACTAGTAAATTTATAACTTGCCCAATCGTAATTAATTGCAGTCCTGTCTCCATTTTCTATGCTTGCCTTGTTTTATTTACTGTTAAATAACAGTCATCCACTCAAACAACTGGATGGAAACACACCTAAATCACTCATTTTTTCGAACATTGAAAAGATTCACTTCATGTTCCAACTTGTGAAACTTTCACTTTAAAGAAGTTCAACCAAAAATTACAATTCCCAACATTTTCAGTCATTTTTTACTCACCCTCATGTCATTTTAAACCTGTTTGACATTCTTTCTTCTGTGTAACACAAAAGAAGATATTGTGAAAACTGCTGATTGTTCTTTTCCATGCAATTACAATGACTGACATTTTTAAGCTTTGGACACAAAAGCACCATAAAAGTATCATAAAAGTGGTCTGGAGATATTATACATTTAAAGGGGGGGGGGGGGGACACTCAGTTTCAGTCAATCTCATGTCAATCTTGAGTACCTATAGAGTAGTATTGCATCCTTCATATCTCCGAAAAGTCTTTAGTTTTATCATATTTATAAAAAAAATATGGGCTGTACCGAGTCTTTCCGGAAAAAACCGAGCGCCTGGAGGCGTATCGTGTGGGCGGAGCTAAAGAATGACAAGCGCGCAAAGCGGTGACGTCCTCAAGCGTGGAGAAGCCCATCTATCTCAGCTAATACAGATAATGATCCACAATCAAATCTGAGGCTGAAATAAATTGAACAGGAGAAACGGCAACATCAGGATGTCCGTCTCTGTGGTATGTACTATATTTAGGGGCCTTTGTGTGCAGTTAATGAGGACATGATTCGGTTTATGGACTATTGTATGTGACTAGACCTTAGAGGTAGCAAGCAAAACGGTTTTGCACGTCAGAGTCAGAATATTGTAACGTTATACAGAACAACAATTGAGTAACCGTTAGCGCATTTGAATGACGAAGCACGCGATCGTATCGTTTACTGATGTTTACTCATGCGACGGTAGCCAATAGCAGAGACATTTGAAGTTGATTTACTCACCGGCATCTTCCAAAGCAGGACCGCTCTGTCAAAAACACACTTCTTTGGTATGATTTGGTGAAGTCCTGTGACAGCAGTGACCGTGGAAATCCACTTTGCGACGCGACTGAAGCGATGCCTTGAAGCTTCCCGTCATTTCTGCGTTCAAATCGGTTCAAATGCAGCGCTGCCTTCCCGGAATGCTGTGCTGAAGCGTTGAAGTCGCTCGACGTCACCCATAGGAATAAAGTGGAGCGCGGCGCGACATAAGTGTTCACGGACGACTGGATCTGCACCTGAGAGACTGTTTACAGCGTGCATTTCCTCTCTCTCCCTCTAGTCACGCGCGCGCGCACCCTTCCGGGAGAAGAGCCCATACGGCCCATACAAGGACCTTCCGCTCTATTTAACGTCAAGTAGACCCATACTCGAAAAAAACTCGCCGAAACTTGTGAGAAACCGGAAGGAGTATTTTTAACACAGAAATACTCCATCAAACGTCCAACATTAGTTTTTGAAACTTTGTCTATGTTTAGGATGGGAATCCAAGTCTTTAAAGGTGTAAAAAGCTCAGTATGCATGAAACAGCATTTCACCCCCCCTTTAACATTTATTGGCATTAATGAGATAGTTAGCAATGTTGAATTGATGATTCTTTCAAATGCGATCTTTGCAATTAATAATTTATTTACTTAATAAAACTGGTCCAAATGATAAATTGAAAAGATCTTAAACTGATCTAGTCCAACTCACTGACCCTCTGATCCGGTGGCAACAGTTAACAGTTTACTGGAGGGGAAGATTATCAGTGAATAATGGCTTAAATTTGGATCTGTTGATCACACAATGCTGGTGTACAACTTCTAAAGACTTGTAACATCATGCACAAATCATATTGACCACTTTTTTGTAGCTTTAAAGTGACTGCTTTTGTTTTATGGAGGGAAAAAGGAAAGCAGGTTTTGAACAACATTTTCATTTTTGTGTGAACTGCTCCTTTATTAAACCTGAAGGATCTTAAAGGTTCAATGATAGGCCCCCATTCAGGCCTCCTCATCAGCAAGGGGCCTTACAAATCAAATAGCCCTCCATCACGATTACCCTACCACACATGAATTCACAGCACAGCCCCACACTAAAGTCAGGGTGCAATAATCTGATCCTTTTGGGAAATTCTAGTGTCAGGTGTAATTTACGATCCGTATCTTTCAAGTTCCCCCTACCCAGGGAGCCACCGTGTATGTGTTTGAAACATGTGTCGCTTGCTATCTCGCTCGCTGAGGCACAAAAAGGTAAAGGGAAGCTTAACATCCTGGGAAAATCTCAAACTGAGTGAAATTACCTTGATCCAAAGATTCCTGCCGCATACCAGCTCGATGAACCCATAACACCACAGTAAAACAGCTGAGAGAGATAAAGAGCAGTACAGGGAACGATAGGGTAAAGTAAAAGGAAAAAGCAAAGAATGAAATACTAAAACAAAGGTAAAGCTGATTAAACAGGTTTTCGGGTTTTGTAAAGCCCCATTCTAGTCCAGGTACCCCAATACAGGAGAGATTCATTAAATTGATCAATGGTGATCCAGCAGCACCTCCCCACAGAACAGACCCATGATTCTGTTTGGGTTTATTTAAGAAGGGTGGAGGTTGTTTTGGCTGTGATGCTATTGTGTGAACTTAAAACCAGAGGGCAATTTTCAGGGATTTGTGGGATTGCAGATTTAAATATCAGACACAACAGTCCCAGTACTGTCAGATGTTGCATTCTTTTAGGTCTGAATCGCTTGCGTTTCAATTATGCATTCTGTAAACTTGGGATTTATGATACTGGTCGTTCACACCTTGTTAACCTACAATGAACCAGAGTTCTCAACACACTTCTGAGGTAAACAGAAGACTTTATGAGAGGTTCTTTACCTCCACTTCCTAAAACTAAAGATAAATATGGACTGCTGAAGATGCAATCAGTCTTAGAAATGAATCTGTATGTAAAAAGAGAGGAGAAAGATGTATAGAGTAACCAAAACTTATGAAAAGAAACAGTATGCATAGGTGGAGATGCGCTCCCTCTTTAAAGAAATATTTCAAATAAAATGCAATGAAATAGTTTCAAACAGAAACGGCTCTGGTTTCAAGTTCCGCTTTACAACATCTCAGGATAAACGTTCCCGCTAAATTATTATGAAAGCGTCTACATTCATAAACCACTATAATTTGACCAGAGCAAGCATACTGTATATGTGATTTGGCATGGTAGTGAATTTGAATAATAAAGCATTGCCTTCCTTAATGCATCAAATTAATTTCATTCAAATTCTGAACTGATTACATATCCCCAAACTCACAGCCCAAATTCTACTAGATTTGGGCCAAAAACTCAAATGCATCTGGTTATAAAGCACACAAAGATCTCAATTCATCGCAATCTCACAAAGTTCCACTAAAATCAATGAAACAGTGAATCTCTTATTTAAACACAACGTCTTATTATCAGGTAATAATGAGAGGATTTGCAGAACTCAGAAATGGACAAAAACACCAGCGTTTTGATAGGTGAGTGGATTCCAACTTAGACATGCCGGATTGGCCTTTGCAAACAACAGATATTTTTGAGATTGGCTACATTGCTCAATGTTGTAACTTTTGTAAATAGAAACCTTTGATGCTCTCAAGAGAGCAAACACCAAATATTTTTCACCAATATACTATTACAAAGAAAACTGAACCTAGTCTAGCAGTTATGGGCAGCTTTTTCCTCTAAATGCATTCAGAAGTAGCAGCAGTCAGTGGTTTGAGTGAGAAAATTTCACGCTAGTCTCAAGTTCGTGGCCAGGGAAAGGCTAATCCTTCCTGGCCCAGCCTTACACACACTCTGCCTATGAATATAGAGAATGTGATGCCGTTTTGCATGCTGGGTCGGCGCCTCCATCTTTTTTATCATGCAGATGTTAGTTTAAGTGTTTGTTCTTTAAATAAGTTTAGTATTAGTTAGTTATTTGATGCTATAAAACGGGGGTGTGACGTCATGACTGACAGCTGAGATTGGCAGCTTCTCTGAGCGAAGTAGTCACTGAGGCAACAACAGACTTTTTTCTGGATCTTCGGGAAGAGACTGGAGCTTTAACTTTAATTTATACTTTTCCACGTTTATTTCAGATCATCATAGGTTCCTATTTTGAAGATCTGAGCAAATGGTCCTCTTTTTTATTTAAAATGCACACTTAATAAAAGATAATGATCATGCATTGATAAAATTGAATCTATTTAATCAGACTAGACATTCATTATGCTACCTCCTGCATAGAATTTAAAATTGAGAGCACACTTGTGCCCATTAGCTAAAATGTAGCATTATGGATTACTTTGCACTTAACAGAGATTGAAAATGGTAAAACAAACTGAGAGTGGGTTAAACTGGGTTTTCAAGTCATTTAGAGAAAGGCAAGTTTCTCAAGCTGAATGCACCTGCTTGCAGAGTGGCACTTTGTGAAAATTTATCTGCTCTATCATAACCTCAACATCTTGCTCCTGCCAGACAAAATGTGCGACTTTGTTTGTAAGCAAAAAATACATATTGTCCCATTGTAGCGACCGGTGAGAATCTTGTGCTTAAAATAAGTACAACACACACAGACATAAACACAAAACTGCCTCAAAGCAGGACTGGAGGGCACAACTTTATTAGATCTGAGTGGTTCCATTCTGGCCTTAAACTGTTTGTTGTGTTTGGAGTGATTCCAAGTCATTTGAGATATTTATCAAATGATACCTCTATTCAAAGGGATTCGGTTCTGAATTTCCCTTTTCCGTTTCCTGAAAACATTCCCTACGTGTTGCTGAAAGCAGACGCCGATGTAGGGTGTGCTCTGCATGGAATGCTCACACCTGCTTACATTTCGTGAAACTGACTCTTCATAGCTGAAAAATGATCAAATTCACTTTAACAACCAGCCTCCACAATATAAAATAAGTAAATAAAATGTGCCAAAAAATGTATGTAAAAAATACTTTCATAAGACTGGAAAAAAAATTGTGAAAATGTCACAAACAAAAGAAATGGCAAGTAACACATTGAAAGAAAAACTGAAATTTTATTTAAGTGTACTCCAATAATCATTAACCAACAATACAGAAATTTGGCAACCTTCATAACACATTTGAAATGCAACAAGACCATGCTTATCTTACAGAGCTTATATTAAAAATATGATCATAAATAAAATCCTTTTGGAGAGCTTTTACTATATATATTTAAAATCATGTGTGCATGGTCATGTAACAAAACAAGCACCTTCTCATTCATATTTGATGTTTTATGTCATATTCAGTGATGCTTAAAAGTTTGTGAACCCCTTGCAGAATCTGAAAATGTGAATAATTCTAACAAAATAAGAGGGATAAAGTAAAATGCATGTTTTTTTATTTAGTGTGCAGTATAAGATATTTTACAAAACAAAAAAGCAGCCGTGGATTATCAAGGTAAAGACACCGTATTATGAATGTACTGTAAACCCTAACGCTCAAAATAATTATTCATATAATAGAGCCAACTCAAATTAAACAAATTAGTTCAAACAAATTAACTTTTTTAGAGTATTTAAAACTTTTGTTTCTTTTGAGTTCTCAGAAGTGACACATTTTAAGTAATATGAATTGTTTCATTGTTTTGAATTCTATGCACCTGAGGACAGTAAATGCATATTATTCTTTATCATGGTGACAAATGGAGCATGAGCTTAGTTTGAAAACAGATATGTTAAATGCATTATATTGCTGTCCCCATTCAGCAAATGCTATGCTATGCTAATAAGATTACATTATATTTTTAAAGGGGGGAGGGGGGATGCTGTTTTATGCATACTGAGTTTTTTACACTATTAAAGACGTGGATTCCCATTCTAAACATGGACAAAGTTTAAAAAAATAAGTTGGATGTTTGATTTTAAGTATTTGTGTGTCAAAAATACTCCTTCTGTTTTCTCACAAGTTTCGGAAAGTTTTTTTCGAGTATGTGTCTGCTTGACGTCAACAGGTCGGAATGTCCTTGTATGGGCCTTGGATCTTCTCCAGGAGGGGTGTGCGCCCAAATGACCAGAGCGAGAGAGGAAACACGCCCATAAACACTGCACTCACTGCTGTCACAGGACTTCACGAAATCAACAATGTCACCAAAGTGTGTTTTTGATGGAACGGTTTCACCGATAAAGGTTCACGGTCCTGCTTTGGAAGCAGGCGGTAAGTAAAACTGCTTCAAATGTCTATGCTGTTGGCTATCGTCGCGTAAGTAAACATCAGTAAACAACTCGATCGTGTATAGTTAATTTATCAATGAAGCGATGCGATGTATGATGTGTAAATATATTTGTTTAGCTGACCATTACAGGTGTCTGTTTGTTTATTGTAAAACCACCCAAACATAAACCTATAGGGGACGTTCACACAAAGCATGCTTTTTCATTTAAATGCGTTACTCCATTGTTTTTTTATACACTATCTGACGTGCAAAACCGTTTTGCTTGCTACTGCTAAGGTTTAGTCACATACAATAGTCAATAAACCAAATCATGTCCTCATAAACCACGAGTAAACAAACGCAAATGTTGACAGGCCACTAAATACAGTACATACCACAGAGACGGACGTCCTGCTGTTGTTGCTTCTCCTGTTCAATTTATTTCAGGCTCCGGATCTGATTCTGGATCATGTATGTATTAGTTGAATCTGATTGATAGCCATGGTTAACGGGTAACGTTTTCTTTTCCATGCTTGAAGATATCACAGCTTTCAGATGCTCTCATGTAACAGCTGCGTGAGCTCATGATTCTTTAGCTCCGCCCACTCGATACACCTCCATCCGCTCAGTTTTTTCCCAGAAAGACTCGGTACAGCCTATATTTCTTTTATAAATATAATAAAACTAAAGACTTTTCAGAGATATGAAGGATGCAATACTACTCTATAGGTACTCAAGATTGACATGAGATTGACTGAAACTGAATGTCTGAAAAAGTATGGTTAGAAAATAAAAATCTGCAAGTTCTGCTTACTTAACTAAAGTTCTTAATTTAAAAAAATTGAGGCAATTTTGCCAACTTATTCAGGTATACAGTGCACATAAACTTTTGAACTGGGTAATTTTTAATAAATGCAGCTTTTTTTGTGTAGCAGCACTGTATGTTAATATAATCATCCCTAAAATTTGTCATATTTGTCAATATGCTGCTGATTTTTAATTATTTTTATTATTATAATTATTTTTTTACATTTATTTCTGAAATTCTTTCCTGAAACTGAAATCTGATCCCTTTTTTAAATTTTCCATTTCTCTGCACATACATAGAAATGCTTCCATAAAGCAGCAGAATCATTCTTAACTTTTTGGCCTTCTCCCGTCTACATTTAGGGTAGAGAAAGCCATTCATGATCCATTACCTCTGGAATTCCTCCACATAGTTGAGGAGCCAGTCCACATCACAGGCCGGCACTCACCTTTCAATCACTCCTCTGCCCTAATCACGTTAGCTCGTTCATAATCGCATTGCAATTACTGACAGGAGTGTGACCCTTGCTTTCCGCACTCCCAATCTAATACATGTGTTTCGCCAAAGACAGAGGGATGCTTTGTGTCAGAGAAACAGGGGGAAATGGGGGGGAAAGGGAAAGAAAACAAGACTGACATGCTGTGTCATGCAAAGGCTATAAAAAGGGATGCAGCCTTTTTCCTGAATCATTCCGGAGTTGAGAGCACTATTTTTAGCGAGGCAGGGGAGTGTAAACAGCGACAGTGGCTGGAACCAGACCTGAAATCTTCTCCCTAACAAGGGCTTCAAGAGCCCGAAGCCCTCGTTTCTTACATCTTCCCCCTTCCTTTCCCTCATTCTCTCTCTTTCTTCCAATTGCCCCCACCCCCTTCATCTCTCTGCCTGTCTCTCCAGGAAAGTAATCTCCATTACCCTCCCTCCATGCTGATTCAGGATTCAGAACTGTCCACTTCAATCTAGGGGTGTGAATGCTAAAAGGCCATTCAATGTGAGAAGAGAAACTCTGCTGGGGACGTGGGATGGAAATGCCTCGCTCCCCCCGTTAATTTCTCTAGGGCTCGACTTCCACTCTCCGGAGCTTCCCAGCATGTCAAGGGTCAGCCCCCCCAGACCTCCTGACTGATGGGTCAACCCCCCTGACTTCCACAGAGCTCTCCATGAGAATGCCAGAAAGAGAGAATGGACAACAAGCTTCTAATGAACTGGGGAGGGACCGATCTGGACCCCAGTGCTCGGCCATAAAAGATGCCTCGGACCAAAAGACCTTTAAAGCGACGTCTCCTTCCACACTGCTTAGCTTGAACAGTTCAGGAAGTTTGCTGATACTGAATAGAAGCTGTTATGAACAGACGAGCCATGGAGAAAGGCAGTGTGGTGACAGCAGTAAAGCTACCTCTGAATTCCTACGCAGGGCCTGGGAGCATGGGAAGGCATTACGGGCTACGGCGGTCATGAATCGGTCGCCCTTCGTCAAGCCTTCATCTGCACAATAGTAGAATTGAGTCTGGGGTCCATAAATGAGGTCAGAAAGGAGAAAATAGTTAGTTCTAGAAAACAAATCCTGTCACATGCTCCATCAAAACGATCATCTGGGTAATGTTGTTACATGTATCCAATTAGTGAAATCGAAACAGGAATAGTTACATCCCTGAGCTGACCCTGTGAGAAGCGCATAAACAAACAAGCACACAAAATTTTAGCAAACTACAAAGGGTGCCTAAATGCTTTTAACTTTTTCCCCGTCAGCGTTTTTGGAAAAAAAGTTGCAGCATTTTTGATCATTTTCACAAAAGTTTCATGGCCCTCAGAATATAAATATGCAATATATCAAAAGAAAGAACAGACCCTCTGTGCTTTTAAATAAATACATAATAAAACTTGTTATTGTAGCTTCATGAAAAAAGCTATATTTTGAGCAAAAAACTGAAAATAATGTTTTCTGAAGGGAACGATGAACAAAACATAGAAAAGGTAGATCAACATCCTCCAAAGCTTCACAGCCCATTACATCATCATGGGTCAACATTTCATTCAGTGACACTAGGCAATTTTGATTTATATGCTGTTTAATGTTGATGATCGTGTTATTTTACATATGCAAATACTTACATATGATATTGCTTGTTTCTGCTTCTTCTATGCCTGTGTTTTAATCAGGAGATTCAGTAATTTTTCAGGGGAGCATTGCCATCCATTTCTGTCAATGGCGGGGAAAGAGTTAAAGAATGTTTTCAGTTTTGTTTTTGTATTTCACCGAAAAAAAATCATAGGTTTGGAGTGACATGAGGGTGCGTAAAGGATGACAGGATTAAAATTTTTGGTTGGACTATACTTTTAAGGGCTCAAAAAATCACTGTCTAAACCGCATCATACGATGGTATCAGAAGGGTAATGTTGGTGGTAGCTACAAGCATGTAGACCATCTTCATTGCCAAGCCGTAATTATACCCAATAACACCTTTAACACAAGCAGGCGTTTGTGTCCGTCTCTCAGGGTGTGAGGTCAAGCATTTCCTGTGTCTATGAATGGTCGCCATCATTGGAATTGTCATGCTGTGGCTGCTGCCCTCCCCTCCACCATTCATTGAAGAGTCATATAAAGTTCGGCTTATATTCTCTTTTCTCCTCCCTTCTTCTCACTTTAATAGACCCCCGCTTGCGTATACAGTATACGCCATTCATTGAACTTTGAGTGGAGCAACAAAACAGAAATAAAAGTGCAGGCACATGTTTCTCAGCTTGACCTTGAAACAAAAAAAAATCTAAATTCACCTCAAATGCATTTCTGTTATCAAGGAACATCAAACTCACAATGTGTCTGCTTAAAGGGACAGTTCACCCCAAAAGTAAATAATTTACTCACCCTCATGTCGTTCCAAACCTGTATGACTTTCTTAATTTTTTTGAAACATATATAAAAATATATTTAGAAAAATATCTATTTCCCCATACATTGAACGTCAATGGGGTACAATGTTGTGTTGTGGACATGCGACTTTCATTGTATGGACAAAAACATCTCTTTAAAATATCTTTGAGGGCAAGTTAATGATGACAGAATTTAAATGTTTCGTTGAACTATCCCTTTAATCCTTGATGTTGTCAAACTCACACCCCTTCTTCCCACTTCAAGAACGTGAGTGACTAGTTCAAACCATGCCAGGCATGGTGGGCCAGGGGAGCGTGAATCAGTAGTGTACCAACAGGTTTGGCTCCCACACCCTGTAGGAAAATAAATACTCCATAATGACTGCTTATTAAAACATGAAACGTGGGTATGACCGAAAGTGTGCATTCCATAGGAAATCCATAACAAGCAAATACATGTTCTTTCATCAGCCGTGACATTTCAAACACACGGGGGAGAGATTAACTACATATTTACAGTAGGTCAGTGACCGCAATGAAAGATGGTAAAAATGTCACTCCGAGCCAATTAACAGATTGTCATCTTCCTCGCGGATCTGTACGTAAACTATAACCTGGATGTGATTAATTAAAAAGCATAATATTAAAGACACAATATGTACTATTTTTTGGATTAAAATATCCAAAAACCACTAGAACAATGTTATTTATTTTGTTCACTTGTATACTTACATTATGCCAAATGTTTCCAAGAATGTTTAAATCCAGAGAAATAAGCAATTTCAACCAGGACATGGACCGTGTCCGTGGGTTGCTTATCAATGACATCATACCGCGTTACCTTCAATTTCTATTTTAATTTTGTAGAAACTATGGAAACACCAAAGACTTTGGTGTTTTGGATTCATTCATGGACAGAAAACGAATCATTGTTATATAGCTCAACACAGTTAGTCTTATTGTTTCAATCTTGTTTTCTTGATTTACCATGAGTACTATGTTTTACCATGCCTAATATCGTAACATTATAACATAACTTTCAACACATTCAAATGTATCATAATATGTTAAAACAGCGCTGCGTAACCCCACATATACCTGAACGGAAGAAGCGGAAGTGGTCGTCTGCGGCATAATAAAAGTTCCAATACTCTCGAGCTGTGTGTTGCGCTTGTTAGAAATCGCTCATGCGGCCTCAGTCCGCTCCTTACCCTGCTTCATATTACAGTAAAGTTAATAAATCATTAATGCATTAGCTCATTCATGAATACAGTGCCTTGCGAAAGTATTCGGCCCCCTTGAACTTTGCGACCTTTTGCCACATTTCAAGCTTCAAACATAAAGATATAAAACTGTAACTGTTACTGTAACTGTTTTTGTGAAGAATCAACAACAAGTGGGACACAATCATGAAGTGGAATGAAATGTATTGGATATTTCAAACTTTTTTAACAAATCAAAAACTGAAACATTGGGCGTGCAAAATTATTCAGCCCTTTTACTTTCAGTGCAGCAAACTCTCTCCAGAAGTTCAGTGAGGATCTCTGAATGATCCAATGTTGACCTAAATGACTAATGATGATAAATAGAATCCACCTGTGTGTAATCAAGTCTCCGTATAAATGCACCTGCACTGTGATAGTCTCAGAGGTCCATTTAAAGCGCAGAGAGCATCATGAAGAACAAGGAATACACCAGACAGGTCCGAGATACTGCTGTGGAGAAGTTTAAAGCCGGATTTGGATACAAAAAGATTTCCCAAGCTTTAAACATCCCAAGGAGCACTGTGCAAGCGATAATATTAAAATGGAAGGAGTATCAGACCACTGCAAATCTATCAAGACCTGGCCATCCCTCTAAACTTTCAGCTCATACAAGGAGAAGACTGATCAGAGATGCAGCCAAGAGGCCCATGATCACTCTGGATGAACTGCAGAGATCTACAGCTGAGGTGGGAGACTCTGTCCATAGGACAGCAATCAGTCGTATACTGCACAAATCTGGCCTTTCTGGAAGAGTTGTAAGAAGAAAGCCATTTCTTAAAGATATCCATAAAAAGTGTTGTTTAAAGTTTGCCAAAAGCCACCTGGGAGACACACCAAACATGTGGAAGAAGGTGCTCTGGTCGGATGAAACCAAAATGGAACTTTTTGTCAACAATGCAAAACGTTATGTTTGGTGTAAAAGCAACACAGCTCATCACCCTGAACACACCATCCCCACTGTCAAACATGGTGGTGGCAGCATCATGGTTTGGGCCTGCTTTTCTTCAGCAGGGACAGGGAAGTTGATATTGGTTAACATTGATGGGAAGATGGATGGAGCCAAATACAGGACCATTCTGGAAGAAAACCTGATGGAGTCTGCAAAAGACCTGAGGCTGGGACAGAGATTTGTCTTCCAACAAGACAATGATCCAAAACATAAAGCAAAATCTACAATGGAATGGTTCAAAAATAAACATATCCAGGTGTCAGAATGGCCAAGTCAAAGTCCAGACCTGAATCCAATCGAGAATCTGTGGAAAGAAATGAACACTGCTGTTCACAAACGCTCTCCATCCAACCTCACTGAGCTCGAGGTGTTCTGCAAGGAGGAATGGGTAAAAATTTCAGTCTCTCAATGTGCAAAACTGATAGAGACATACCCCAAGCGACTTACAGCTGTAATCGCAGAAAAAGGTGGCGCTACAAAGTATTAACTTAAGGGGGCCGAATAATTTTGCACGCCCAATTTTTTTTTTCTAGTTTTTGATTTGTTAAAAAAGTTTGAAATATCCAATAAATTTCGTTCCACTTCAAGATTGTGTCCCACTTGTTGTTGATTCTTCACAAAAAAATGACAGTTTTATATCTTTATGTTTGAAGCCTAAAATGTGGCAAAAGGTCGCAAAGTTCAAGGGGGCCGAATACTTTCGCAAGGCACTGTATATACGAGTCCTGTCTGATTCTTTTCCACCGGCTGTTGAGGTAAAGAAAACAACTCTAGGATTCCGCAAAATCAAGGCATCATCAAGCTACGCCTTTGTTTTGAATGAGCGACCTCTAGCGGTGAAAATTCCATATAGTGCCTTTAATAATGAAGATAATAAAGAACCACAGCCGCACAACAACAATGACAAACATATCTTGTGCTAATTTTTTTCAAATAAGTCTGATAAAGGAGAATATGTCATTTAAATGCATTCCACCAATGGGATACTCTAAGACAGCAGTGTTCATCTTTCTTTTAGGAAAGAAGAAAAGGCTTGTTAGCCCCCCTCGATAGATCCTCACACACGCCCACCCACTCACTGCTCAGACTCTGTCCAGGGCCCTGCAGTCTGCTGCGATATAGATTAGGTTTCAGCTCTGAACTTGCATTAGTGTTGCCAGAATGACAGGGGTGGAAATTTCGAAGAAAAGAAAGGACAAGAGGTAAAAAAAAAAAAGAGCAGGAAGAAAGGGGTGTTTTAAATGCTGAGTAGAGGAGTTTGGTTATTATTGGAAAAAATCTAAGAGGTCATTCATGAGCCTGAGCCAAGCTATGAGGAAACTGCTCTCGTGTCTCAAACAGTTGGGGGATCTGGCCAAGTCCTACTTCAGCTGTTGTTCCAGGCCTTGCATTTATCACAGAGGCATTTCCCCCAGAAATCAAGAGACTCTCAGAGCCCAGGCGATTTGTCCCATGTCCCCTCAACCTCCAAACTGCATGAAAAAGGACACTGTGTTGGAATTCCACTGTTGCACCTAACAAGAACAACCATAAAGCAAGACAAACAATGTGACAAATACACCAAATTGCACCAAATCATCATCCTGAAGCAGATCATGCGAAAACTTAAACTTTGGTGGAGTGAACCCTCAAGCTATTTCACATACTTTTCCTGCCCCGCCCCCCTAATTCCTCACCTTTAAAAAGTTGAGAGTGGGGGAGCTCTGTATTTGACATTTGAGGGGTTAATGATTATAAGAACAAAAAAAATGTCTTTCCAGGTTTCTGCCATCTGTCAGTTTTATGGACAGCCAAGAAGGAAATTGGGTCTTTGGGTTGTTTGGCCCGAGAATAATGAGCCACTGAAAATGATTGTTATAGATGACCCCTCAGCGCCGTCCTCATATGGACCAAATCCAGCTGCACTCGGCAAGCTTCAAACAATCAAGGATAAATCAATTGGATGTTATGAGGAGAGGGAGGGAGCCAGGCTTGGAGCAAGGTAATGACATCCGCTGTGCAACGGAATGGAGGTGCTGGAAACGCTTTCCCGAGCCTTGTGTCGGCAGCAAGGTTTTAAGCTACCTCGGCTGCCTGCACACGATTATCAGGGTTGGTGCTCGGCCCCCTTTTAGCACATGAGACTTGAGGAGCATGTATGTTTTGTGCCGTATGAGGGGGGCTGGATGTTCCTCAGACAAAACAGCAGATAACATGGTGGGAAGGAAGCAAGTCTTGCGAGACACATTCCATGAGGAGATATGTATGCACAACAAATTCACATTTATGTATGATTGAAAGTTACAAGCAATAGAGCAAAAAGAAAATATTCCTTGTCCTTGTTGTGTGTGGCATGGTTCAACTATAACTGCTGTAAAATAATAAAATATATGAATGATTATGACATCACACGGTAAAGGTTATATTCTCTTAGGAACGATAAAGAACTCTGGAATGCTTGTGCAAGGTGTCAGTTTGGCCTGAAGCGCCGATGCAAATGAATCCCCCGAGGTGTTCAGAAAGAGATCAATTCATCCTCATGAAATAATTCGCAATAAGATTGGTATGTGCATTCATTCCAAAGCCATATGACACATCTCCTGTGAATCCTCTGATTGAATAAGCATGCAGAATACCACAGCTATGCTTTGGGAATTCTACCAACCGCCTAAAATATATTTAGCTTCATTTAGACACAATAAACATTGTTTTACTTCATGCTAGCTGTACATATATGCTCTGCAAGTACTGTCCGACACTATTTATAGCCGCTGTGATGTTCTGCTGTATGTCATAACACTTGTGACAACAGATGTTGCTGAATGAAAGTGAAAGCTCAGGGCCAGATTTTTAAGTGACATCTTTGAGCCCTCCTGCTACATCATGCTAACACAGAGGCCCTTTGCCCTCGGACAGGAAGTGCGGGCTGCAGCCGCTGCATTGCCGGCGTTTCTCACAGCAGCCTGAGTTATGATGTGCCACCATCATCTGCCGTGTCCCAACAGCTGCCGGGACAGTTGCTGAGCAGTGGCGTTGTTGGCTATAGCACAATGGCCGGTAGGGCTCACTTTTATAAAAGTGTGTGTGCCGGTTTTAGCAAACCGGTTTTGGAGGTTTTGATGTTGCATTAATGACAACAGGAATAATGTGAAAATTAGGCAGGGAACCTCTGCATCTGCCGAAGTCTTTTAGAGTACAGTCGAAAAGACCTTCGCCCATTCCTGCCTCATTTCTCCTATCCAGCAGGAACTGGGGACAGAAGGAAAAGAGAGAAAGGGAGGTGGGCTGTGGAGGGGGCTGCTTAGCACAAAGAAGAAGCCTGGATTAAGTCATGAGCAGCAAACGACATAGGTTGGATTTTTAACGGGTGAGATCACATCCTCTTCCCTCAGTGGCTGAGAGACTCATCCTCGGTTGGACAGCCGAGTGTTCGGCATGCCAAACGGGACATCCATTACTGGGACAGCAGCATGCGCTCGCGCACACACATTAGCACGTGCCTTCACACATTAAAGTTAGCTACAGATTCAAATGCAAACATTTTGACCACATCACATGCATCAAAGTTGCAACATATAGGAAATTGCATGCAGCCATCAGTCAAATCTACAACACATGCCCACGCCGTAACTGTCGGCACAAAGGGACAAGCAACCAGAGTGTGTCTGAGCATGTGTGCGGGTAAGTAGCCTGGGAGGGCCGCAAGGTTACATAACTGTGCTACAGCGGGGCCCCCTTGTTCTCTTCCATATGGGGGCACCAAAGGTTTTGCAAGACCCTAGTGTGGAGGGAGCTAGCACAAGCACATTCGTTACAGCACTAGGAGAGACAATACATTTGATGTAAAACCAGATGGCAGATTTGTAGTGACAGTTCAGGCCTTTGAAAGGTACAAAGCTCACGCCGCGCTTCCAAAACCAGTTTGGAAGTAGATCAGTTCAGTGCTCAAATTGACAAATGGAGGTGCTCGTTAACACCACACGAAGCTCCAGGTTAAAACGCTCCCTCCCCGCTGTAGTCGGAACTAACCTTGACCCTCCAACAGAGAAAAGAGGAGTAAAAAGGATACGGCGCTCGAGATGGTGCACAGATGGAGATATTCTCTGCTCGACACTATAAGGAAATCTAAGACAAGGGGAGAGGGAGAGAGAGAAGAAGAAAAAACGACCTCGGTGTGTTGTGGGAATTTTCCTCCCTTCCTAAAATATTTCCTGTATGTCTTCGGTCGGGTTGCCTGTTTTATCCCCCCCCCCCTCCAATTCTTTCTCTCCGCAGACTGCCTTTCACTTTGGGGGGCCCTCAGACCCCCTCAGCCGAGCGGGGAGCTTTCAGGGTACCCTGATGGATGCTAATGGGGGACTCTTTCAGATCATTTTACAGGACTGGGCTTTGATCTGCCGACTGGCTTGCTCTCCACAGGCTGGATATACAGAGAACATGCAAATCCCCCCCCCCCCACCCCCGTTACACACACACACACACACACACACACACACACACACACACACACACACACACACCTGTGAAAAAACTCCAAGAGCATGAGGGAAGAAAAGAAGAGCTGGCAAAAGAAAGACAAAGTTCACGGACACGAAAGAAAAGAATGAGAATGAGACTCAGAAAAGACAAAGGAAAGAGTGGAGGGAGAGTATGTCAAAAAGGCAGGGACTGAGTAAGAAAAAGAGTGAGAGAGAGACGCTTTAGGGGGAGGGTGGTGGTCAGAGCCTGAGGCGGATGTGTCTGCGCTGTTGAGAATTAGGAAGGAAGAACTGGTGAGTCCGGTGAGGGAACCTCGTCAGTAGCACGCAGCAGCCACACTTTGAATGGTGGTTAAGTGTGGGGACAGCTGGAGGCAGTTGATTGGCTAAGAGGCTATGGAACTCGTGCTTCCTGTGACCAGCTGCTGTACCCATGGCCCCAAGTGACAAGGGTTATAATTGATTACTCTCTGGCAGTTCAGCAGAGTGTATAGAGTGCACAGAGCTGCTGAAGTACAGTACAGCTGGCTACACAGTAAAATGAAAGAGAAGTTTTTTTTTTCTCACTCTCTCATTCTCTCCTTTAGGCCACTGCGGCGGGCACAGCAACAGCACGTGGTCCGACACCATCTAGCTTTCTAAATTTGTCTTCTGTCTTATCCTTTTTTGCAGTCGAAGCTTCAGAAACCCATTCTGCATCCATCTTGAGAAGGAAATGGGCCGCATGTGAAAGCAGACGCCTCAAAATACCTGACTTCAAAGCTATACATTTAGGTGTACGGATTGCTTGCAGACATTGTACGCCAAACCAGAGCTGTTCCCCCACGTTGCTGGAGACCTTCCTGTGAGCCATGAGCTCAACCCTGTGAGCTCCATATTTTGAGGAAAGACATAAAGGGCTCTTGTGCGCCGGTGCCCGGCTCAGGTCCTAATTCACTTTATTAGTTTCATTGCTTTATTAGATTCCACGCAAAGGGAAAGAGGGAGAAGGAATTATGCAAGTTTCTGAAATAAGAAGGATATTTTTGTAACCTTTTAGAAACAGAAAGCTGAGCCTGATCAAAGCCTCCTGGAAGTCTGGGGTCAGATTGAGCTACCATGCTGCAAAAAGGGAAGATAAGTCTTTTCTATGGCTCTCAACTTTTCCTTTCTCCTCCTCCTCCTCTCCTCCCCTTTTAGGTTTAAGTCTATGATGTCATGTTTTAGGGTTCTTTAAAGGAAGGAAGGATGAAGGCTTCTCTCTTCAGCACCTCTTTGTACTAATGGAAAGCCCTCCTCAGGACACATCCGCCCCTATGGCCTAGTGGCATCCAGGGGGCAGGAAACCGCTCCGGCCAGATGAAAAAGAGGAAGTGTGAGAGGAGAATCCTTGCTGGACACGATCCACTCCGACGGAGCCTTCTCACTGTAACAGAGGCTGAATGGAGATGGGAAGAACTCTGGAGTCGGTCCATTAAACGCAGCAGGCAATGTCACCCGTTGTGTTACAGACAGGCTTGTTTTTTGTGCACTGAGCTTAGGCTGAAGATTTTAAGTCAAATTTCGAGCATGGTTTGCACCCCGAAGGCCAATTTGATGTTTTTCGCAAAGACTTTTTGTCCAAAAAATCCTCAATTGTGTGGTGTCATTAAAATGTTTTACTACTCCCTTTACTACTCTACAATTGACAGGTGTGTGGTCTCGCGCTCTGGACGAATCTTCTAGTGTGTGCGTTCGATAGATTATAATGCTAAAAATTGGTTTTCAAATCAAGGCCTTAGGTGATTTATTTGGTTCTAGCCTCTTTACCAGAAACCGAATGAGCAATTTAACAATGCATACAGCCAAAGTGGCATGTAACGTACATTTATGTGTTCCCGTATGACTATGGGTAAAAGGATGGAGACTGTTCACCTCAGTGGAAACCATTCTGAGTCACCTCTTTTGAAACACCACTATGAGTAGATCAGTTTCACACCCCTAAATTAAACTTATCACTAGCCTACACTTACAATTGTTTTTGGATATGTTGTTGATCTGTGTCCCCCACTCTTTTGAGATCATGTAATTTGCCTCCTAACAATTCAAGTGTGACATTCATGATTTTAAAGAGTGAATAGTAAAAGAAAGGGAGAAGCCATTATATGATTTGTTGTTACATTCTCTTTTTCCCCCTTCCTAAATCCCTTGCTTCATTTCCAAACAGTCTAGTGACTTGCAGTGTGAACGGGCTGGAAAAAGGCCTTTCCTGTCTTTCCTATGAAGAAAGCAGGGAGACATAGAGAAGAGCCTCGTGATGACTACAGCATAAGCAGAAGCATCAAGACAGAGCCTCCGCCTCGGCTTTGGGCCCAGACTCCCAGATGTGTGTCATCTTCTGGCTCCGACTGCAGCTGAAGGTAATTTTGCTGGAGAGGAACCAGGGAGGGAACACCCCGCTAAAGCTGAGCCCCACAGACACAGACACAGCAGAGCAAAACTCCCTCCTTTCCTCAAAGACATTGTTGTCAGAGACCAGGACACTTCGTACCAGCAGAGGGAGAGGCGCATGGATGGAGGGTTAGCGATGGATGATGTGATGACAACTGTGATCTCTCTTCAGACACCAACTCCTGTTTCCACGCCACAATGGAAAGCAAGACCATTACTAAGTTCTCCAAATGTTTTTGGGGTGTTGCCGTTTTTAAATGTGACATAAAAATGATGGAAGCATTGAGGACGGACAATGTTCACTTCTTTACATGTAGATTTGCAGTCCACTGCACTAACCGTATAGTTAGTGCTTTGTTGTTTTGGTTTGTCTATGGTTTTTCTTGTGAGTTATAGGCCTCCTCTTGTGTCTGCTCTTAAGAGGCACCTAAAAATACCCAGTGAGGTAATGAGAAAGCCTCTGCACTATTTACATTTTAGCAAGTTGGGCTTTCAGAACTGACTCTGCTGAGAGAGGCGAATCTTTGAGATGACTGAGAGGGGAAATTGTTAAATGCTCGACAAAGAATTGTACAGATGGCTGGGGCTGAGATAAAAGCTACAGACATTAAGAAATAGAGAAGAGACCAAGGCAGAGCAGTCATTCGGTGAAACACAGTCAAAAGGAAAGGAAAGAAAAGAGAGAGCGAGAGAGGAAGGTGCGCAAGACAGGAAGACAGAGACAAACACGAGAGAGACAGAGAGGATGAGAAAGACCATAGCCCTATCTGAGCACTGAAAATATCCTCTTTCCTTTTCCTTCTGCACTCATTCATGAGTGCTGATATGCACGAGGGCTGGAAAGCAGAAAGGAAGATGGTGGCTGCGTAGTTCCAACCTGTACTGTTGCATTGCCCCATCAAAAAGGCTCAAATTCCTCTCCAACACCAAACTAGAAACGTGTTCCTAATACTCATGCATCATCATTAACATTATCATGATTTTTTAAGAAATTATGCACTTTGAGAAAAACAGAATCTGAGATGAAAAAGCAAGAATGCTAGAGCTGTGAGTGTGAGTGTGAGGCAAGTAAAGGTCACTGTTGCATAAACATACCTCTGTAGATTTGTGTGTCCATGCACTGTAAAACATATTGTTGGTTTAACATTAAAATGTAAATTACGTGGGTTTCCTTCATTTTTTTATTTAATTGTTTATACAATGAAGATTGGTTTAATAAATAGAAACTCAAAATATTAAGTTATCTGCACCACATTAGTTATCATTATTTGACAAAAGATTAAAAAAAGTTGTGATAACAAATAATGAAACTATTTTTACAGTGTATAACTCAAATGGCCAAAACTTGAAATTAGTTGAAATACATTTTCTTTCCTTGAAAATAGTAACTGAATTTATTGTATTGTGATTTGGGATAATTTACCCAAAAATGTAAATTTGATGTTTATCTGCTTGCAGGGCATCCAAGATGTAGGTGTGTTTGTTTCTTCAGTAGAACACAAACAAAGATTTTTAACTCCAATCGTTGCTCGTATAATGTAATGGGGTGTTTTCTATGAGAGACATATAAATACAAATCCATAATAAACCCTGTGGCTCGTGGTGACACATTGATGTCTTAAGACACGAAACGATCGGTTTATGCGAGAAACCGATCAGTATTTGTTATTTTTTACCTCATATCAGACAAATCTCATCTTATGTTCCCCAGCACCATTTCTTCCGTTGGAGAAGGTTTCTCACACAAACCGATCGTTTCGTGTCTTAAGACATCAATGCGTCGCCATGAGCCGCAGGGTTTAATATGGATTTGTATGTCTATGTGTTTTTACTCTCATAGAAATACACCCCATTGACATGCATTATACGATTAACGGTTAAAAATCTTCAATTGTGTTCTACTGAAGAAACAAACACACCTACATCTTGGATGCCCAGGGGTAAGCAGATAAACATCAAATAAAAATAAAAAAATTGTAAATAACAATAATAACTGTTTATTATAAAAAAAATACACATAATTGTATACATTTATAAATATATTTTATATATATAAAATTAAAATAACATATAATTAAAATTATACATAATGTATAAGTACATTTAATTAATTAAATAAATAAGATTAAATCAAATTGTAAAAAATTTTGACAGCCCTAATATTTTATAGTCTTTTTACAGCAAAATCAAGTGCTGGTTGGGAATTACTAGTCCTCCTTTTCATCTGTTTGAAAAGCAATAGAAAAGAAAGTGAGACTAAAAAAAACTAAAATGCATGTTTGACCTGTTTTTAACTGAAAGGAACTTGATATGCACTGATATCTCTTAGAATATGCAGTGCCATTGTTTTGTCTTAAGATGCACATCAGTAGGGCTTTTTTTCTAAGACATGTCTGATCTGATCTGATCTTTTCAATTCCGATTTGTGCCACATGCATGGGATACGTTCAGACTGTCAGCCAAATAAAAATTGAAATCTTATTCAAATTGCATTTCTGGAAATCTGTTTCAGTCTGCTTTGATTGGATTTTGCATAGTTTATGTGACTCTCTCACACCACATAAAGTATACAGTTATAGAAAAAATGCAGACAGAAACAAGGTTGTGTTGTTGCAAAGTGCCGGTGGAGTAGAACATGACAATATAACGGAGACATGTTTTTAAAACCGGCGGAGACAGCACGGAACAAAGCCGCACGTACCAGCCTTATGAAGAAAGCAGTAGTCCAGCTGCACAATGTAATATATTGTAAATGAGAGAACATCTGTATTGCAAACCCCTCTATATTGCGGTTGTTGTTGCTATTTTTGTCTTATGCCTACCAACGCAATGTCATTGCCATAGAAGCCAATGCAGGTATTCAGGAAAACAAAAGCTTTGCATGGAAACACAAATCGGATCTGAACAGTTGCAATTAACAGTGTGGACGTCAATCATTTTGGATCAGATTCCAATCGCATACACAAATAATCTGATTTGGACTAACGGTGTGACCATAGCATTCCATATGTGGTCCTAAATCTGATACAGGTCTAATGTTTTGCAATGCGACCTCAGTCTGAACAGAATTCGGAATTCATGCTACATTTATGTTACTCTAGAGCAACATTAGTCACAATTCTGCACACATAGGAGTCACTTCAAAGACTTTACATACCCGAAGTTACCAAGACATTTGCGAAAGGGAGTCAGTGAAGGACAGTGATGTGTCAGTATTACAGTGACAGCTCTATATACAAGCAAAACATGAGGGCTCGTATCATAAACGTTTAAAACCAGTAGGGCTGGACATTGACACGAAATTCGATTCAATATATTTCCGTGTTCACTTCCGTTTGACAGGATGCAACGTGACTTCTTTTGCACATGCGGGTCAGTTAAGGACCATGATCTGTTTGCACGGATCCGAGCAATAAATCAGAATTGAGCACAAAGGCTCGCAGCGTGAACGCAGCCAAACTCTATCAAGCGGCGGTTGGATAAGCTTCGCTATCTGCACTGCAATTGGTAGTAGCATGTTGTTGCACATTTGTATAAATATAGACTTTGTTTTGTTGGATCAGTTTACAATGTTATAAGAAACCAACTATACCCTAAAATGAATAACGTCCAGGCACTGTGAATCGCTGTCCGTGTAAGTGCTCCATAAGAGCATTGACATGGAAGGCCATAAACTGAGAAAAGAGAGAGTGAGGCCAGATGAAAGCGGGCAGGGAGTGATGAACTGAGACAGAGCCAGCGGAAAAGAGAGCTGTTAGGGCTTTCAGGTCTCCGTCCCTCCGGATCATGACGTTATCTGGAGATGAGCCTGTGATGGTTTCTCATTCCAGGCTAATGGCTAGAGGCCTCCAGATAATGAACAGGATGGACAGACTTCCAAACCTCCCTGGGTGTGCAAATTTATGAATGATTGGGATCACGGCAGAGGCACGTGGAAGGAAGGACCGTGTTTGTCCCCGACTGCCTGTCCTCCTCTCCCTTGTGACAGCGCCATTCAGTTCTGATTCAGATGAGTTCCTAATGTTTCACATTCGTTGACAAAACACGCTTTCCTTAAACTTCCAACTGTGGGAATGCTAACAGTACGTAACATGCTACTGAGGTCAAACAAAGTTAGATAAGGCTAAAATCGGAGTCATGGACTGGACTCTCTGTAGTCTAAACACTAAACCAAAAGAGAGAGAACAAGGACCAAATAAGCTAAATTAGAATCGGCTGCCTATCAGGGCCTGCAAACGATCTTAACTGATTTTCCTCAAAGCTGGAAACAATTTGCAGGGTCTTGGGTGAGTAAAGTAATAGTATAATACAGGCCTGATTAAGCTATTAAAGAGCTAGAGAGTGGAGTTACGTTATGTTTGAATGGAAAGGGGCTGAACAAAATGAAACATAGATAAGCAGCTATTCACAAAGCATGTACTTAGATGCATACATTGGCCGATGAGCCTTAACGTGACACTTTGCAAT
Organism: Pseudorasbora parva; assembly: GCF_024679245.1. NCBI lineage: Eukaryota > Metazoa > Chordata > Actinopteri > Cypriniformes > Gobionidae > Pseudorasbora > Pseudorasbora parva. The sequence continues at coordinate 21,029,983 of NC_090196.1, read as the reverse complement.
ACCACTAGCTAAAGACGATTCACATTCCCTCCGTCGAAATCATGTCAATCACTTCTGCTCGCTCCCACCCTAAAAATAAGAAAAGAGGAGAAATGTTTGGCTCTTATCTGCAGGAAATAGCGTTTGATGAAATTGCACTCCTGGGCCAGAGCTTGAAAGTGATGGCCGGGCCCCTGCACTCATAATCGGGTCCCCTGACGCGCGGCCTGCCCTTGATCCTCGGCCGGACCCCACCAGGAACGCGGAAGGTAGACTGCGGAGGGCCAAGTGAGCTGGGTGGGCTCGCTGCTTGGCCCTCGCTCTGGGACATGTTCAACCATCAGTGTGGTATGTTGGTATGTACGCTGGAGCTTCTGTGCCTGTTGAGGGACCACAGGCCTGTCCTCATGCTGGACAATCGCCACCCTGCCCAGAGGAGCTCATCTCAGGGAGATGAGAGATAGATCCTCGCCATATTTCACCGTTCTTGTTGGCAAATTTCTGTACCTCATCTTTGACTTTACATAAAAAGATAAGTATATGTGTTCTTAACAGAACATAACAAACTTTAACAATGTTTCAGTTAAATTAACTTAAATCACACAAACTCATTATAGAGTTACAATCGAGTTCAAGTAAAAACTCCATTAATTTTCTCCATATGTAAATTGATTTTTACCAAAACTTATAAAACGTTTCAAGTCAGCCTTTAGTGTGAGCTACGAGGTTGTTAATTGATAGTGTTTGCTTTTGTTGAAGCTGTCAGCCTGCATTATTTCAACTTTGTTTTAAAATAATCGTTCCAAAATAACTCTTTAGCTCCAACCACTCCCATGAAGCACTGCGAATGACGTAACTGAGTCAGTTTCAAACACTCAAAATATTTCAATATATACGCATATTTTGCAAAAAATTTATACAGTGTACTGGATAATGAATGGACTGCATTTATTTATTTATATAAACATAAAATATGTTTAATAACAATATAAATAAACAATATATTGTAAGTTTATTATATATACAATGAACTGTATAAATGCTGTTCTTTTTCAATGGTTTATTACTCAAAAAATCCTGAAAAAGTATCATAGGTTCCAAAAATAATAATAATAATAATTAAGCAGACTGTTTCCAACGTTGATAATAACTGAAAAAGATCTGAAAGATCATGTGACACTGAGACTCGAAGAATTGTTTACAACACCGTAAACAAATATTTAACAAATAAGTTACCTGGTTGCCTTAACATTTTTAGTTCATGAAATAAAAAATTTGAGTTAATACAATGAACATTTTTGAGAACCGACAACCTTTATTCAAATATTATTAAAAGATTTTGTAATCATATTGGGTGTTTTATTTGTGATGACACCAAATTGTGCTATTTTCATGATTTATCCAATTTTTATGTGGTTCAGATACAATAATATTTTGAGTTTCTATTTATTAAACCAATTTCTTTCATTGTATCAAATACAATTTTTAATTAAAAAAAAACTCTAAATTTTAAGGCAACCAGGTTACTTACTTTTTTAAGTTAAGCCAACAATATTTTTTTACAGTGAATATTATTGTTTTTTCTTTATTTTTGATCAAATAAATACAGGCTTGATTAGCATAAAAGCCTTCTTTCAAAACATTAAAAATAGTAATATGTTTTTACGGTATTGTATATAAATTAGTATTTTATATTTCTCCATCATTTAATTTATATTTAATCATTTAATTTGATTATGCTGTTCACAATACGTCGTAGGTTTGTAGTTCTTTCCTTTACTAAAGCTGTTAAGTACACAGTCTTGTATGGTTGTACCTTTGGTTTTTACTTCAAATCAAAGCGTGTAATGTTATGATATACCTCATCGCTGGTTTGCTTGGTTTATGACTTATACAGCTTTAACTTAGAGTGTCAGGCTCGACATGTGATCCTTAATTGATATTCTCATGAATAGAGTCACGGATGCATACGCTGGGGCTTTCCCCATTGGTAACCATAGAGACCCGATGTCAGCAGCCCAGCACAGGCCATAGGGCAAAGCCACCGATCTATTTCCGATACTCGAGCACTTTTCATACTCGTGTATGGGATGCCTATTTGTGGTGGCACACAAAGCCCAGGAACACTTCACCTGAGAAAAAGTCCCCCACTCCCTTGCTCAGGGCGCTGCGCCCCGGGACAGACTTGTGGTTAATGCTTGACAATTCCAGAGCAATAGAAACCTGGACTGACACTTCAAAAGCTCAAATCTCAGGTTGCTGTCTTCAGCGCATTCACATGTCACACATCTTCACTGCTTGGCCATTGTGTGAAAGATACAAGATACTACACGCTCGTGGTTGGGAGATGCACTTTCCACGCGATACCTTGTTTGATTCATTGACGGGAAGTTCTCACAAGTTCTTCTAGCTTAACGAGAGGACTATTAATATGATAGACACCCCCGGGACCTGCGCTGTATCCTTAATCCATAGAGACTCGGAAAAGGAAGTCATCGATTCTTCCCACCACTCGCTCTGGGAAGGAGAGTGCCTGTGCTTTCCCCTTTTGCTAAACGGAATATTATTATTTTAACGTCCAATCGTGCCCTACCCACGCTAGGCTATTTATGTGGTTGGGAGAGAGGACAGCAAGGACTTCTTTGGAGTCACTGCGGTAGCCATCTCTTCTCAGAAAAAGAGCTTATTCTCTGGGGAAACTGACATTGACTTGGCTTCCTAACCTCCATAAGGACTATACACACACAGCAGAGCAATATCACAGTGACCTTTCCCAATGTTACAGCATATGGAAGTGGAAGCTGCAGGTGAAAATACCATGTCATTACACACATTAACGTTATTTACCAAACCTGTGGCGAATATGAAACACTATTGTACATAAATTCAATTTACAAGAGCTCCTCTTAATGTTACGGTCTGAATAAGAAACATTTTCAAGTTAGCATTCTATTCAAATGTATTTATAGTACTTTAAATCATAGCATTAAATTATCATAACTAGTCTCCTTTCATGTCAGTGTTATAGCAATCACATGCATTTTTGTCCGCTAAGCAGTAAATACATTGATTTATTGTTTCATATGATTATACTTCCTGTAAATCATGAAAGCACATTTTCATGCTATATATGCTGCTTCATTTCCTGCATGTGGAGAAAAATGGTGTATCCACCATTAATCATAAATGGCGGATAAACTAAATTGTGACCACTAATGCTTTGTTGCATTAAAACTCAATTAACTATGAAAAAAGTTACTTATGGATAGTGACAAGTTAAATTTTCCTTACTGTTTCTCACATTCAGCTGCACGAAGCTCTTGCTTTTCCACCGCACAAACATCATGCTTAATGTCAGATTTTTACTCAAAGGTGACATACAGTGTAATTACATAACACTGAGTAATATTAATGAACTTACATGCACTTTAGGGTTAAGGTTAGAACTTTCTTTAGGGTTCGTTACTTGCAGAGCTGGGTAGATTACTTACAATTTGTAATCATCACTGATAACATATTACATGACAAAAAATTGCAGTTAAAGTTGCCCTAGAATGAAAAATTGAATTAACCATGGCATAGTTGAATAGTTGAATAACAAGAGTTCAGTACATGGACATCACATACAGTCAGAGACAACCCCATTGCCTCCTACTTCATATGTAAATCCAGGGCCGGCTCTAGATTTTTGGTTGCCCAAGGCGAGATGGAATTTTGCGCCCCATACATATTATTTCCACTTTTCTAATATTTTCTCAATTTTTATTGAAAATGAATGCCTTTCCGATCTGATATGTGATGGTAAAAGGGAGTAGAGCGAGTGTGGCAAAAGACGGATTCAAACCTATGATCGGTTTGTGTCAAAACTTGATGCCATGCTTCTCTTACCCCACTATAGCCACGGTTAATAACTCAGGGATTTATGTTATTTTATCTGGATCAATCAAGCGACAGTAAGGTAAATAATATGGCTTCTAAAGTTACTCCAGTAAAAAAAAAAAAAAAACAGAGAGAGAGAGAGGACCCACTTTTTATTTGCTTCCGATGCCCATGTAGAGTAGCCTGACGTGGTCATACTCAATTCTAGTCAGAATATGAGTCTGAAACTGCTCCATTGGGCTGTGATTATGGGGCGTGTTTCACAGTTCCTTCTACTTGACCAGGAAATACATCAATTGGATAGACCTACAACCAATCAGAGCAACGAAGCGACGCATTGTCAAATGTTAACATAGTTCAACTGCGCTGAGTTGCCAAGTCTGCGTTTTTTACCCCGCGGGTTATTTTCTATGTCCGCGGGTTCAAGCGACTATTATGTGATATATAGACCCATGAGTGCGAATTTTAGCAGGCAACCTTGCCAAAATAACACATATTTTACCCCCCAAACGCCATTTTTTCCCCAGAGAACCCCCGGAGAAGCTATTGTTTACGTAGTTGGCGGGTGTTGTTGTAAAAACTTGGCAACCCTGTCTGCACGCACGCTGGAATCAGGCTGGAATACACAATCTTTGCCGGTGTTGTAAAAAAATTACATAATTTAATGATACACAGAGTACTTACCCCACATGATCATCATTTCTGAGAGAAATTGTGATGGTGAATGCAGATACAAACAAGCTCTCCGTTTAGGAATTGAAAAAAATATAATCCAAGCCCCTTTGATGACGTGGATGATTACATTACTGTTGATCATCTGTCCATCATCGTCTAAAGCCCGCCCTGATGATTTCATTGGTCCGAACAGTTTCTGTTCGGGGATAATTACTCCTCTATGGAGCGAGGCCAGACCAAACTGCCCGACCTAAAAATCTTTTCATAACTAGCATGCATATGATACGTTATCCACATAACGTACTGAACTTTGATATTTAAATTACATCGCAGGTTAGATTATTGTCAGTGAAGTTATGTTTGGAAATACGTAGTAATATGTAGAAAACTAGAAAGTGATAGCTTAGAAATGAAACGTCCAATACGTCCAATATTAGTTGATAATATTGATAATACTAAAATAATAATATTGATAAAAGTACATTTATTTAGTTTGACAACTTATTGGCTGAGATAAGAAGACTATACTGGGCTTTCTTTTGATCATGTTCATTTCTCTTTTTCCGTCCCTGTGCATAGACGCCTCATTTTTGATGAACGCGCAAGGGATAAGCACTTGCCTGACCTAACGCCTGAACCAATAATCAATAATCACCATCGATTCAATCTAATAATTGATAAGTAATTAAACGTGTGGCTGAGCGGGCGCCCTATAGACCCTTTTACAGCCCACGTGATCAAAGAGTTGCGCACGCATTTTGGCAACGGAAGTGTTGTGGTTCCCTATTGGTTCTAACGTGTTAGCAACTCCGAAAGTTTATCAAAACGGTTTCCCAGCATCAAAATGTCTGGCTGTTGCGTTTTCGGTTGCACTAATCGCTATTCCACCAATGGGCTTAAGTTTTAAAGGATTCCGACAGGATCACGGCCGTTTCGGAAGAACCGGTGGTACCGGTGGTTGCAGGCGATTAAATGCATTGATTGGAACGAGGACATAAAAATGCTCGCATAAAAAAATTACATTTGTAAAACATTTATGCACTTGAAACTTAATGCTTTGTAATAAACCTCCCAACATTGGCTGCCTGTGGTGTGTATAATGTACCCCCACCCCCAGATTATCATATCAATAATCACAGTACTTATCAATTTCATTTGTAATGATTTTATTAATAGTTTAATTGCAAAATAACCATCTGAGAAATGTATGCAAGCAACATAGTTGCTATTAAAGTACTATAGCATTACAAAATTAAACTTTAAACAGAAGTGTGTCGACACATACGAATCAATAACAACATAAAATGTAAGGAAAAGGATAAATGTATGTCTGTGTGAAGAATAAGAATAAATGTAGAAAATTGTATTGGACATTCTGTACATGCCCACAGACAACGTATTCATAAGTATCCAGTGATATATGCTTGTCTCGGGTGTACACGCTCGGTTTCACAACTAAATACGTATATATCCGACCACCTGGCCATCTGCTAACGTCTTCTATCCACTCCACTATAGTACACGGATCTGGTAGCCGAATACCATTTGATAAAGTCAACTTTTTAAAATAACTTTCTCGGTTTGTGTTGCTTAATCCACTCACGTAGCTTGACATGCTGCGGATTCTCGCCACAGTTTGTTGCCAAAATGCACGCGCATACGTTGCTACGTCATCATTGTATACAAACAGTAAAAGGGTCTATGAATGATGATGTTTAATAAACATTAGGGGTTGAACGACTTCCATTTTTTAAAAGTCGACATTTATGTGATGAAATTCGAGTCGACGTCGCTGATGACGTTATTCATGAGCAATTAAGCCTGAACCTCGAGCTGAGACGTGAACTCTGGTTTTCTTGTGCACAGCTATGGCATATGACACAGCACTGCCCATAATGTTATTAATCCTACATAGCAGCTTTTGTTTCAGTTCTTTTGTCTTATGGTCGTTATATTTCTCACAGATTTCAGACGTCTAGTCGACGTCAAGCTTAAAGCGTCATGACAGGGCATTAAGGTCGACTAGTCAGTGCAACCCCTTATAAACATTATGTTGTATTTCGCTTTTTCTGATTCTATGCTTAATGGGCGCAATCGCAATCGCTGGGGATCATTAATATGTACGCCCCCAACATTTGTATATGGGCAGCGTATGCGTCAAGCGAGGATAGTGAAAATGCCAGATAATGGAAATGGATGTCATGTTCCAGGCTGTGCAGGGGACGTGGGGACTTTTCATACCATTCCCACTGAAAAAAACTTTCAACAGCCATGTTTATCTATAACCGGATACTTTTTTACCGGACACCGGCAACAATTAAATTAAAAGTTGTTTGTTTGTTCGGCCCATTTCACCACGGACAGTTTTTCTAACCTGGACAATATCAAGCAGGCTTCACTCAACGTCTGATACTGTAGAAGCGGCAATTCAAACTATATCCTGCGAGCAGTAAGTAGTGATTTCATCCACTAATTGACTGTCTAAACTATTTCTGATTAAACTGGAAGTTTCTTAGTGAGACAACATTAACAATAATATCCCCTGTGTTGTCTAGATCCAACGCAAGATGCTAACAATAGGAAACTCCAAGTAGTATACATCAGTATGACAAATGTAAAAGTTAATATTATTTCCTGCCAGTGTTGTCATACAAATCCACAAAATACAACCGTAGATACGGCAATATGGCAGTCCCTTTTGTCGGATAGAATTATAATTTAGCCTATAGACTATTTTCATCAACAACACATAACTCAGAAGCTAACTATGTTAGTTTATTTGTTTACAGATCACTCACTCGATCCTTCTAGCTAACGTCATCTCCACCACTTAAGTTGAAATGGTAGTAATTTGACAAGGCATCGTCAATTTGTAAAAAAAAAAAAAAAAAAAAAAAAAAAAACACCTGCAGACTACTGTACAAAAAACATATTTGTGCGCTAACGTTACCCAGTTCGTTGTTTAGAGTTTGTGATTCAAAGTGAAGAAGCTATCATTGTAAAATCAAACGGTGACTCTTTACAGTGATTAAAATGTTTTTAAAATGCTAAAAGCAAAGTTGTGACTGCTGACGATACGAGTTAACGTGTAAAGTTAATGTCATTTGCTAGTTCACATGTAGGCTGAAGTTAAAGTACTGACGTTACGTTTTGTGGGTCTTACTGAAAATAAAGACTAAATTAACCTCTCAAAAGTGTCCATTTCTATTCTCACAACAATTGGTTGTTTCTCAGAATCTTTATCTTCATCAGAAACAGGATCAAACATAAGTTTGGATGCATAATCTCTCCATGATTGACAATATACAGTAGATGTGTTTCTGTCATTGAAATGAGCTGCGCAGTGAAACAGCCAATCATAGCCGAACTCTACATTAATATTCATGACTCTTCCAAATAAGGCAAAACCAGAGCATTACATTTACATTTACGCATTTGGCAGACGCTTTTATCCAAAGCGACTTACATTGCATTTAAGGTACACATATTACATTATTATCAGTTCTTGCTTTCCCTGAGAATCGAACCTATGACCTTGGCGTTGCTAGCGGAACGCTCTACTGGTTGAGCTACAGGAAAGCTGTTTAGGATTACATCCTAGGGACAATTTACACATACCCTATATGTAGATATCAGAGAACAATTTAAAATACTGTTTCAAATCATTCTAGGGCACCTTTAACGTAATCCATTACATATTTAAGGTAATATAATCTGTCTACTTTTGGATTACTTTTAGATCACTTTTGACCTAACTTGTTTATCACATTGATTTGAGTAGAATAATCTTATACCATATTGATATAAAAATACAAAGAGAAAGAAAATATATTCCATTCTTGCTATCAACGACGTGTATTAAATATTAATATAACATTAATAATTGCAAGGGGTTTGTGAGTTAATGAAAAGCTATTAAGTAATTAGAAAGGTCATAGAAATGTTACATTTACATTTTAAAATAAAAACAAATACAAATAAAACACTACTAAAAAGATTTTAAAAAAAAGATTTTATTTGTTTGCCTGCATGTCATGCAACCATCAACTGACATCAGAGAACCGTGAACTTAATTTTATTATTATTTATTATTATTACTATTTTTAGCGACTTTTTTATTGACCTAATTTAGAAATGAAAATCTCAGGGAGTTCTTGAAGTAAATATATTAGGTCAAAGAATTTGTACTTTTCAATGTGTTTGAAAGACAAAAGCCTCCCAAAGACATTAATGCTGTGTGTGTAGCAAGTTTTCAGTAATAGTCACTGACTGGTTTGTGCGTGCAATTTGTTTTTAGAAAGGACAATTTTAAAGATTAAAAAGTAGTGGAATAATCAATGAATTATGAATATTTGCCATTGATAGAATAGAATAAAATGATTATCATGTAATCAATAAAAAAGTAACTGTAGTATGAATACAATTATTTTAAAACATTATCTAATCTAATTAAAAGTACTTCATTTTTTTAAGTTACTACCCAGCTCTGGTTACTTGTAATTGTGCATAATATACAGTTATTACTATAATAAGCACCAGTGTTTTGGAAAGTTACTTTTAAAAGTAATGCATTACAATATTGCGCTACTCCTCAAAAAAGTAACTAATTGCAGTACTTCGTTACTTTTTATAAAAAGTAATGTTATGTTACTTTTGTGTTTCTTTTTCCTCCCCTGGGCTTTCTTGTTTGTTTTTTAATAACAAAAAATTAAAATTAAAGTTTTAATTTGGCAAATGTAAAGCCCCTTTTATTTCAAAGTGCAAGTCCTATGATGATCTGCACCTTACTCCAAATAATGGGGATGAGAGAGGTGTCAGTATATAAATCGGAAAAGTAACTTGCATACTTAGATGAAAAGTAACTCAAATATTTTGTTGTTGTTCTAAAAGTGCGTAATTTTACATTATTTAAAAAAAGTAATCGTAACTCGTGCTACTTGTAATGCGTTACCAGTAAATACTTGACACTGGTAAGCACACGTAACAGTTGTGAGATCATTTTGAATACGGATGAACGTGAAGCCGTGATCTGCACTCCTGCTGGCTCAGATATAACACATTGCAATACTGCACGACCAGTGTCTTCCTCTGCACACAAAAAAACTGGCACTGCACTGATCTCTGATCGTATTGTAACCCACTGCATCTTAACAGGGTTACCACAAAGGAACTGTGAGCGTGTGCGTGTGCGTGTGTGTGTGCGTGTGTACATTCACACACTCCATTTGAATACGGAACAGAGCTGATGACCAGCGGTGAAGGCATGTTCCCAACTGGTGGATGAAAAGAGAAAGTACATGTGTTGACACACATACACAAACAGACACACACACACAGCTGCTGTGGAGGATGCTGGTGGTATGCTGAAGCAGAACCTCAGTGTGTGTGTGTGTGTGTGTGTGTGTGTGTGTGTGAGAGAGAGAGAAAGAGAGAGAGAGAGAGAGCAGCAGCAGCAGCAGTTGCTCTGGCGATGTGGATGTGCCGTGCAGCAGTTCTCCCTCTGTTAGCCGGCTGTGGTGATCTGGTGCAGACGGTGCAACACGCAGGCAGATGTTTCCTTTATTGAGTCGTTGTGCACCGCCAAACAGGGCGCTCAATAACAATATTTTGCGTATACATGAGGTTGTGTGTGTTCTATATTTTTTTCTTGCATTGAGTTATCAAGCTAGCAGGACGACCAACCAGACACCCCCATGGGTTTTCATAGCAAAAAGACAGGTCAATACTCACTGTCACCAAACGCAAAACAAATGTTGGCCCCACTTTATATTAGGTGGCCTTAACTACTATTTACATCAAAAAATAAGTACTTATTGTGTTCATATTGTGTTGCAAAACACTTTTGCTGATATTGAGGTGTGCTACGGGTAAAGTTAGGGACAGGTGTGGTGGTATTGGTAAGTTTAAGGGTAAACTTAGGGACAGGTGTGGTGATACAGGTAAGTTTAAGGGTAAAGTTAGGGACTATTGTGGTGGTGTGGGTAAGTTTAAGGGTAAAGTTAGGGTCAGGTGTGGTGGTATGGGTAAGATTAGGGGTAAAGTTAGGGACAGGTGTGGTGGTATGGGTAAGTTTAAGGGTAAAGTTAGGGTCAGGTGTGGTGGTATGGGTAAGATTAAGGGTAAAGTTAAGGACTATTGTGGTGGTATGGGTAAGTTTAAGGGTAAAGTTAGGGACAGGTGTGGTGGTATGGGTAAGTTTAAGGGTAAAGTTAGGGACAGGTGTGGTGGTATGGGTAAGATTAAGGGTAAAGTTAAGGACTATTGTGGTGGTATGGGTAAGATTAAGGGTAAAGTTAAGGACTATTGTGGTGGTATGGGTAAGTTTAAGGGTAAAGTTAGGGACTATTGTGGTGATATGGGTAAGTTTAAGGGTAAAGTTAGGGTCAGGTGTGGTGGTATGGGTAAGTTTAAGGGTAAAGTTAGGGTCAGGTGTGGTGGTATGGGTAAGATTAAGGGTAAAGTTAAGGACTATTGTGGTGGTATGGGTAAGTTTAAGGGTAAAGTTAGGGACAGGTGTGGTGGTATGGGTAAGTTTAAGGGTAAAGTTAGGGACAGGTGTGGTGGTATGGGTAAGATTAAGGGTAAAGTTAAGGACTATTGTGGTGGTATGGGTAAGATTAAGGGTAAAGTTAAGGACTATTGTGGTGGTATGGGTAAGTTTAAGGGTAAAGTTAGGGACTATTGTGGTGATATGGGTAAGTTTAAGGGTAAAGTTAGGGTCAGGTGTGGTGGTATGGGTAAGATTAAGGGTAAAGTTAGGGACTATTGTGGTGATATGGGTAAGTTTAAGGGTAAAGTTAGGGACAGGTGTGGTGGTATGGGTAAGATTAAGGGTAAAAGTTAGGGACAGGTGTGGTGGTATGGGTAAGATTAAGGGTAAAGTTAGGGACAGGTGTGGTGGTATGGGTAAGTTTAAGGGTAAAGTTAGGGACAGGTGTGGTGGTATGGGTAAGATTAGGGGTAAAGTTAGGGACAGGTGTGGTGGTATGGGTAAGTTTAAGGGTAAAGTTAGGGACAGGTGTGGTGGTATGGGTAAGATTAAGGGTAAAGTTAAGGACTATTGTGGTGGTATGGGTAAGTTTAAGGGTAAAGTTAAGGACTATTGTGGTGGTATGGGTAAGATTAAGGGTAAAGTTAAGGACTATTGTGGTGGTATGGGTAAGATTAAGGGTAAAGTTAAGGACTATTGTGGTGATATGGGTAAGTTTAAGGGTAAAGTTAGGGTCAGGTGTGGTGGTATGGGTAAGTTTAAGGGTAAAGTTAGGGTCAGGTGTGGTGGTATGGGTAAGTTTAAGGGTAAAGTTAGGGACTATTGTGGTGATATGGGTAAGTTTAAGGGTAAAGTTAGGGACAGGTGTGGTGGTATGGGTAAGATTAAGGGTAAAGTTAGGGACAGGTGTGGTGGTATGGGTAAGATTAGGGGTAAAGTTAAGGACTATTGTGGTGGTATGGGTAAGATTAAGGGTAAAGTTAAGGACTATTGTGGTGGTATGGGTAAGATTAAGGGTAAAGTTAAGGACTATTGTGGTGATATGGGTAAGTTTAAGGGTAAAGTTAGGGTCAGGTGTGGTGGTATGGGTAAGTTTAAGGGTAAAGTTAAGGACTATTGTGGTGATATGGGTAAGTTTAAGGGTAAAGTTAGGGTCAGGTGTGGTGGTATGGGTAAGATTAAGGGTAAAGTTAGGGACTATTGTGGTGATATGGGTAAGTTTAAGGGTAAAGTTAGGGACAGGTGTGGTGGTATGGGTAAGATTAAGGGTAAAAGTTAGGGACAGGTGTGGTGGTATGGGTAAGATTAAGGGTAAAGTTAGGGACAGGTGTGGTGGTATGGGTAAGTTTAAGGGTAAAGTTAGGGACAGGTGTGGTGGTATGGGTAAGATTAGGGGTAAAGTTAGGGACAGGTGTGGTGGTATGGGTAAGTTTAAGGGTAAAGTTAGGGACAGGTGTGGTGGTATGGGTAAGATTAAGGGTAAAGTTAAGGACTATTGTGGTGGTATGGGTAAGTTTAAGGGTAAAGTTAGGGACAGGTGTGGTGGTGTGGGTAAGATTAAGGGTAAAGTTAGGGTCAGGTGTGGTGGTATGGGTAAGTTTAAGGGTAAAATTAGGGTCAGGTGTGGTGGTATGGGTAAGTTTAAGGGTAAAATTAGGGTCAGGTGTGGTGGTGTGGGTAAGATTAAGGGTAAAGTTAGGGACAGGTGTGGTGGTATGGGTAAGTTTAAGGGTAAAATTAGGGTCAGGTGTGGTGGTATGGGTAAGTTTAAGGGTAAAATTAGGGTCAGGTGTGGTGGTATGGGTAAGTTTAAGGGTAAAGTTAGGGACTATTGTGGTGGTATGGGTAAGTTTAAGGGTAAAGTTAGGGACTATTGTGGTGGTATGGGTAAGTTTAAGGGTAAAGTTAGGGACTATTGTGGTGGTGTGGGTAAGTTTAAGGGTAAAGTTAAGGACTATTGTGGTGGTATGGGTAAGTTTAAGGGTAAAGTTAGGGACTATTGTGGTGATATGGGTAAGTTTAAGGGTAAAATTAGGGACAGGTGTGGTGGTATGGGTAAGTTTAAGGGTAAAGTTAAGGACTATTGTGGTGATATGGGTAAGTTTAAGGGTAAAGTTAGGGACTATTGTGGTGATATGGGTAAGTTTAAGGGTAAAGTTAGGGACAGGTGTGGTGGTATGGGTAAGATTAAGGGTAAAGTTAGGGACAGGTGTGGTGGCATGGGTAAGATTAGGGGTAAAGTTAGGGACTATTGTGGTGATATGGGTAAGTTTAAGGGTAAAATTAGGGACAGGTGTGGTGGTATGGGTAAGTTTAAGGGTAAAGTTAAGGACTATTGTGGTGATATGGGTAAGTTTAAGGGTAAAGTTAGGGACTATTGTGGTGATATGGGTAAGTTTAAGGGTAAAGTTAGGGACAGGTGTGGTGGTATGGGTAAGATTAAGGGTAAAGTTAGGGACAGGTGTGGTGGCATGGGTAAGATTAGGGGTAAAGTTAGGGACAGGTGTGGTGGTATGGGTAAGTTTAAGGGTAAAGTTAGGGACAGGTGTGGTGGTATGGGTAAGATTAAGGGTAAAGTTAGGGACAGGTGTGGTGGTATGGGTAAGATTAAGGGTAAAGTTAGGGACTATTGTGGTGGTATGGGTAAGTTTAAGGGTAAAGTTAGGGACTATTGTGGTGGTATGGGTAAGTTTAAGGGTAAAGTTAGGGACTATTGTGGTGGTATGGGTAAGTTTAAGGGTAAAGTTAGGGACAGGTGTGGCTTCAAAATCTCATTCGCTGCCATTATAAAGCTTGGAAGAGCAGGATATGTTATAATATAACTCAGATTGTTTTATAGATGTCATATACACCTCTCAGAAAAAAGTTACAGAGGAGGTACAATTTTGTTCCTTGGGAAATAAAACATATAACTGTACCTTTAAAGGTACACAATTGGTCCTTAGGGCAAATATTGTTTTCCTCTACTTAGAGCAGGGTAAGGCAAGTTTGGTCCTAGTGAGTCGCGGTCCTGCAGAGTTTGGCTCCAACCCTGATAGACTTCTACAGAAGCTCTTATTTAGAATTAACAGGTTTAGATGTTGATGTTTTATTGAAAATGTTAGTCACCATTATGGTGATCAGTATTTCCTTTAATTGGGCAAGTTTGTGGTTTTTGTTACAGTGTTAACAAAACACATAATGGGCCCTATCTTGCACCCAGCGCAATTGACTTTGTACACCGACGCATGTGTCATTCCTATTTTGCACCCGCGCAAAGTGCGCTTTTCCCTCCACAGAAGCACGTCGCTAAACTAGTGAATGAACTTGCGCTCCCTGGGCGGTTCAGTTATTTTTGGAAATCATAAATCTCCCATCCCCATACAACACAACTTCTCTGTCTTTCACTCCCTTACAAAAGGAAAATATATTTACCAATATATTAATTGACATATATTTTAATATATTGTAAATATATGAAATAATATATTGATGGTATTATAAAATATATTATATATTCATGTAATATATTGCAAAATATACAAATGATTGCCGCTTTCAATATATTGCAATATATTGAAAAATATAAATATTAATTCCCATATATGTGAATATATTGCCTAATGTATTGCATGAAATGTTCCAATATACTGCAATATATTTTTGTTTCGTAAGGGCTGCTCTTACAAGAACATCAGTCACGTCGGCTGTGAACCGCTCCTGGCGTGCGCCTGGTAAATACGCCATAATAATAGCAATCCATAATGGAACTTGCGCACCTGCTTTTAAAGGAAATGTTGGATGACACTCTGATTGGTTTATTCACGTTACGCCCAAACCACACCTATGAATAATGAAGCTACTTTAGACCAACCCATTTTAGATTTGCGCCAGGCGCAAAAGCCATTTATCCCTCCAGGAAAATAGCAACAGCGCCGAGACCCGCCCACAAAGTTACTTGCGCTTCGGGCTTTGACACTTGCGTTTCAGATCGTTAAAATAGGGCCCATTATGTTCATATAAAAAAAGCCATAACCAAAAATTGTCCTGAGGAAAAGTATTTGACTAAACTCATCACTGACTACATAATATTCACCAACGATACTTTCTAGCTACAGATTAGGTGTTCTGAATTTAGATTTACATAGAATACATTCTAGAATACATTCTAGGGGGAAAGTTTAGACACACACAGATTTCAAGAATCAGCATATGAATCTCGACTATGGTGACATAGTTAATGCTGAAATGCATGCTGGGAGCCATGAGTTTTATACTGTGGGGGCTTAGTAGGGTTGGAGCTAAACTCTGCAGGACAGCAGCTCTCCAGGACCCAATTTGACTTCCCTTGATTTAGAGGTACAAAAACGTACTCTTAAAGGGTACAGCCCCAGTGACGGCCAATTGTACCTTAAAAGGTACAATTTTGTACTCTTTTTTTCAGAGTGTAGCATGGCTTGTGGGTGAGAAAATTATGGGATAATTTACATTTTTGAGTAACTAACCCTTTAATCAATGATAAAGTAGACAAGATAGAAAATTAGCATCATGGCAGCAGTTAAAAATAGGAGAAAAAAATGCCTCAGTACCAATTCACTAACAATGTTTTTTAATTTAGAGAATTCTAGAAAGAAAATGATTGACCCTCTTTTGGCATTAAAAAAAACTACTGTCAGGGTCTACTAAAGTGAGACATGCAGTAAAAATTAGAGATGAAACAGATATTTGGACATTTGTATAGAGCATTTTGTTTGTGGTAGACAGTTTACTGGTATGTGAAGCATTATTTAACACCAAACAAAAAGGATGTCTTAACCATTTTGCACTTAACATGGCTGCGTCTGTGTTCTTTCATTTGTGCATTGTCAGTTGATCATCTGCAGAACTTTCCACTCCCATTGGCGCTTTTATGGGATTGCGGTCTCACGCTAATTTGCCCTGTTTAGAAAATCTAGCCCTTGGAGTCTTGCAATGGAAATCTGATTTGCACATCCTCATTGAACAGCTATTCCAATAATAACTCAGAGTTTATTACCTGGGCTAATCCTTACGGAACACTTTATATTTAAAGTAAAGGAGGCAAGGAAAATTTCAACCGAGATAAAAATGCCGTTGGGATCTTGAAATATCACATATACGATCTCAAACTCTTAAATCCTGTAGGGAAATCATGCCAACACTATTAAGGACCTGATGTTTTCTCTATAACATCTTAAAATGGAAGAGGAAGTGATACAGGCTGGCCTCCAAATCTGACATTTAAAACAGTACCAGCAATGACACACAATCTAATGAGACAGATGGGTCCAATAAACGGGAGATTGGGTGGCATGTCTGAACCGCAGGGAGAACTGACCGCAAGGAAAGACGCGCTAAAGCGTTCCAGGAGAAGGCACGGTAAAGTCGGGGTGCAGAGGGGTTTTTAGAAACTGTGTCTCCAGTGCAAAACTCAAACGGAGCTCAGCTGCAGCGGGCAGCTGCACAGATCTGATCCCAGGAACTGAAAAGAGTGCAAGTGCAAATGTTCATGTCAAAAGTGCCAAGTCATTCTCACCAGAGGTTTCTCTTAATGACACATGCACCAGCATTCACTCATTCATGTGTAGCTTACTTATACACTGTTGTACTTAAAAAAATCTTTATAATTTTAAAAGAACATGAATTTATTATCAAAATTCACCTTACTACAAAAGACACCCTTGGACAATGTATTTATTCTCTACTCCTGTGTACAAGTTTTGCATAAGGAAAGCGACTTTAAATCATGAGCAGCCTCTAGCTTAGAAAGCTACTGCTGGGGGGGGGGGGGGGTGGTATAATTAGCTACACTTTAAGAGGAAAATATCTTTTAAAATATACAATTAGCAGATTATAATATATAATATTTCTCTGGGAGTTTTTTAATGAATCATTCAGCATTAACAGCATTACATTTTCAACTGAAAAGTGATTTAAATAAATATAGTGTATACTATCTTTACTACAATTCAAACAAGTCACTCTGGCCCAAGCAAGACTTTATACTGTTTCTCACTGGCATCCAGACAGAGGAACTGGCAAGCCGCTTTAAGCCATATGTTCCACTGTCCATAATTACCTCTGTGTCAATAATGAATTCATAAACTTTCAGACAACCTCCGTTTCAGGATTTACAGAGAATTATTGTATAAGTGAAGAGGCAAGAGTAAATGAAAGGAGGTTTAGTAATGAATGGGATTTATAAATAGCATGGAAACCCCTCATGAGAGCATTTACAGGAATTTAACTGTAATTCAGGTTTCAGTGGTTCAGCATGTTTAAGTATCAGATCATTTGTGATACTGAGAATCTTTGCTGCTGTTGCTAATGGTACCGATGGTTGGCCAATGTCTAGGTCAGAGCCTAAAGGTCAGAGTTAAAAAAAGGAAATAGTTTCCCCATGTTGTTGGATAAACTGCAAAGAAAAGTAAAAGTAAAATTAAAAAAAAAGTGTGTGTATATATATATATATATATATATATATATATATATATATATATATATATATATATATATATATATATATATATATATATATATATATATATATATATATATATATATAATTGTATAAATTACATTTTAGTCTATTTTTCAGGACATATATATAGCCTTGGTTTCACTGTTAGATTAAGTCTGAGACTAGTTTAAGTCTTGTCTGCACTGAAAAAAAACACATATTGTCCAATTAACATATTTGCGATTTACGCAACAAAATTATTTCTCTTTTAAACATGGTTTCTTTGTTTTCGATTAATATGTTCTACTGTCTAAATGGTTTATTAAATGATTTAGGGCGAATGTGAACCAATCAAGTACTCTAAAATAATTTTTGCAAAACTATAATTCCCAGCATGCTTTGCTTGGGACTTAAAGAGGACAGTAAAGTTTTTGAAATTAAGTGTTATTTTATGTGTTTTTGAGCAAGATAAGCAAAGAGGGAAATTCGATGGTGTTTAATGTTTAATTATGTTGGAATTATTATAATAGTTTTAAATTTCAATTGATTTGAAAGAGTAGAGCATTTGCTTAGGCTGTGGACTGACAGAGCATGTTATTACTGTGTTGCCCAAAGAACATGTCATGCTTAGCATTTAACATGCTAATATGTGCTATAGCTAATAGCTTGAAAGCTAACTAGTACAGTCTTATAATGTAGTCATGTGACTACAAAATATAAGATATTGACTGAATTAATCCTGTTAGGAAACCATTCAAATATTTTATAGATTACTTAATTGGGAAATTATGTGAACAACTTATGTTTGTTTAACTTGATTGATGTGGAACTGGTGTACAATATTAAATCATGTAAATCCAACACATTTTTAGTGTGTGAAACCAGGGGATTATACTTCAAATATAAAAATAAATTAGTAAATAAATTCAGTATGTCTTAACTAAGAAAAATATATAAAAAATAAGAAGTGAAACTTAAATAGGTACAAAATGTATTAAACAAAAATATTAAAATCTAAATTGTAAAAATGTATTATTCACTATGCCTTAACACAGAAAACACTAAACACAGATAAAAAGAAAGAAATGTAAAAACTGAATCAAATCAAAACAATAAAAATGTGTAAATGAATTCAGTATGTATTAAGTGTAAATGTATAAAAGCACTGACCCTGAGCCCTGAGTTAAACATATCTAGCATTGTCTGAATACGTAATACATCTATTGTTGGAGATTTGTTGGAGTTTGGAAAAAAAATCGATATGTAGCATATTTTAAAATGCTGCAACATCTGAAACTAAATCACCACAACAAACAGAATATTCTCAGACCTGAGGTTCACAGCTCTTGCAGAGGAACAACTGAAAGAGCCATTGTCAGCAACACCCGCTCCTGGTAAGACGTGTCCCTATACACACACATGCATTATCACTTTACTGAAATAATGAGCCCTTAAAACAACACCCACCTCCGTGCTGTTACATGAAACTGTGTGTATTTAGATACTTGTGGGAAATGTAGAAAAACTCCAAATGAAGCCAGCGTTGATAGGATACGGCGAGAAGACACCGACAGAAGGAAACAACAAGAACGTCAACACAACAAACAAACAAAAAAGTGTCTAATCTCAAATGTTAGCCAAGAGCCTTCTATTCTCTGTGTTTATTCTTTGTAATAATTAAAGGGTTAGTTCACCCAAACATTTAAATTAGATATTTATCTGCTTACCCACAGTTCAATTAAGTTTGATCGTGTGATAAGATAACTGTCGCGATCATAGAAATATATTATGTAGATGCCTCATTCGACCGATCCACGCATGCACAAATGAGGGTTCTATATAGACATCTATGATCGCGCCAGCATCAGACGGAAGTAATAGCAAATGGGCAAACTATATTAGACTTGTCAGGATATGAGGTCAAAAAATATCATAAAAACTGTTCAGTTTCTCACAGAAACCGGTTCGTGTCTTAAGACATTAATGTGTCGTCATGAGCAGCAGGGTTTTTGTGCACGTTGCCTAAGCATGTTATTTTGTTTTGCTCTCATAGAGTTGTTACCCATTCACATGATTATATGAATGGCACACAGCAATGGTTGCAGTTAAAATTCTGCATTTGTATTCTACTGAAGAAACAAAGACACCTACACCTACACCTGTTGGATGCACTGGAGGTAAGCAGATACACATCTAATAATTTCTCATTTTTAGAAACTGACAGTACAAGAGTTAAAGCCCTGGTTACCACAGAAACACATTTATTTAAGGTCAACATCCTAGGTATTAGTGGGCACGTTGGGTTTTTTTTTTTTTTTTTGCCACAAAACTTTATCACGTTAACAGCAGGTATTTCCTGGTTCCTATAGCAGACAGCTTCCTATATGTAGCCTACCATTCAACCCTTGATGGATGCCAAAAAATGCCAAATTCCCAGACAAACAGCAGTCTTTTATCATAGTAGGAATGTTCTATAAAGAATAGTTTGAAAAATCAAGCTATGGAAGCTGCAGTGTAAGCAAAACCTTCAAACAGCACTTACTTTAATGTCTGCACGAGCTTTGGCTTATGTAAAATCCATGGCCACCTGCAAACCAAACAAAACAGAGAAACAAACAGTGATTAGGTTGTTCTATATGACTTATTTCACGATCTAAACATGCTTCTGATGTTCTCGGCTGGTGCATGGGCTGTCACGGTTTTGCCTATGGCGCTGAACTGTACAGCCCAATGGACCGTAGTGAACATATCTTCTCTTTTGTGGAAAATCCATGTCCTCCTTGTACTGAAATTGGTGGAATTCCCCTAATGGTGGCCAGTTTTAGAGGAGAGAAACCCCACACTTTCAGACCATACAGGTTTTGTTACTATTGAGAGTTTGGAAAGTGGAAAAACTGAAAAAGTTTCAGCACAGTTGAGAAACGTATTGCTGTATGAATTAAACACTGTGAATAAATATGGAAAGAGTGTAGGATGTTAAGAGTACAAGAAGAATGACTCAAACAGTGCGACAAACCATCTCCAAAAAACGTATTTACTTGAGAAATGCACATTTTTGCTTTGTCTTCTTTCATCTTTTTTGATTTATAAAATGCATTTGAACCCTAAGCTAAAGATCCCTGAAAACAGAATCTGTTTGATCAATGAATACATCGAAGAAGCCACACCAAAAATAATTTACCAAACAGTTGTGCCACTTTAGCATCATAGTTCACTCCAGGTATTAAAATCAATCTTTGGTGAAATAATTACATGTGGACAGTTGAGATACAATGTTATTAGTACCTGCTACTGTTATCTACACACTTAAAAATAAAGGTTCTGTGCTGGCATCTATATGCATCTATACGCTTTTCCACCGCCTGGCCAAATGGTGCTAAGAATAGTAAAGAACAGTTAAAGGTGCCCTAGAATGAAAAATTGAATTAACCTTGCCATAGTTAAATAAAAAGAGTTCAGTACATGGACTTCACATTCAGTGAGTCTTAAACCCCATTGCCTCCTCGATTCTTGACATAACGCCAACTGTGATGCAATCGCTGGGATCATTAATATATATGCCCCCAACATTTGCATGTCAGCCAATGTTCATTGTCAGGCGGAACTGCGCAGCCGTCGGAAGTTCAGCAGATTAACAAGTGTCGCGCAAGCATAGTGATAATGGCAGATCATGGAAAAATGTCATGTTCCAGGCTGTGCAGGGGACGTGAGGACTTTTCATACCCTTCCCACAGATAAAAAATGTCACCAGTATTGGTGGATGTTTATTTACAATCGGATACCGCAACAATTTAATTCACAGTTGTTTGTTTGTTGGCCCATTTCACCACAGAGAGTTTTTCTAACCTGGGACGATATCAAGCAGGATTCACTGTAAAAAGTGCTACACCCTCAAAGTAGGGTTTATATATTTAAAATAGTTATACTCTAGTTTATTTTATTTGTTTTATACTAAAGAGAATCAAAATACTTCCTCTTTACTTAAAATGTATCAGTTTTTATATAACAAAATATTTTAAATAAAACCATTGCAATTTATTTGGGTAGTTATTTGTATGTGGTTATTGTGTACAAGAAATGTTATAAAAGTGAGTTGACATACACAATTTATTTGAGCTGCGTTGTCGATGTGGCAGTGTGTTCATCAAACGTAAATATTTTAAATTTTATAAGTTGGCATTATCCCTTTTTCTCTGGCGCGAGGGGACTTGCCCAGGCAGATGCAGTCTCTCCCTCAGCACTTCAACTGATCGTTCGATGCAGCGGATCTGAGTTTCAGGAACTGATTAACACGGTAAGTTGAACAAATTTAGCCAAATGACTGGTAATGTAAAGTCACGTGAAATCGCTTACTCCAGGGAGCTGAGGTTAGGTTTGCAAATTGTAGGCTACTGTGTAGCTAGCTATCCTGCACACATGGCAAGCTAAGATAGCTGCACAGTGCAGTCGATCGGCAGACAACAGTTAACGTTAATAAGTTAATATGAAATTAATAAGTGCTGTAGTCATGCCTACTATGTGTTTTACATCATTGCCTATTATCATCGCCACTGTAACAACATTCAGGAGGGACGTGTTTAAAAATGCAGATAGGTATGTAATAATTCATTGCACAAATGCCCTCAGTTTTATTTTTATATTGCACAGATTCAATTTCGGGATCATATGCCATCGAAACAGTAGCAATTTCAAGACAATAGTTCAATAGTTGTGCAGGCAAATAAGGGAAAGTAAAACGCAGGACTCTGGAATCAGTGATTATGTTAGTATACTTTTGCATTACTAATTCAGATGCAAAGTTTAGATTTTATAGATGTATGCTTAGTAGACTATCTGTTTTTAGAGATTTTATCCACTTTTTTAATGCTGTGTAGTCGATTATTGACAGATTTGTGGTTGAAAAACCCTACAACTTCTAACCCATAAATAAGTTGCATTGAACACTGATTTTTAACCTTATTCTAACATGCATTTTCCTGGTCTTTAGATACCCAAGCGCTTTTGTTACATGTCTTCAAGCTTCACATCCAGGTAAAAAACACTTCAAAATAGATACACGGCTATAACTCATCACACGGCTAAAGAATGCAGTGCAGTATGCACTAAGTCAACAACAGTATCTTTTTCGTGCTGTGCCACATTCAGAAAAATTAGAGAAATTCTGGAATGTTTTCATTAAAAAGCTTAATTTCGTTTTGACTTAAGATAGAAGGACATGGACATCTTGGATGACATGGGGGTGAGTAAAATTATCAGGAATTTTTTATTTGAAAGTAGACTATTCCTTTATTAAGGGGATGACCAATCAGGTACATGCAAATACAATTGCATTGTTTTATTGTAATGGATCATTTGAACCAATGGCATTGTCATGATAGACTTCACTCTGGTCTCATTCTCTAGTCACAGTATCCATCTAGTATCCACCACTTTTACCAACAAAAATTAAATTTTGACTTTGTGTCTTATCTGTCTTCTACCTGTCTGCTATATGCATGTTATTTACAGTTTGTCTGACCAAAACCTTTATCTTTTTTTTGTCTCCACCAATAGTCGTGATGAAACCGAGGTGCATATTGAGCTTGGCAGTTTTAGCCCACTGAAAATGTACATGTGCCATCAACCTGACACAATTTGAATGATCATAGAAGGATAGCCCGTGGTCAGAGGTGTGCTAAACCTGTCGAAAGCATGCTGCCTCCTGTTTGGACTTACCTATGCCCTTGACCTTAAGTATCCCTAAAAACTGATGTATACATTTGAGCTTATCAGTGGCTCTTTGTGGGACTGATACTTAATGTGGACTGTGTTCTGTTTTCTCATTACCTCATGAGGTATATAATCAACACCGTTGTGTACAATGTGATGTTATGGCTTAAATTTACCTTTATCTAAACATTGCAGATTGGGCAGTTTGGATATTTTACTTTACTCTTCAGAACAGGTGAAAAATACACATATACAGTGTTTGTTTTATATTATTGTGTACATGTGCAGCCACATTTATTGGCTGTTTTGTAGTCACTGTTAAAAGTGACACTGGTTTACATTAAATAAATATTATTGTCTTCAGTCTATCTTCCCATCTTTTTTTTTCTTCAATTGAATGTGTAATTGTTATTAACAAAGTCTGATTATGCAAAGTTAATCACTGTAGTGCTTAGAATATAGACATTTAGATTTATTTTCTGAGATTATAGCTAGGGCTCAATTAAAATGTTTATTCACGTGTGATTAGGTTAATTTTACTGAGAAAATACATTTCATAAAACCTAATTAAAATGAGTAGAGGTTACTTGTAACAACCCACAAATAAGTTACCTGTACTAAGAAAAGTAGGTTTATCTAACTGATTAATACTAGTATTATTAGTTAACTCAACTTGATTTTGTTGCATTTGTATTAAGTAATGTTACAGTGTTTATTATACTTAAAAAATGCTGCAAGTTGACTCAACTTAAAACATCCAATGCAGCCACTTGCCTCACTTTTTATGAGTTTTATATAGGTAGTACTTTTTACAGTGTTCGCTCAGCGTCTAAAACTGAAGAAAGGGCAGATTTCAACCCATTTCTGATTAAATGGAAAGTTTCTTAGTAAGACAACATTACGATAATATCCCCGGTGTTGTCTAGATCTAACGCAAGACGCTAGTAAAGTAACAATTGGAAACTCCAAGTAGCACACAAAAAAAGTTTGTCAAACGACAAAGGTTAATATTATTTCCTGCCAGTGTTGTCATGAAATACAACAGTAGATATGTATGTTGATCCCTTTTGATGGATTGAAATCTAAATTAGCCTATATTTTATCAATAACACATAACTCTGAAGCTAACTATGTTTACTACTACTGTTTGCTTACAGATCGCTCACTCGATCCTTGTAGCTAACGCCACCTTCTTCACCATTAAGTTGAAACGACAGTCATTTGACAAGGCTTCTAGTCAATTTGTTAAATAAATATACCATTTTTGAGAACTGAAGTATGATTATTTTGCAGTGGGTGAGTAGTAAACATGACACTGACTATTTTGATTGGCTTCTACATTACTTTGTTCGGCTAAATAAATCAACTTTTAAATCAGTACTATACTGTAAAAACAGTAACGTTACTGTAAACAACATATTTACGCTCTAGCCAGTTCAGTTCGTGATTCAAAGTTAAGAAGCTATCATTGTAAAATCATTTCCATGACGGATGGTATAAATGTGTTAGTTGTCATTGAGCAGCAGTGCAGTGAAACAGCCAATCAGAGCAGAACTCTGCATTAATATTCATGACTCTTCCTAATAAGGCAAAAATAGAGCATTGCATCCTAGGGACAATTTCTAGGGTTGTAAATGGACCTGTAAAACTGTATCTGGACAATTTTTGACCTTAAATAAGCCACATACCCTCTATTTAGTTATCAAAGAACAATTTAAAATACTGTTTCAAATCATTCTAGGGCACCTTTAACATTTCAGTGGAAAATCCAACCATATCGAATGGTTAAGGAACAAGAATGGTGGCTCAATTTAACGTTTTCATTGCACAAAAAAAAAATCATTTTTAGCAGAAAAAGGTTCTTTAGATTATAAAAATGTTCTTCACACTAAGGGTGTGTTCACACTTGAATGTGCGGTTTGATTAAAACGAACCCTGTTGCGATTGCTCAGTTAGTGCAGATCATTTGAATAACAGATTGTGTGAACGATCATCCGAACCCTGGGTTTGCACCAAACAAGCGGACCTAGACCGCTGAAAAGTTTCCCAAATGAACTCAGGAACAGTTTGAATAAAATATGAACGCAACACAGACCAAAGACATGTAAACGAACCAAAAACGGTACATGATATCACAAAATGACCCTCAAAAAAGGATAAAAAGCTCAAGCATGCCTGTTTTTTTCCATAGTTTGCCCATTACAGTTCGGTACAGGCATTAGAAGTGCATCTCCTCTTAGCAGATCTGTTTGTGTGTGTGTGTGTGTGTGTGTGTGTGTGTGTGTGTGTGTGTGTGTGTGTGTGTGTGTGTGTGTGTGTGTGTGTGTGAGAGAGAGAGATGGATTTCTGCTGCTGTTTTGACTACTTTACATATTTTATAAGCTCTTCATGGACTCTGCTGGTCAAAATACCATAATTTGTAAGTTAGGCACATACAGTACAATGAGCCCAACACACAGCATTGTTTTGGATGTTCTGCAAGTTCTGTCACAAAATATATGTCATAAAAGCCGACCAATCAGGTTGTGAATGTATCCCTTTAGGTTTGGTATCTTAAGGTTTGATGTTAAAAATGCCAATGTGAATGCTATGACCAGGACTACATTTTTTTTGAATGGGATCAAATAAAACAAGTGAAGTCCTGGTTCATTTAGCAATCATTTATAACACAGAGACTAAAGATACAAAACAAAACAAAGACAGCTTTTTTGACGTATATTTTGAAATGAAACTTTTCGAACACTCAAAACAACACTGTGTGTTAGGCTAAATGCGCTCGCTGTATGCGCATACATATGAGGGTATATGATCACATACAAATGAGGAGACGCGGTTCTGATGCCTGTACTGGACTGTGATGGCAACATTGCAATATGAAAGGTATGCTTGAGCATTTTGTCCATTTTAGGGTTGCATCTTTGGTTCATTTACATGTCTTTGAATTCATACTTCATCCAAACCACACCCGAGTTTGTTTGGAAGCAGACCGAGACCCATCTTTGCAGCAGTCTCGGTCCACTTGTTTGGCTCTTCTATGACATCACTGCAAAAAACAACAACTTTGTAATCATGATTTTTAGGACTGTATTACTGATTGTTTTTTTCTTTCAGTTTAAAACCTCTCTTCAGCACAGTGGCTGATTGACAGGCGAGTAGGCGATCAATCAATGCCGTTAGGGACACATCAAGACTGATTAGTCCAGCTCACCTGGCAAGACTGGAAAGAAAGTAGACAAGAAAGAGAAAATGCAACAATCCCAGTGCATGAGGAGGAAATAAGGGGCGAGGGGGAAGCGGTTGCATCCCTAAAGCTACTGAGATGTGAAGTTGTCAAAACACATATTTCAATGTGAACAAAGTGAGCAAGGAGTATGCACACAAAAGCGTGTGAATGGGCAGATGTCTGGAGCAGATCCCAGGCTTCAGACTCTCAGGAAACTAGGAGATAAATGATGTGAGACTAAAGTTCTTCCATTGTTCCTTTTGCATTTAGAAGGAGCGCTATTATCGCCCCAAAAAAATGTCTTTGAAACTTGAGCACTTAGTGTGTATGTGCCATTGAACTACGCTTCTAGGGTGCTTTCAATGAAACCACCTGATTTGATAGTGAAAAGACAGATGAAGACATTTTTTTTCATTCATACATAACACAGGTGGTCAATGGTGAAAAGAAAGTTCAGGTGCTAACTGCATTCGATGTGTTTTCGATCTTCTTAAGTCTTATTAAAACAATATTCCAGGTTCAAGTTAAGTTCAATGGACAGCATTTTGTAGCATAATAGTTTGGACTTATTCCTCATGTACTTTAAGGCAAGACACTACAGCCACTTTTTTCATGTACTGGTCAGTTTGGAGATTTAAAAATTGTAATCTTAAAAATGGCTGTTAACAGTATTTTCTGATTTATGGATTGATAAAACGAGATATCAAAAACTGTTAAAAACTTTGACTCTAATATGTCAAGAAAATGAAATAAGAATTTTGAACTGGACTTAAATCCAATGAATTTACATGAATTCTTCTCTTAAAATATAAGCTTTATCTTAAATCTTTAAATCATAATTTTACCGTTTATAGTGTTGTCGGGGTGACAAAGTTGTTCAAAAAAAACTTTAAACAGAAAAGGTAAAAAGAAAAAAAAAGGAAAAAAGAAAAGAAAATCTTCTTGAGGCTAAACTGCTGAAACAATGATTTTTTTTTTAGCATTGACAGATTTACGCTATTGTCTTCATTGTAATATAGAACCCTCCTATTATAATAGAGAAGCCTCCCTACAAAATATTGTTGGTTTAACTTAAAAAAATAAGTAACCTGGTTGCCTTAAAATTTTGAGTTTATTGAAATAAAAAAAATAGTTGATGGGTTTAATAAATAGAAAATCAAAATATTATTGTATCTGAACCACATAAAAATGTGATAAATCATGAAAATAACACAATTTAGCATGTTTCACTGCGTCATCACAAATAAAACACACACACACACAATTACCCAATATGCTTACAAAATCTTTTAATAATATTTAAATAAAGGTTGTTGTGGCAAGGGGGGCGTGGTTCAGCGAGGTCTGCAGCGGGAGAGAGAGCCGCGGGACGAGCGGTAAGTGAGTGGGGTGGAACCGGAGATCGAGGAGAGAGAGAGATCGGACGGTTGTTGCGAAACCCAGAGACTGAGTTGCCGGAAGCCGGAAGTGCCGACCCGGAAGTGATCCTTGAGTTTATGAAAAGTCACACCATTGAGTGTGTTGCTGTGTTTAGAGTTGAAAATAAAGAAGCATCAACCGTCCAGCCGACCCCCGTGTCCTCTTCCTTCCTTCCATTATCGAACTTTGTTACAGTTGTCAATTCTCAAAAATGTTCATTGTATTACCTAAAAATGTTAATATCAATGAACTCGAAATATTAAGGCAACCAGGTAACTTATTATTTAAATATTTTTTTTCACATTGTAGGTTGACCAATTTTGAGCATAATAGGCAAAAACGGTACTGTCCCTGAAAGGGACTGTCACTGTCAACCATACAGAAGTGTATGTGTGGTTTGTGCTTCTGTAGCACTGCCGTAGGTGTGGTACAAGTACGTGTTTCTGCCTGAGTGCTGACTTAGTGCCGAAATGTCCGCACCCTCATGTTTCAGCAGATTACATATGGGGTTCCCACAGTTTCCATCACAAGAGATGTCTTCGACCCTCTGAAAGACTTAACTGTTATGCTGTCGGTGCTCATGACTATGTATACTGTGGTGTGAAGTGCATACAAGTTTGTGACTGCTGACTCATCCATTTAGCTTGAAACGCAGCATCTAGTTGCAACAGCAGATGATGTGACTGTGGAGGATTTACCACAGCAAAGCTGCACTGTAAATCATAATGCTCAAAATAATTAATTGGTTTGAGTCAAGCGGCAACCTCCCGCAATCTCTCTTGAAGCCATGCAATTCGGAAGTAATGTAAACTGCAATTCCTCAACTGGCCACTAGAGGCAGGCTCCAGAAGGGAGCAGAATCTTATTGAGCCCCATGTTAAAATTCTCAACTTTACAGAAGAAAAAAAACATGTTTACAGCCTGGTACAAATTGTGTGTTTTTTTTTTAATTGAAACAAATTTCTTACATATAGTTCCTTTAAACAAATTAGTTGAATCAAATTATCTTTTATAAGTACATAGAACTTTCTTCTTCTTTTAAGCTAACAAAACTGACACAATTTAAGTAATCTGAATTGTTGTTTTTTATTTGAGTTTTATAATCTTGTTTCTTTTAATTTAGACTAATTTAAATAGTGATTTAGAATGGGATTTCTATTTCCCAGCATGCTTCGCCAGGACATTTAAAAAGCTAAAATTAGGTGTTATATAATGTAGATAATGTATTTTGTGCAAGATTAATGATAAGTGGGGAGTGTTTAATGTTCATGATAAGCACATAGCACATTAGCAAAGTGCTATGCTAATGCTATCAAAGCATTGCGTTACCAGGCAACATTTATTGAATTAGCTAGTTAAAGCTAGCCAAGTTACCACTACCAAAAATATTTTTGTTGATTAAATAAGTTGATAATTTTAAGTTAAATGTATGAATTAGTTTACTCAAATATTTGAAGTTAGAAGCAATTAAAACGTATTAAAAATTAATACAAATTAATTTTACAAATTAAAAATGCGCATTCTGCTTTACTTGCCATTTCTTAACTTTAAAAAAAAGTATGCAATTGATTACCTGATTATTTTTTTGTCTTTTATGAACTTGTTTCTTTTAATTTAATCAAACTTAAATTTAAGTGAAACTGGGCAGGAATTTCTATTTCCCAGCATGCTTTGCCACGATACTCGAAATTATACAATGCAAGATTAATGTTAAGTGGGAGATTCTGTAGTGTTTAATGTTTTTTTAGTTTCTTTTATGGGGTTTTATGTAGATGAGCTTGGTGTGAGAACAGGAAAATGTTAAATGTTTAGAAGGCTGTTATGCTAATGCTATTTTACCTATGCTATTTTGGGTATTGTTTTACCAATTAGCAAGTTAGCATTTACTGAATTAGCTAGTTAAAGATAGAGTTTCCGCTACTAAAAATATTTTTGTTAATTTGAGATTACATGATTATTTTAATTAAAATGTATGAATTCGCTTACTAAACTATTTCTAGTTAAGAGTAATTAAAATGTATGAGTACAAAATAAAAATCTGCCAATTCTGCTAAATTAAGCTGAATTTCTTAACTTAAATGTTTAGACGTAACGAATTGCCTTAAATTTGGATGGGTTTTGCCAACTTTGGTTTAAGTATCAGCAAAAAAACAAAAAACAAAAAAACTTTAATAATGTACTAAAAAAGTACCAATTAAAAACAAATATGATAATAATAATTATACTATATTGCTTATAATAAATATAAAAGTTCATTATATTATACAACTATTTAATAGTAGTGTCATTCTGTATGAACAAACAATATGTAATATATATTGATTAACAGGGGATTCATCAGAACAGAAACGATTCTCGATTGCCTATATAATTGTGGAGGCTGCATGGTGTACTGGATGTGATACTGGGGTGCTGTTGTATCCAAGAAGGTTCTTAACTAACTTAACCAGCTCCAAACTATGTCTGTGTATAAAGCAGTCATCAGTCATGAAGGAGAAACTAGCAAATGTGAAGACAAAAGGTCATTGCTCCTTTATCATGTTCTTCTCTGAAGCTTTCATCTTAATACTGTCTTTCTTCCCATCTGAAAAGAAAAAAGAGCTTTTACATAATGATTGGAATGTTGCTCTTTGTTTTGCGGGTGTGGTTAGAGCCGTTCACAAGTGTCATCCAGGTGGGCGTCAAAGGCGAGAGCTGGCATCAAGTCTAAACGCACCTCTTCAATGCCTCCAATCTCCCTTTTTAAACAAACTGCTTTGATATATGTGTGGACAAAAAAAAGCTGAGTAAACAAGTATGCAATACTGGAAGGACGGACGAGGTCTGTTCCCGCTTGGTTTACCTTCCCATTTAGTGAGTACATTGAGGATTAAGTCAGAATCACTTCCTCTCAGTGTCTTTGTCCGTGTCTCTGTTTGTATCCTGAGAGGACTTCAGAGCCATGTTTGTTCACAGCTGACAGTGTCACGCAGATGTTTCTTTGGTGGCGGCACACGCTGGGATTGCATTGATGGAACTGTTTCACCTTGTCATGGGGGTGAAATAGAGGGAGAGACAGCTAAAAGAAAGAGAGATGCAGACAGAGACTGAATAGCCTATGAAAAGACATTCCTCTGCAGTTTTGGGGGGTTTCTTAAGAACTGAAAAACACTGGATACACAGAGGGGCGTCATGCACCTTTTTTTTAGCTTGGTGGCCAGGCGAGAATTAAAGTGTACGTTTAGGCAGATTAGTCTAATTTTCATTAAAACATAGATTAAGTTCCAACAAAGTTTGGTGGGTTTGGCATTTTTTTCTGTAAGGTTTTGATTTATATGCAGATCATGTTAATAATAATAATCATCATTTGGTACATTCATATAGCGCTTTTCTGGGTACTCAAGCGCTTTACATATAGAAGGCGGGAATCTCCTCAATCACCACCAATGTGCAGCATTCACCTGGATGATGTCACGGCAGCCATATTGCGCCAGAACGACCACCACACACCAGCTGATTGGTGGAGAGGAGACCAATGCTGCGTCCCAATTCGCCTACTTATACTACATCCTAAAAGTATGTACTCTTTTTGTGAAGAAAAGGTATACTTTTGAGTGTGTAGCAGAAAAGTATCGGGCTTCGGGATATACTATTTCGTCATCTTTAACAGATTCTGTCGCTTAGTTACGTGCATCCCGTCACCGTTTAAACTGCTCTGTCAATCATCGTCAGATTCGTCACAGTTCAAATCCTCCACATTCAGTTTCATTTCCTACCGTATCGGAGAGAAATGTAGCCGCATGTTGATCTGCCATTTGTGGGTCTTTAATGGAGACTCTCCTCATGTGTTTGCAGTTGAAATATAATGATGCATTTAAAAGTTAATGGCCAAACGTGTCATTAAAAAAGTTCACAATGCTGCTGCAGGTGAGATATAATGTGGACAACACTGAATAAATATATTTTTGTCAGGTTAAATACTGATAGTTTGTCACTCAAACCTTTATCTAAACCTCTCTACTTAACCGTTGGACTCGCACATCCGTCATGTTTGTAGTTTTTTAACGCTTTTTATCCGCGTTTGTAGTTCTAATCAAATCCTCGTCCAACTCGCAATGGGTTGTGGGTAATATCAGCCTTTAGAGTGCCCATCAATCCGTACTTCGAATTGGGAGCGGAAATAGTAAACCGTCCGGGAATCTTTGGAATACTCTTTTCAAGATACTACGATTTGGGACATACTAATTCTATTTTCGAATACTATTTAGTATGGATAGTATGCGAATTGGGACGCAGGGCAAGTGATAAAGCCATTCGGTATACACTCGCCTAAAGGAATATTATTTAGATTATTTCACAATCTGCTCAGTTACTGGGATTTTCACGCACAAGCATTTCTAGGGTTTATAAAGAATGGTGTGAAAAGGGAAATACATACAGTATGCAACAGTCCTGTGGGCGAAAATGCCTTGTTGATGCTAGAGGTCAGAGGAGAATGGGCCGACTGTAAAGCTTACTTCTGGTTTATGCAGATTTTTTTCTTCACTTGTTTTTGTTTCTTCCCTATTTCAGAATATTCGGAACAGCGGCCCCTACAAATAACAGTGAAAACATGGATTGTCGGAAACATCAATGGTGGGAAAGCGCTGTGCCATAAATGACACTCAAATCTCATCAATGGTGAGGAAAGAGTTAAAAAAAGCAGATCTGTGGAAGGTTCGACTTGATTGGATGAAACCAACTTAAATATTTTAATATGATTTCAGGCACATTTCTGTTTTAGAGAGTTTTTTTAACTACAATAATATGAAACTTACTTAGCAAAGATAAGCAAAATCTATGTGACTGGAAACACGTTTCTGGACAGACACACGGACACACAGACACACAGACACACAGACACACAGACACACAGACACACAGACACACAGACACACAGACACACACACACACACACACACACACACACACACACACACACACACACACACACACACACACACACACACACACACACACACACACACACACCTTTGTAGGATTCATGGTGAATAACCAAATAAGGTAAAAGGATGTGTGTGTAGAATCCATATCAGTTATTTGTCCTTGAGAGCACATGAAGGCACGAATACTTTCTGTTTCTATTTCTACTGAAGTCCCAACTTGTAACACTTGTAACCGTCAGGTGTAAAACCCTAGGAAAAAAAACTGTAAAATATCCAAGTTCTTTGATAATTCATACAGGCTTCACCCATCCACCCACAGACACACATATTCACAAGTCGCAAAAACCAGGGGAGCGGCCCAATCAGGGGGGAGCACATTCTTGCCGTCACCAAACTCAGAGCTCACACAACGTGGATTTGTGGCCCCCCTCATCGCCAGTTCTGTTTAAGAAGACTTAATAGGACGTAGACCATGCACTTTTTTGTTACAAGGCACTGGTTCCTCTTCTATCAATATACCAGCACTGACAGCTGGGTTCAGTTTGTAAAAATGACCAGGCAGGTCTAGGCAGGTTCTCTCCAGTGGAATCTGGACCCGGCACATGAAAGTGTACAACAAAACTGGGGTGGAGAGAAACAGTTGCATAGATATATGAGATACATTAGCAACTTTTGCTTACCAACTGCATACTTTAGTGCAGTGGTTCTCAACTGGTTTGTCCATGTGACCCAGTTTTTTTTAGGAATTTTAACCAAGCCAACACACACAAGCACTTATACACATAATTGTATACACATAAATTGTAAGAATATGACTACTGATGAATAACTGATGAATGACTGTATAAGATAGAAGTCCTAATGGAGTTTTTGTTATAACATAAGTAAGTTGAGCCACAACAGTCATTAAAAATATTGAAAATAATACAAAGTGAAAAAGTGCTATTTTAGGTTAAGAGATAGTTGAACTAAGAGATAGTTCACCCAAAAAAGAAAATTAGCCCATGATTGACATTCTTCTTTCAGACGAATACAATCTGAGTATAATGGCAGTGAATGGCTGTTAAATACGGAAGGCGGTTTATTTTTGGGTGAACAATCCCTTTAAGGTTAAACAAACATAGTTCTGAGTTTTGCCGACCCGATAAAAGTTTAATTTATCAGCTAGCTCCGCTTCCCTTTCTTCGTTGCTCTGGTTGGTTGTAGCACTATCCAATTGCGTGCAGAGGGAATTTGAAAGACAACCGTTTATCCCACCCCCGATTGAGTCCTGCCTGTGTTCGCAGACCCAACATCTTGAGACTAAGATCAAAATAAACTGTACTTAATTTTTTTTTCCGGGAAACGTATATCTTCTGTTGCTTCCAAAGGGCAGTACTACATAAAAAAAATAATTAAAAAAAAATAAAAATAATATATATATATATATATATATATATATATATATATATATATATATATATATATATATATATATATATATATATATATATATATATATATATGTGTAATATAGCTTACTCAGGACAGTACTAAATAAAAAATAATAAGCATTTTGTATGATCTCTCATTTCAATGATTCTGCAAGGAGTATGTAAACTTTTGAGCACAAATGTATTACTGTTATATTCACTTTTGATCCATTTTATGCTTCTATGTTTCTATGCAGAGTTCAGACCACCTAAATGTGGCATCTAGTTATTCATATCTAAGTTTTGAGATATATGAGTGAATGAAATGCATTGTGGGACATTTGATTGATTTCTTGATTTGCAGGAAGTGTCACTACATCTTTTAAGTATTGAACACGAGCACTCTCACTCTCACTACAAAACAACTCTATTAAATGGGCACATTTGCATAATTTGCATAAAGTCAGAACATAAATAAAGTGTCTCCTCTCTATTAACAAAACCACAAACCCGTAACATGAACACACACATAGATGTACACGGAGCGCAGCGAATGAAGCTGCTGTCAGAGTTGAACAGCTGCATGGACTTCTCTGGACCGAATCCAGCCACCTCTGTCCCACAAAGAGCTGCTTGTGCCCTCTCAGTTCGGCTCGAGTCGACATGAAACACACACTCACAGGGCCAGGGTCAGACCCTGTTCTTTGTAAAGGGAGCTGCTGTCAGACCTCATTGGCAGACGGAAGAGTGGAGGTCAGATGTCAACGGTACGGGGGGTAGGGTGAGGGCTGAGGTGAGGTGAGTCTGTCCTGGGCTGCTGCACCTCAGAGCAGTTGACGTGCTAATGCTAACCTTGCGTACAGCGTGCAAATTAGACAACGGGTCTGCTTCCTAGTAGGGAATCTGTATATCATGTACACAAATTCAGGCACTGGTAAGGACAGTAAGGACCCAGGACTCACTACAACTTACAACTTCCGTTAAGGGTGACCATTGATGCTCCCTGTTTTCACAGTGCATTGGGAGACTTTTAAGGGAACGTTTCAGAGCACTTGAAGGATTTTGCGATTGAGACAGCCCTTAAAATGGCTGACGCCCTGATCAATGCCCTTACTAGTGAACTAGGGAGCTGATTGAGATAGAACTAATATAATTTGTGCTTATAAATAAGAATTATATTGGTCATTTTTGCCATGGAATCAACGGAGACATACCACACATATACGTAGCATCTCTAGAACAATTAGCTGAACATCAACTAGCTTCAAGTGCAATACTTTTTGTAATCAGTATTTTTTTCATCATAATCTTTTTATCTTATAAACTTTTGTGGATACAAACATGTTTGAAAATGTTGTTGAAATGTTTCTTTTGTAATACGTTATCGAAGATCACTCAAACTCTGTACTTTAACTTGAGCCTTGAGCTGCAAATGCAGACCCTTTGATTATATCGACACTGACCGCTAACCTTGTGTGACAAGAAAAAATGAGTTAAACTGGACGCTGTGCGGTTTCTCAGGACGTATGCACACGTTACGGTTTGTATATACCAATAAATGTGTCACAGCGAGAGACATACATTTCTAAATTCTAAGTATACAGTGCACGGTTTCAGTTTGAGAATGCAGAGGACCTTCTGTCCTTCAGAAGCTTTAGGGACAGTGGTTTGACATTTCTAGGTCACTGAGCCACCCGCTAAACAAGCAGCTCAGAGATGCTATAGGTGTTTCCCAGCACAGTGGCCATACAGCATGACACACGGCGATCCGGGTCTGCGTAGATTGGAACTTGTTGACAATGGTAAGGCAAACAGAACCTATAACCTTTCCCACGGAGTCCCAGTAACCTGAAGATCCTATAAAACACTCCAGTGTTTGCGAGTACGCTAACTAGCCCATCCTTAGCTGCTGACTCACGATTGGCTCGTATCAAAGCATGTTCTCTTCACTGTACAAGCTTTTCTCACACTTTTGGACGGCGTGAATCAACTCTGCAACCTTTCTGCCGTTTTAAATATTTATGTCCGTTACGTCAACAGGGTGTGCGTCTCACGGGCCAGATGTGTTAGCTGCAGTGGTGGAGTGCTGCTCTCAGAACGAGGCCGCACACATCACACGCAGTTTATTTTAGTCATTTCCTCTCCATCCTTCAGCTGTCTGTTGAGCTGACCACTCGCCCCTGCAGCTGTGGCCAATCCATAACCCCCCGCCGCCCCCTACTATTCTCCATATCAGCACACTCCTGCCGACCCACAACTGTCCTCGGTGGGACGCCTCTTCCCAGCCCACCAGTACAGCGCCGGCGTGCTGCCAGACTTGTCACCTGTGGAAACCTAGCATCTTCTCTGATTCAATCTCCTCGGTTATGGCAGTGGTTTGGCAGGATGCACTGGCACATGGACTAGGCAGATGCTAGGCACTTTATATTGTCAGCAATAGATCAGAATGTAGACTACACTACTGTTCAAAAGTTTAGGGGTCGGTACATTTTCAGAAATTAATACTTTTATTCGATTTCATTTTATACAGGATGTGTTCACACTTGCAGTTCAGTTCGTTTGGTTTGTTTGGTCAAGTTAGAGTTCAGATTGGCATTTTTAATCATCAAACATAAAGGCATTAGTCTGACGTCGTCATACTCACTTCTAGTCAGAATATGAGTCTGAAACTGCTCCATTGGGCTGTGATTATGGGGCGTTTCAGCCGAACCAGAAAAGATCTCAATTGGATAAACCTACAACCAATCAGAGCAACAGAGCGACGCATAACGTTAATTGTCAAATGTCAACAGTACTCAATTGCACTGTGTTGCCAAGTCTACGGTTTTCCCACGGGTTGTTTTTTATGTCCGCGGATCGAAGCGACCTCAATTATGTGATATATAGACCCAGGAATCCTCAGTTCTCCGTTTAGGATTAGAACAAATTCAACAAGCGTCTCTGATGACGTGGATGACAACGTTACTGTTTATCATCTGTCCATCATCGTCTAAAGCCCGCCCTGACAATTTCATTGGTCCGAACAGTTTCTGTTCAGGTATAATCACTCCTCTATGGATCAAGTCCAGACCATAAAGGAATAGGGATAAGCTCACAACCTGACTGCTCTCTTTTTATGACATATTGCCCATTTTTAAAATGGATCCAAAATGCTCGCTGTATGTGCGTAGCCTACATATGATTTACAAATATGTCTACAAATATCTACAAATATGATTTGTGTTTTGACCAGCTAAGAACTTGTGGAGAGCTTACAAAATCGTTGTCAAGGAGTCAAAAACAGCAGCAGGGATCTCTCCGTCATGCACACAAATGAAAATCTGCTGCGAGGAGACGCAGTTCTGATACCTGTACCGAACAGTGATGGCAACATCATGACTATGGGTGCTTTCACACCTGAGCGTTTGTTTCGGATCATGGTGCGTTTTCACCCATGTTTTTTTAGGCGTATATCAACATGGCAATCATGCTCGGATCCGCACCAAAACAACGAGACTGCCTGAAGAGGTCTCAGCCCGTTTACAAACAAACACTGGGATGGTTCCCTTGAGTTGTGAAAGCAATCCAACTTAATTTACCAAATGCTATTATAATTAATAATGGGAAACGTGTTATAGAAATAGTAGTGGTGTCTGATTCTGTGAGTGAGAACATAGTTATCAGTTGGAAACCAAAAGAGCACCTCTTCATCTTAAAATCTTGCACTTCTCTGTGCTAGAATGCTGTCCCAAAGAAGCCTTAATTCCTGTTATAGCTGCATTATAACATTCATATAGTGTTTGATATACAGATGTGAAAACGACCTATAACGAGAAATGTTTTGTTTCGCTCACATCTTTGGTCCGTGTTGCGTCCATATATATTCATTCAAACTGTTCCAGAGTTAATTTGGAAATCTTTTTGAGTGGTCTTGGTCCGCTTGTTTGGTGCACACCACGGTTCGAAATTCAGCTATGCCATCAGAGTATTTCATTTTTTTATTTATTTATAATCTATTAATCACAGTTATTATATTTGTAATTGTATTAACATTTCTCAGTAATACAAATTTTATTGTATTTTTGATCAAATAAATGCAAACGCATACTTCTGTTTGCTCTGTAAAAAAAAAAAAAAAAAATTACATATTTTATTTATTGTAATTTATTATCATGCGGTTGTTATCGTGCCTGCTATTACCTTGGACACAACATTTGAGGACCCCTCCATAACCCAGGAGTCAATTCAAGCATGTGCATATGAATTCATGCTGTACATGATGATTTGAATAGATTTTAAAAGATAGAATTACTTCCACCTCAGAGTAAAAGAAAAATTAAAACAAAAGTGTAACTTTATTCCTCCTAAATGTGACTTTACTTGTCATAATTACACATTTCTTTCTTTGTAACTTTGAATTTTAAATATTGGGTTGCACTTTATTTTACCGTCCGGTTCCCCATGTACACATACCATGTGCTTATTGTGAAAATTACAATATAAGTATGAAAACAAGAACGTTGGATACCTCAAACATCTGTTTATGCAAATGAGCAGATGTCGCTGCAGAAGAATCTGCCATGCAGTTTGTGACGCAAGCTGTGCCGTTATGCAGCGCTGTACACGCAAGAACTGAGCAAAGCATGAACACACGTACATGCATACAATTACTGCCTCATTCAACTGCCTGACAGTCAGAAGCATTGAAGCCCAGAGCTGCAGAGGAAGTGCCTGGTATTTTAGCCGACATGCCAACCAGAACTGGTCCTGTCCGTCTGTCCGGCTCATCCGTCAGTCGTTTATTTTGTGCCCTTATAGTCGTCATTTCAGTATGCTGACTTAATTATATCTCAGCCTGATTTGCATGAAAAGCTCCTTTGTGCTTCTTGGCTGTTAGTGTCATGTTTCTGCTGAGATCATCAGCACTACTGTACTCCAATCGGCCTGGCAAGATTACGCCGCATGTTTTATTAAAGCCTTATTGCTTTAATAAAACAGTAGAGCCCAAACTAGGGTTTCTAGAATGCATTGCATCGATTTTAGAATATCTAGGTGTGGACCTCATAGCTATGTTGAATATTTTAGCACAACCATAATGCTCTATTAACCAATAAGCACCCAAAGAACTGATATGTTTTATAATGTGCTATAAAAAGGCATTCTGACATCAAACAGCAACCGACTATTTACAATCTCACAGTAAAACTGTTCCCCTGTAAATGAAGTAAATCGCTGGCATTCAGTTGCTCTTTAGTCAAACCTAATTTCCAATGTCTTGGAATTCATTGCTACAATGCTATTTCTGCATCGGAATTTGCTTGATTTAGTCATTTTTAGACCCAAAATAGCAGAATCCATCTGATCTGACAAAACCATGCCACTTAAAGGTCAGCTATGCCTCACAAGCCCTATGACCCACAAATTAAGAGAAGCTCGTTCACATGACAGGAGAATTCCCTGGGGTGTGATGGTTGGGAATTGCATGTTTTAGAAGGAGGGAATAACTGCTAACAGCCCAGGGTGAACTTCGATTTGCATATGAAAACATGCACCATGATGACATCACACATGACGTTTCACTCAGGTGAGGCAGATGAACTGCAGGTCACTTACATTGGGGTAATCTTTGGACCCTTGTATGCTGTTGGGTCATATATGCAAAATAAGATGCATCCTGAGCAGTGTTGGGTAAGTTACTCTAAAAGTAATGAATTACTAGTTACTAATTACATCTTCAAGTGTAATTAGATTACTGTGCAAATTACTCCAAAAAGAATTTAATTACTAATTACTTTCTAAAGTCTATTTCCTCGACTAAGTGATTAAAGGACATGAAACGACTCTTTTAATTCATTAAAATAAATAATATAAAACTACATACATTTCTAATAACTAACCAAAGGATACATAAACATGCATTTTAAAGTTAGACTTTA
This sequence comes from Pseudorasbora parva, assembly GCF_024679245.1. Taxonomy (NCBI): domain Eukaryota; kingdom Metazoa; phylum Chordata; class Actinopteri; order Cypriniformes; family Gobionidae; genus Pseudorasbora; species Pseudorasbora parva. The sequence goes on along the minus strand of NC_090196.1, from coordinate 20,989,900 downwards.
AAATGTTATGTTAATTTCACTATTGTATTATATATAATTGTTCTATAGTCTATACAGTGTTTAGTTCAATAACATCAGAAGTAACTGTAATCAAGTTACAGAAAAAATAAGAGTAATCCTTTACTTTTTCAAGCTATGGAAAAGTGATTAAATTAACTAACTAATTACTTGACCCCGAGTCGAATTCCCCTTGATATACTAGAAAATCTATGACTATGTTTTATTTATTACATAATCGTACTAACACTTGCATATAATGTGAAAAGAAAGTGAATTTTCACAGAATATAACCGGCAACATTTTAAAAAGAACACTGTACTGCCATTCACACAACATAATGGGATACATTTGAGAGTTCAAAAGAGGATAAATTGTTGGTGCGCATCTCGCCAGCTCATCGGTGACCAGGACAGCAAATCTTTGTGGTGTATCAAGAGCTTCAGCATCCATGGGCAATGTCTTTATGCAACCATATAGGACGAACCACATCCAGCAGGAGTAACTGTGGACGTAAGAGGAAGCTGTCTGAAAGGGATGTCCCGGTACTAACCCGGATACACACATAAAACCACAGCTGCCCAACTCACTGCAGAATTAAATGCACACCTCGACTCTCCTCCAAAACTGACCGTCGGGAGCTCCACAGAGTCAATGTTCATGGTCAAGCTCCTATAGCTACAGCTTTGGTCACTCGTTTTAATGTCAAATGGTTTCATTGGTGCCAACAGTGCAAATCTTAGGACCATGTGAAACACGTATTCTTCTCTGATGTGTCCACTTTCACTGACTTTCCCACATGTGTAAAAGCCCCAAAGAGGATTAACGCCTGGACTGTTGCTGCCCAGAGTGAAGCTCGGGGTGGATCATTGACGGTTTTGGCTACAATATCATGGCATTCCCTACTGTGCTTGATGGGCGAATCATTGCCAAGGACTACTGAATCATCCTGGAGGACCATGTGCAACTAGAAACATTGTCCCTGAAGGAGGTGCCGTGTATCAGCATGATAATGCATCAATACACACAGCAAGACTTGTGACCAAATGGTTGAAGTGAAGTGAAGTTGAACATCTCCCATGACCTGCACAGTCACCAGATGTAAATATTTTACATCCACTTTTTGGGTATTTTGGAGGAGCACACACACACACACACACACAGACACAGACACAGACACAGACACAGACACAGACACAGACACAGACACAGACACACACACACAGACACACACAGACACACACACACACACACACACACACACACACACACACACACACACACACACACACACACACACACACAAACACACAAACACACAAACACACACACACACACACACACACACACACTATTTGTATTATGTTTTTGAAAGAAGTCTCTTATGCTAAAGCATGCTGCAATTATTTGATCAAAGCTACAGCAAAAACTGTAATATTGTGCAACATTATTAAACAATTAAAATAACTGTTTTCTATTTTATTATATTTCAAAAATTTTAATGTCAAACCTGAATTTTCAGCAGCAATACTCCAGTCTTCAGGAGAAACATGTATTATTATTATTAATGTTAAAAACAATGTGCTGCTTAGTTTTTTTGTGGAAACCGAGATACATGATTTTTCCCCCCAGGGTTCTTTGATGAACTAAAGTTTAAAAGAACATTTATTTAAAAATAATATTTTGTAACATTATAAATATCTTCACTTACTCTTTTGATCAAATTTAATGCAATTTTGCAAAATAAAATAATTAATGACCCCAAACTTTTGAATGAAAGGGTATATATATATATATATATATATATATATATATATATATATATATATATATATATATATATATATATATATATATATAAATTATAACTGTGTCAGTGTTTTATAAATATTATCTTTTAGAAGTTCAAAGTAAAAAGTAGCATCAAATGTATTAATGCATTTTAAACATGGCATGCAGCATTAAGCATATACTGTGCAGTTTTAGTATATGGTCAGGTAAATATATAAATAGTAAGATTAGTGTGCTATTTTGCTATTTTAAATTAGCCTGTCTCTCTTTTGCTTGCAGCAGTATAGGCACAGGAAAGACAGAGTCTGATTTGTTTGGTTTGCGCCCTCTATGGGCGAAATTAGGTAGTGCACTGTCCATCATATGTCTGTTATCAGTTAAAAAAATTATTGAATAAGGATGTACAACAGCTTTCATTCAAAAGAAACAGGAAAAGGTGACTGAACGGGGCAGTCACAATTTCACTATTACATGAGAGGTGCACAAATGATTATCATTGGGTGTGTATGTGTGACTGATGGAGGAAGAGGTGAGAGATCGGAAGGGTGTGTGTGTCTCTCTCAAACAGAGAAAGAGAAAAGGAGTGACAAATAAAGAATAATCACTGGAAGACGAAATATAACCGTAAATGAAAACAGTTGAAGACATTTTGTGTCAAATATGGGTAAATTCCCTTATTAGGTCATCACAATGCTGATCCTCCTCATCGCCATCTTGCTATAAAAAAACAGTTGAAATGTAATAATGTTATTGATATATCATTTATATTTATGCATCTTGTTACAAGTACAATTAAAGCATTTACACATTCCATGTAAATGTATTTTAGGTGAACACATCTACAATTGATATGGTGGAAGCAAAAACAGGTTTTTAATTTTGAAACTATGATTCAAGCATACCAAGAGCAGCAAAAGAACAACCAAGGGAAATTTTTGAGACCTATATCTGATTCCCACAGCTTCTGATACATAATCATAGACTTCAAAGATCTTGTGAACACAGAAAGAGACTCAAGTGACTCAAGAGACCAGTATCTGGTGCGCTCCAAAGCGCATACTTTCTTGAGTAGGTACTTATTCCTTTATGACCACTAAAAAAGTATGTTCTATAATATGAACGTGTGCATGTAATCCGGGCGTACTACATCCGCCATGTTGTCGTTATCACGTGACCTTCACAAATCCTCTCCCATTGCCTCATGGGATAGTAAAGTTCCTGCACACTTCAGAATCTCACCGGAGGAAGTAGGTCATACAGGTACGTTTTTTTATGAGTACTGTGAATCTGGACATCTTTCGTCACACATGTACTGTTTCCCGCCTACTATATGCGATTTCGGATGCAGCCTCTGTACCATCCATGCTCAAATTACTCATAAATCCCATGGCTACTATCTGTCATCTCTCACAGTAAGCTTCCCACACCACACAGCTTCATGAACAGACGCTGAGATCGCACTCATCGACCCCCCAGCGCTTTTCCCAGGCCAGTCTGATAAAGGTGAGGGTCATGTAATCTTATCGGCTGGACCGCTCGTGTTATTTCCGCTGGCACCCTTTCACACCGCTGTTTGTGCACAAACCACCCCTCCAGAGCCCGAGCCGCCTGCGGCAAGTCTTATCAGCATGAATAGAGAGCCGGGGACAGGGAACGTGACCACCTCGACAAGGAAATGCAACCCTGCAAAACACTACAAACACATTCCCTCTCCTGAGGCAGTCACATCACTGGCACATGCTGCATGTTCAGCCACTGTAAACCACTGGGACAGGATGGAAAAGATGGCCGCTATATGGCTAAATCCACTGTAAACTATCAGTCAAATTCAAGTAGGTGAAACATTGATTATTGCTGCGGAACTGAAAAACAAGCCTGACAGCTGTGGGATCTGAACACAGCTTATTTGAATGTACCTAATTAGATTTGTTTGGCAGGACCTCTAATGAGCTTTGCACCCAATTTGGCAGCATAACTTTATTTTAGTAGTACATTTAAACACACATATGTAAAAGAGGCCAGCTAGTAGTCACTGTGCAAGTAAACCTCAGTCCTCTGACCTCAAGAGACGCTCTAGCAACTGACTCTAGAGGTCGTAGCCTTTAGCCTCCTTGACAGAGCGTCCGACTCTCAAGCCAGTGGACCCGGGTTCGAGTCCCGGTCTGAACAGAAGGGGTATCACATATACAATTTTTGGAAGGTTACTTTGGAAATGTAATAGATTACAGATTACAAAGTAGCCTATTTCAATTACTTTTTATTGAAGTAATTCAACTGATTAAATTGGATTACTTTTCTCAATTTCGAACGAATGTTTTGAACTCATTTTCAAACATTTAAACCAGGCAGGGTTAACCTTACAGCATTCAACACTGATTACTGTCAGACTTTCAAAATCCTTCATCATGTGAATTAAGATTATAATCATTTAATTTTAGCACCTCTTTTTCCTTCAAATGTTTACTTTAGGTTAAATGCAGATTTCTGGATAAAATTATCTTTACATTTTCCAGCACTGGAATGCATTTTTAATCACGTGCCATGTGCCAACTCGAAAGCCTAAAGCTTTTAGCGGCAATGAAAAGCAACAGAATATTATCGCTTTACTAAATGGCTCTTAAATTCCATGAGGCATCGTGCACACTAAAAACAGGCAAAGCAACATATCCTAGCTTTTTGCAGAAAATATTCAGATGTAATAATTAACATTTATAATATAACATAACTATAACTTAATTAGAATTTTTTTTTCTCAGTAACTGTAATGGATTACAGTTACATTTATTTTGTAATTCAATTATGTAATGCCGTTACATGTAACTATCCCCAAACACTGAATATTTCTATTTTCAACGTTTTTGAAAGAAAGCTCTTATGCTCATCAAGCCTGCATTTATTTGATCCAAAATACAGCAAAAACATAATTATTGTGAAATATTATTACAATTTAAAGTATTTTTTGTTCTATTTGAATACATTTTAAAATGCAATTCATTTCTGTGATGTAAAGCTGAATTTTGAGCATAATTACTCCAGTCTTTAGAGTCACATGATCCTATTGCTGCCCAAGAAACATCTATGATTATTATCAGTGTTGAAAATCCTGATTTTCAATCCTGATTTTTTTGTTGTTGAATTATTTAATGAATACAAAGTTCAAAAGAACAGCATTTATCTGAAATTATAAGCTTTTACAACATTATAAATGTCTATACTGTCACTTGATCAATTTCATGCATCTTTGCTGAATAAATGTTTTAATTTCTTCAAGTTCTTTCCCAAAAATAAAAAATTATTACCGACCCAAAACTTTCTATTTCCGTTAAATGCTGTTCTTTTGAACTTTCTATTCATCATAGAATCTGAAAAAAGTGTTTCACACAACTGTTTCAGTATTGATAATAATCATAAATGTTTCATGAGCAGCAAATCAGCATATCAGAATGATTTCTGAAGAATCATGTGACACTGAAGACTGGAGGAATGATGCTGAAAATTCAGCTTTGCGTCACAGGAATAAATGACTTTTTAAAATATATTTTAAATACATTTTAATAATATTTCACAATATTACAGCATTATATATATTTTTATTAATATTAATGCAGCATTTGTGAGCAGAAGAGACTTCTTACAGAAGATTTAAAAAATCTTACTGTTCTCAATCGTTTGACTGGTAGTGTATAAAGCTGTATTTTCAGCATCATTCCTCCAGTCTTCAGTGTCACATGATCCTTCAGAAATCATTTTGATATGATGTTTTGCTGCTCAAGAAACATTTATGATTATTATTGATATTAAACACCGTTGTGCTGCTTAATATCTTTAAAGGGAAAAAATAATTTTTTTCAGGATTCTGTGATGAATAGGAAGTTCAAACAATTTTTTTTTTAAATTTAAAGAAAACACAAATTATTATATATTATACAACAGGATATGTGATTCATTGTCATATTAAACGAATAGTTGGGGAACCTTGGGGTCTGACTTTATAAGTCGTGACACTTCCCACTAAACACTTTTTCTAATGGACCTGAATCATAAAAATGCCCCATATCATATCAGAAAGACTCCTGTGAATATGAGATTTCACATCCACCTTCAAGATTTTAATAAAGTCAAGCCAAATCAAATAGTAACATATTACTTTTACAACTTTTGTGCATTACTTTTCTGCATACTTACTGATTTATTACTCATACAATTAATATATCTATATATAATTTATGATTTTTTCAATAAAATATAGATATTATTATATACTTAATTTGAAACACTTGCCAATAACAATCATATATTCCAATGTTGTGCATTTTATCTACGCAAAAGAATGGTGTGACCCAACACAACAATTGTAATCATTATAATGCAAGATTCCAGGGAGACAAAAGTACAAAGTATTTTTTAGGAGAAAGCACTATTTAATTTCTGTTTACATTCTGAAGCTAGTGAACTGTACAATGGCAGTTGTAAGATATACATTTGCTGGGGAAACAAATAACAATGTGCCTAAATACTAATATCTCTCATATTTCAGCTTTCATCCTTAAGCAGAGGATATTGTTCCCCACATCCTGTCATCTGATAAAAGACCCCATCCTCTCTTCAGTTAGTGCATCGCTCGCTACCGTCAGCGAACGCATGTCTGATCTGTGCTCCCCCTTTACCGCCGGCGGGGTTCGAACTCAAACAAAGGAAAACAAGTGAGGTTTGTGCTGGTAACAGGTACCATCTGCGTCTGGTTACCTACCCGGCAGAGGTGCATGGGAAAAAAGAGGCAGCGCTCCTCTAAAATGAGCTGGCCGGAAGTGGCCCCTGAGCCCCTCAAAGCTACACCAGAACACAATGTCTGGAGGTGTTACTGTCTCCCGGTTTGTGGTGTTAAACCATGAGCAGGAGCTTTATTTTACGCACGTCCTTTAAAACACAGCTCTTTTCATCTAGCTATATTCAGACCAATGATCTCCAAATGGTTTTGAGTTTAATTGAAAAAAGTTTACATATCGAAGTGTAACCTGAAAGTGTCCATTAAAATGCACAGCATATGTATGTATCACATATACATGCAATTATTAATCATGCAAAATATATAAACTGTACCGAAAGCATTGTGCTAAACTAACACAAGGTTGAGCAGATTATTCTGAGATTGAAATCTACAGTTTATGCCAACTAAAACCATGAAAAATAACAATCAATAGCTAAAAATATTATATGAAAAATATGGTTATAATGAAATATGGAAAACCATCATATGGTTGTGTGTCATAAGTAGTAGGGTAAGTAGTGCTGTCATATATGCTAATATTTTACAATAAGGTTTCAGTAGTTAACTAACTACTTTATCATGAACTAGTAATTAACAAGCTTTTATTAATCTTAGTTAATGTTCATTTTCGCATTTATTTATAAATTATTAAAAATCTAATTTTATATTTGATATCATTAGTTAAGGCACTGTCAACTAACGTGATTAACATGATTTTCATTAACAAAGATTAACAAAAGTATTGCTCATTGTTAGTTTATGTTAGTTCACTGTTTACAAATGACACACAAACACACACTGTGGTTATAAATATTCATAAGAACAGTATAAAGATCTGTTGACACACACATGACACACAAACACACACTGTGGTTATAAATATTCATAAGAACAGTATAAAGATCTGTTGACACACCATGCTGTAATTACCATACTGATTGAACTTGTAAAAAACGCTCACGCCCTCATAGAGCTCGTAATTACAACTTGCAAGCTGGGAATTTTCGGCGAGTACCATGTGACCGCTGTAGATCCATTTAGGTGTTGATAGTGTTACCATAGTAAAACGTTACGTGTCATCTTAAAATTACAGTAAATATGACATGGTGTGAACGCAGCATAAGGTAATCAGTAATGATGAGGCATCAAAAATACATTACAAATATTTTGTTATAAAGCATTATTTATAAAGGCTTTAAGTAAAGTGTTTCCAAACTTATTTTATAATTGGGAATTTTATATTACCAATTTTAATTGAATTTAGTTTAAGTAACTTAAATTCATTAAGTTGCGTTTTAGAGTTAAAAGAAATATCTGTAAAATTACTGGATATTGTCTTAATAATTTTCTGCCAGTACATGCAAAAAATATATATATATTTTTTTTTTTTTACTTTTTATTAATTTTTTGTTATTTTTCCCTTTTCCATTGTTGCACTTTAAGAATCTTCGGAATGAAAAGTGCATTATAAATAAAATCTATTATTATTTATTATTAAAATATTCTGTAAAAATAGGGCCAAATATACTGTATTAATTTGATTCATTTTTACAGGTAATTTACCTGTATTTAAAATGTTTAACTTCATTGTGTAGTGTTTTAGGATTAACAGAAATGTCCATAAAATTACCGGATAATGTTCAGGTAATGAGCTTCTAGTACCTTTTTTGTTATTTTACGGATTTACTTTTTACAGTAGAAATTAAAATTAACAACAAATTATATATATATATATATATATATATATATATATATATATATATATATATATATATATATATATATATATATATATATATATATATATATATATATATATATATATATATATATATATAAATAAAAACTGTAATAAATTATTTAGAAAAAAAGTTACCTGGCTGCCTTCAAATTTTGAGTTCACTGAAATAAATTTTTTGACTTAATACAATGAAATTTTTTTGAGATGCGACAACTTTTATTAAAAGATTTTGTAAGTATATTGGGTAATTGTGTGTTTTATTTCTGATGACGCAGTGAAACATTCGAAATAGTGCTATTTTAATGATTTATCAATTTTTTTATGTGGTTCAGATACAATAATATTTTGAGTTTCTATGTAATAAACTAATTTCCTCATTGTATCAACTCAAATTTTTTATTTGAATAAACTCAACATTTTAAGGCAACCAGGTTACTTACTTGTTTAAGTTAAACCAACAAAAACCAAAAAAATGTTTTTACAGTGTATATATATATATATATATATATATATATATATATATATATATATATATATATATATATATATATATATATATAAACTACTAAAATGTAACTAG